>NW_027491701.1:510000-897500 GCF_021521415.1 Bidens hawaiensis
CACCGTACACACGTGTAACATTTAGTTTTTAAAATTGTTTATGTCGTCATCTGGCTTTTAAAACCGCTCCAACAAGTGAATCGGTACAAAAGAGACATGTTTGTTTAACAACAAGACTGCAAAAATGTTGCTACAAACCGCATATGATTTCAAATCCATGCATTTGTTTTCCGAGAAAATAGATTACACTTGTGTATATATGATATATTACATGTGACTTAACACATTTTATTGGTTTGAAACAATACTTAATTGGTTAATTTTATTGTAAATGTAAATGTTTAAAGTGGCCAATAGTTATCCTAGCCAATACAATGCGTGTAACAGTTAATATGTTTTTATAACATTTCTATATCAAGATATTCTATTTTATATATTAGATACGTGTCATAATCAACATCACCAGTAACCTTTTAATTATTAAGGCTGCGTCTAGACTTTTATGACATGGTGTTGTTTTCCTTATGATTTAAAAGTATAAATGTACTAGAATGCATATAGTAGAATATTTCAAATATTAGATGAGCGGGACATTAATATGAAAGTTAAAACATAAGTTCAATGTGTCATGGAAGTGTGAAACACCTTCAAAAAGGGGTTTATGTAAATCTGCATCCACATCATATAAGTCCTTAATTTATGCAGTCTCTAACCTATAATGTCATATAGATTTTATACAGCCGTTTAACCGATAGCGATTTCTTCTATACGGTCGTCCAACTCGTGACGATTTCTTTAAAACAAAGTAAATTCAAAAACATGTAAAGGTGTTCTTTGTTATATAACTTTATAAGTAATAAATATTCTGCATATATTTACTTAATTTACACTTTTATCATCACGCCATATTTTTCTTTTATTTGTACCCTTCACAAAAATAATTTTTTTTATATTTAATCATTTTCTAAGCAAATAAAATTATCATGAAAACATTTTCTGAAAATCATATGTCATATTTATTATTGAACCCAAAGCTTAATAAATTTTAAATATTAAAAAAAAATTATATTAGCTATCCACATGTATTTATCCTCTCTAAACTTTACTTGCAATGAGGATATTTTTGGTCATATGTGATGTGTAACAGTAGCGTGAAGGAAATAGGGAAAGATATTAATCCGCAAGTATATTCTCAAACAGAGTATGTAAGAGAGAACGAGAGAAAGAAACAATGTTTTCATTTGAGAGAGACTAAGTTCCAATATTAACATACAGTAGCGGAGCCAGAAATTTTTCCCTATGGATTCGAGCCCCTAGCGGTCCACCTGTTGCGGGATTCACCGGATAAAACCAGACCCCCACGCTCGCCGAACGACATGACAACGAGGAGCCGGTAAAACTGGGTGAGATCAGGACTCGAACCCTGGCAAGCCAGGGTTATCCCTCATATCCCCCATATAAGTTGGTGGTAGTGAGGTTATTTAGGTATTATGTTTAAAAATGTTAATTGGGTTGGGTTTGTTGATCAATTCTATTAATTATTTTGGGTTTTTTTAATTATACATATGTGGGTTATTATTGGCCAATTTATAATGTTTGTTAGTAATTTTTATAGTTTTTTTAAACTTTTTTATATTTTATAAAAGAAATATTCATTACTAAAAACTTTTTTAACTAAAATTTAGGGATGAGCGGATACAGTACTGAAATGTTCGGTTCAGTACCAGTATTGAAGGCGAAATTTGGGATATACCGGTAGCGGTATCGGAAACTCAAAAACTTGGTATCAATTCGATACACCAGTACCTGTTTTGCTCATCCCTAAATTAGTGGGTTCGAATCTTTTTTTTTTAAATGATGCCGGGTTCGTTCATTGAAAAAGAATGGGTTCGCTTGTTAGTTACACATTACAGGCTGTATATAAAACCGAGAAAAGACCGGGTTCGACCGAACCCGGTGTAGTCAATGTGGCTATGCCACTGTTAACATAGATATGCTTCATAAAATATATAAATAACAAAATATTTAATTTCATTTAAGACATATCTAACTTTTTATATGATGCTTTCACACAATCAACTAATTATAAAACATGTACTAACCAAACAAATACTAGTAGTGTATCATCAACTTTTTGAGATAATTTGACAGCTAGATTTGGCCAAGGAGATAAATTAAATTCTCCAATGTGATGTATAGTTTATACTACAATATAAATCACCACGATTAAGTTATGGACAAATAACTTCAATTTGACATCTAATAATAACAAGAATAAGAATATAAAAACAAAATTAGCATTATTTTAACTTAGTACATATTAATAATACAGTATAGTGTATATAAAAACAATTTGGTTTGTACAAATTATCAATATTCACAAGTAGAGCACGCAGCCTGCCATATCGATCAAAGCCGATGACCAAAGATACCACTCTCACCCGACCACTGTCGCCGTCCACCTCGAGCAGCTGCTTTCTCGGTTGTTTTGGCAAGAAGACGCGGCTCAAAGAAGAAGTCAACCCGGGCAACAGGCGGCGTGGGCGCAGCTGGATCTTGAGCTTCAGATTAAAGAAATCACCGACGAAAACGGTTCCCGTTGACCTTAGGACAGCCAACGATGCTCCAACGACATCCGATGCATCATGGGAAATTCAGGTGGTGGAAGAAAATGCAACCCTGGCCGAAAAACATACTATGATTATCAATCGGAAACATGCTCGGATAACATCTGGAGAACAAAAAGCTCGTCGGAAGAAATTGACAACCGGCGGCCAGAAGGAAACAAAACTGGCCGCCACGTCAGGTTCTGGCCCCGGCTGTGTTCAACCGGGGCCAAAAACTGTAACGTTAACTCACCCTTTTGTTTCCTCCCCTTTGAAACCATTGACCCATTCAAAGCCTCTGTCACTGACTAAGCGGCAGAAACCTCCGCATGCTGCTGATGCAGCAGGCGGAGTTGACAGAGGAGTTTTGGGAAGAACTACTCCGTCAGGCAGGGAGTTTGACTCTATAATCGGCATGTCAATAATATTAGTGATACTAGTTATATTGGTTTTTTGGGGTAAGTTATGTGCTATTCTTTGTACTTCATCATGGTTCTTTATTGCGCGTCGGTTGGTACCGGCCAGGGAACACTCCGCGGTGGATAAACCACCGCCGGAAGGTCATAATAAGTTGGATTTGGAGTCGGAGGAGTACAAGAAAAAAGTTATTTTAGAAGGATTTCTTCAAAGGAACCACCGGAAGCTGTCTGTTGGTCGATTGTAATTTGTAAATGATTATAAATTAAAATAATTTATTTTCTTTTTAAATTCAAATTTGGTTCTAGTTTGTGGGATTGTGTTGGAGGAGATCGGGGTTTTGAATTTGTGTAACATGTTTTTGGAAGTCGATGTCAATGCGTGCACTGTCCCACGGTTGTTAGCTTAGTTTTACATATAATTAATTCATTTTTCATATTTATATATGCACATATAGTCAAGTCATATTGATATAGTTAAAAGAAAAAAAATAAATAGTTGATAGTTTTTGAATGCCCGTTGATTTATATTCGGTCAAATGAGCTATGCTTGGACTTGGTCTAACACTAAAATTTCCTGGAAATTCATTTTTGATTTTTTAATAGTAAACAAGTTTCAACTTCTCTCACTAAAAGTTTTAATCCTCGATCTTTTAAGTCTTCACATTATTCAACTTTCATATATCATAACTTAGCCTGTAACAACAATGGGAAGATATGAAATGTAAAATGATCATGTAGGTGTTTGTTACATAGGCCTTATGGGATGGTGGTAATTAAGATGGATAAACTTATTGGTTAATCAAGTAAACATACCTAGTGCCCGCCAACGCCTCACGACCCGTTTAGTGCTTGTGTGTCGCGGTGTTCACACCCCATTGCCATTATGGCAACGCTTTAGCATTCTTGCACATTCTTCATAACACAAGATGATATTATGATGTTTTCATCGTCTTTAAAAATATTTAGATTTTTTAAATTAAGTGAGACAAATAAATATATATGACTACTCGTTGTTAGTCTTATTGTTTCAACTTAACTTAAGTTGGACAATTATAAAACTTGATTATTATTTAGTGAATTGTTTTCTTCATCTACATCTCTTACTTCAAGTTAATTTTTTAAATAAAAAATCACAAATCAATAACTAGTATTCATATATTATACTTGTTACGTTAATTTATTAATTTTATAAATTTAAATAGATATATAAAAAATTCACAAGATCGCATGCTTAAGAAATTTGTGAATTTAAAGGGAAAAAAGCTTCCTAACAACGTTAATCAAAGAATAAGAATAGAAAAAACTTGATTACTGATTATTGTGTACTTTGTTGTGAAACAAGCCTAATAGCTAAAGAATATGAGTAATGTAGGGAGAAAGAGAGGGATTTAATTAATTATGTGTATATAATACAATGAGATACAAGAATATTATATAAGGATGGGAAAACTTGGAGAAGAAGTCAAATCTATTTTAAGTGCTGATAACCATAATAATTAGTGGCATTTATATATATCCCCTTCTTAAGTTGTTTTATTACATATTAGGGTATAGGCCCGCGTGACACGCGGGTGGAATAACATGTCACTAAACATAATCAACTTAAATATCAATTTAAACAAACATATATTTCTTTAACTATTAAAACTTGATAGATTTACATTGTCACTAAACAGATCACCATACCAACCAAAAATTAATAGATTTACATTGTCTTAATTTTTTAAATGTTACCAACCAAAGTATAAATAATAACTTTTTACAAACATTAACAAAATATAAACATATTAAATAAATAGAAACATACAAAGATTATATGAAATAAAAACACCAGCATGAAGATATTGATTTTGAGTTATAAATTTGTAAGTAAATTCTGAATATAATTAAAATCTTAAATATTATTAAAATTATTAAATATTGTCTAAAACTTTTTACACATATAATTATAATTAAAATTATGTAGTAACAAAAATTATATATTGTTGAATAAATTGTGTAAATTAATATTATTATTTAAAAAACATGCATAATATCATGGATTTTAATTTAAATGGAATATTTTATTTCAATTTTGGCAGATATTTTGGGTTTGAAATATTATTATGACTAAATTTTTAGTACAATAATGTATGGTATAATCAGAGAATTTAAAGATAAAAAGAATATTACATGGTAAAATCTTTTGTGGCATATTTTTGGGATTCATTCAACATATATACTCTAAAGATTAAATATGAAAGTTGTAATAATGTTAATTAAAATTGTGTAATAAAAAATAATATATTTTTTTACTGTGTTGATTTAGTTAAATCGTTAGAAATTATGATTATTAAAATTAAACTCTATAAGTTATGAATTCATATTATTTTGAGAATCAGGATTTGATATTCGGTTATATATATATATACATATTATTTTTCACATCTAGGAATAAATATATTAATGAATTTAGTTGAAAGTGACATTAAAATCATAATAACTTGAAATATTTAGATATGGTTATTAAAAGTTATTTTTTTTATTTAAGGCATGAATATTGAAAAAATTAAAAAATGGTCAATTATTCATTAAAATTCGATTATTTATAAACTGGTGAAAGTCAAACTGTATAACATATTTTTGTAAACTTTATATAAATGGTGAGAATCCGAATTTTAATGGTTAAAATCGGTTTCTAAAATGTCATATTAAATGTGTGTTATTTAAAATGTAAATTACGATAATATTGGAAAGTATAATAATGTTTTAAATTGCGTTGACATTGATGATTGGCAGTGATATTAAATTTCAAATGAATCAAAATGATTAAAATATAATAAATGGGCTTTTACCCAATAATACAAGATTGATTATATAAATATCAAATAAATTACATAAATTGTGAAAAATACATGAATAATAACAAAAATATACATTAATATTAAACAAAAAATAAGAAATCGTATCAAAAAATGTAACAGCCCAACTACCACCGCACCATAATATTGTTCGCTTTGGCCGGGACGTACCACCATCGCCTCACGGATTTGCTTTTGGTTGCCCAGGTGGTCACCCATTCTCATACTTCTCCCACCTGAGCACGCTTAACTGTGGAATTCTCCTCTCATCCACTACCATTAAGCGCCCAAAACGCGTTATGATGGGGAATGTATCCACCTCCTTATAAGGAAGGCTTGATGTCACAAAAAATCCTCAATCCATGAAATTAACTATATCAAGTTGAAGACATAACCTGAAATGAAAAAATTAAATATTAATAAATATTTGAAACACAAAAAAAGTTGTTTAAAGGGTAGGAGCTTACACTGTTGCAAAAAATTTGATTATGAAAAATATGATAAACGATTATGTGAAGGGTTCGTATTATATAGTAGGATGTGAAGAATATACATTTTGGTAAATGTATTATGTATAGAAACTTTCTAAACATAAGTTTGAATATAATTAAATCGGTTTATTGTAAATATTTTTTTCCTAAAATAACCGATTAATTATATTGAAAATGTTTATTTAGAATTGTTTACTATATTTAAGGTTAATCAAAATCAGTTAACAAAGACAATAATAAGTTGCTTAATTTAAAAATGAAATAATAATAAGAATAATATATAAACATTAAACTCTCTCCTAAATTATCGTTTTTATAGTCAAACATTATTATATATGTGAATTTGAAATTAGTGAAAAATAAAAGATTAGTGTAAAATAAATGATTAACATTTTTAGAAACTTCTAAAATATATTATATTTGGAAAAATAAAAGATTGATCATAAAACAAAGTATATTTAGAATCTATGATTATATACTATTATATAATTTTATTTAATATTACATAAAAACATAAATTATTTCCTTAATTATAGTTTTTTTAGTCAAAACTTTAAATATGGTACGTAATAATTTGAATTTGGATTTCAAATTATAGTCAATAGGTCAACTAATAATGGAATCAGTTATCACCATTAATATTTGTATAAAGTTCTATAATAAATTTTATTTGTAAGATGAATGTTATAATTTAATATGTATCTTAAAGATCAATATTATAATTTAGTTTAGTAAGTTTAGTATATTTATAATTTACTAAATGTTAATAAAAAATTAGTAATTTTATAATTAATATTTCAGGAATATTAAATTAAAAATTAAAGATCATAACCCAATAAAACATTAAACATGACTGAAACAAAACTGGCCGGAAAAATATAAAAAATTGGACGGAATTTATGATTCTTAATATTTAGTAAAGAAAAAATAAAAAAATTGAACGGAAAAATAACATAAATTAGACATATTTTAGAGCTGGAAAAACAAACAATAAAAAGTTGGGCCAATTTGAAAAATAACATATTTGTGTTATAACATTGATATTATGAATGATTATAATTACAGTTTATAACTGGATAATTTAAATGTGTCTAACCGGAAAAACGAAATAATGATATTTTCCATGGATGAAGGTGATTTTTTATTTCGAACCTAGAAGAACAACATGTAAAACAAAAAATCAGGAAAGAAAACTATAAAACTTCAAATAAATATAAAACAACCATTGTTATAGGTATAACAAATAACCGGAAAAACTTACCGGGAAAATTTAACGGAAAAACTTACCGGAAAAACGTAAATTCGTCCACATATTAGCTTCATCGCCGTTTTTGATTTACAACCTAAACTGATTTTAATAAAATTAGTTAACAATGAAAATAAAGATAAAAATGTTAGAGGAAACAATAACCGGAAGAAAATATAATGTTGCTGAAAATATATATATCAACAATCGGAAATTTTTTATAAAATATAAACTAACCGGAAAACGATTAATACAAATCTAGATCTAGATTAGTCGGAATATTTGAGAGGAAAGAAAAATATAAAACTTCAAATAAGTATAAACAACCATTGTTATAGGTATAACACATAACCGGAAAAACTTAATAGAAAAACTTACTGGAAAAACGTAAATACGTCCACATATTAGCTTCATCACCGTTTTTGATTTACAACCTAAACTGATTTTAATAAAATCAGTTGACAATGAAAATAAAGATAAAAAGTTTAGAGGAAACAATAACCGGAAGAAAATATAATTTTTGCCGGAAATACATATATCATCAATCGGAAATTTATTATAAAATATAAACTTACCGGAAAAAGATTAATACAAATCTAGATCTAGAGTAGCCGGAATATATTAGAGGGTGAAAAGAGATCCGGCTAATAGAGAAAGAAAAATATGTTTATGGTGAAAAATTATGAATTATTAACTCAAATATACATAGGATTTA
The DNA here is from genome assembly GCF_021521415.1 of Bidens hawaiensis. NCBI lineage: Eukaryota > Viridiplantae > Streptophyta > Magnoliopsida > Asterales > Asteraceae > Bidens > Bidens hawaiensis. Next base: position 518,258 of record NW_027491701.1, read on the forward strand.
TTTCCATTTTTGAGTTAATTTTCATTGTCCACTTCCAATACAATGTGATTTTTAATATATAGGATATATTTTTCATTCTTAAAGACATCAAGATAGCTTAGTTGGATGGTTTGTGTGCTATGTATTAAGACTTTCATCTCGCTCAAAGCCCAGGTTTGAATCCTAGTCCATGCAACTAATTTTTGATTTATTAAAAAAAGGTTTGATGACACGTGGCAGAATATTAGAGCACATGAGAATGGAAACATGCTGACTGGATTGCACATGTGGACAGCCTAGAAGAAGGTCATGTGTCCACATTGTATTGCTTTAATGGTATTTAAAGATTTACCCAACCCTTAAAAAGTAAATTACATATTTTTTCTTCCTAAACCTTATATATTACATATCTCTCCATTTCATTAAAATTAACTAATTAAATGACTGTTTTACCCTTAATAAACTATTTACATATATCCTCTTTTTAATAACATCAATTACATATCTCCTCAACTTAAACCTAACCATAATAACACCAAATTCAAAGCCAGATCAGATTTTTATTTTTTATTCTTTTATTTTACTAGCAAATCAAATTTCCATAGCATAAAAAGAACACACAAAACATAGGAAGGAATCTTTAGTACGTTTTATAATTTTCCTACAACGATACACTATTAATTTCCTACCATAACCATTGAGCCAAACACCATGAAAACCAAACTTTTACTGTGAGCCTGTGAGGTTGAGTGGGGAAATAAAATTTTTAACCTTAAAGATCCTCAAGCCAATACATCCCACCTTGGCAAATATACTGGTCGTAATCTTTTCCAAACCCACTCCCTGGGTAGATTTGCAGCAAGTAACTTCCAAATCAATTGCATCATCTCTTTTGTGGATACTTTTGTGGCTTTCCGTTTTCTTAAATTCCAAGCACCCATGAAAGAGCTTATATGGGATAATGATTCATGATGAGCTCAACTTGTTTTTTGGTGATGAGGCCAACATGTCAAAACCACCACTGAGTAAGACCCTGCCCCATGAAGAAACAATCACATCACACGAACCGAAAACATGAATACGAGCGTACTTCCCTGCAAATTCCTCAAAGGCCACACCATTATGAAACAACCTAATGTGAATAAACCAAGAAGCAAAATTGTTCAAATATACCAAACAAAAAAAAATAGACGCAAACACATAACCCTAAATAATATAGAAATCAAATAAGAACCTACACCAATTTTAAAATCGATTTTATAGAACAAGAACTATAGAAGACTAAAATCGAGTGTATAAATGAGTCGAACCTGAAGAACCAGCAGCCAAAATTATTTACTTAGCCTTCTAAACCTAGTTCAATCTATATGATGATAAGAATTTCTTAAATTTAAATAGATAGATTTGGCACACACATAAGCATGTTATTATTAGTTTATTACTACCTCAAACAACAAGAGACATCTATGCTAGAGCTTATTTAGTGTTGCATACTTGCATTATAAGCATTATATTGTTAAACCATGGCACCATAACAAACCCATCATGCTATCTTAATCAGAACCAATATTCTTAAGGGAAATGTAAGTTTAATCATTTTTTAGTATAACATAACTCGGGATTTTTTATTTCCATAAATGATAAACTGAGAAACAAATTGATTTCGCACATTCAAAATCCAAAATCAGAAATCGCAATTGAATAGTCTGAATCTGAAAGTTTACCTTACTTGTCTGAAGTCTCATTTAACTGCTAGATTAACAAGACCCAATTCGCCAATTCCCAAATCGTTTAGGACAACGCACCTCACCTATCCAACAATTCTCGCCGGAAGAAGATCTTGAACGGCAAAGAATCGAACGACAATGAATATCGTGAATGGAGGAGAAGCAGAACGTTTGGTTTTTTTAGTTAGGGTTTGTAAATTGTAAAAAGGTAATTGAATAATATAAGGGGAAATATATAATTAACAAGTTAATATTGGGGATATATGTAATTAAGAGTCTTAAGAAAGGGATATATGTAAAAATCCCTAATAATTATAATTCATAACACTCCCCCTTGGTTATTCAGGATGCTGTCTCTTTAAAAACCTTGCTAGGAGAACTCATTGGGACAAAACCATAGCCAAGGGAAAAAGAGTACAGCGCGTATTGTCCCCCCCTGATTTGTATATCCTTTAAAATTGTAACCATCGATCTTCTATGTATGTCGCCTAAAAATTTTGTAGTCAATCATTTGCGTCTTTGTCTTTTGACATGCAGATCCTTAAGTTGAACAATGTTGCATGATCTTTACATGAAAACTTCTATTGCTTCCACAGGTAAACATATAAGTTGTATCCATGACCCTGTTGTGTTTCTCTGCATCAACAAGACTAACCAAACTTGTTTTGACGGGTTAGCAAAATATAGCACATATCATTCATACCTGAAATATATGTTTTAACCAATTCTGATGTCTTATAGTTGGACACATGCCGATAAAATAAATAAAGAAAAAAATAATCACATATAGCTAATAGTACGACATAATGCACATATGCATTTAATTATGGTATTTCCGAACCAATAATATTTCATATTCAGATATGAAACGATATAGAGTCATTGCTAGACATCCTTTAATGTGCTAAAAGGATTAAATTTGTTCATGGTAAAATGTCTCAACATACATTTTCTAGATGCACATTAATGGATTTATAAACATATAATTACACATATACTCGAACTATAAGTCAACTAATATTCACACCGTGTCAAAGTCTTTCAAAATAATTTTCTCTTTAAAAGCTCATAAGTTTCTCTCGGTGATGTGTATATCATCACTATAAACTGTGATTATAATGAACTTTTAAAAGTGAAATTTTGATAAAAGTATGGCTAATTATATCTAATTTATCTCCCTCTTTATCAAAATATCTCTTGATTTGTGTCAAGCTCAATCCGAATAATTTAGTCCATACTTAATAAGCATAAGTCGATGCATTTACCAATCCATCATGGACTTCTTTTCAACTTGACAAATTATGCCTACACATTCACTTTTTCAAAATTTTTGCTGCATAAACTTGCTCATTAAGACATCATTTTGTATCACATACCAAAATTCCATATTGTACAATTTCTTTGTTTTTATTAGATATTGTACTCATCATGTACATTCTCTTTTATGTGTATGCTTATTGATGCACAAGAATTCCATCATTAAGATGTATCAATTAACCTTTTAAGTATTCAACTACCTTAGGAAACTCTTTAGGAGTCCTATTTATGTTCAACAAATTCAATAATCGTAAAGTATTCAAAAATAGGACTCTATACATAAAAATCATTATGTTCTCGAGAACTTACTTTACATGATTTGATAGTTCAAATCCTTCATAGATTTTTTTTGTAAACTTTCAGTATCAACTGAATAACAATATTTATTAAACGCGTATCAATTCCTTATTTGTATTACCAGACTATTCAATTATTGGAAAGTCACTGATTCCACAATTGGAAAATGCGTCTCCTATTAATTAATCATGGGTCTTTGCAAAATCCTTGTGCCACCAATTTTGCCTTATTTCACTTGATTTGATTTTCATAACACACATACAAGACCCCTTTGTATCTAACACATTTTACAACTTTAGTTGTACGGGCTGCTGGTCAAAAAACTTTCCGTTATTTAGAGAATTCAATTATGCCATGCTTGCGTCTTTCTACTTTGGCCAATCATTTTTCATAGGCAGATGTTAAATCTTGATCCTCATCAATTTCAAGCGCCATATTATATACAAAGCTAGGTTAGGTACCCGTGTACTACACGGGTAACATCCTACTTTTGGTTATAATAATAAAATAAATTTCGTTTATTTTATATTGTGTCGTTTATCGGTTAAGTTAACAAACTGTACACGGTTGGGCTTGGACCTTAGAAGATGGAAAATAAGAAATGGAATGGGCCTTAGGTCCATGGGCTTAAGGGGGTATAAATACCCTTAAACCCTAAACCTCTCCATTTTCTATTCATCTCTACACCATAGCCTACACCTTGGAAAACACACACAAACCCGAACCAAGATCCGAATGTGAAAACCCGAGCTTGTTGGTGCTGGACTGTCGTGACGTACCAAACAACATCAAGTACCAGCTCGTGTTCGTAGTTCGACTCATTTAAGGTACGTTTATATTTAGAAATCGTTCATATAGGTTCGGTTTGATTTGGGAAACCATAGATGTGTGTTAGTTTGTTATAAACGAATCCAAAACAACAAATCTTATGGAAATTGATCAACATTTGATGGGTTAATCGTAAACCTAAAGAAACCCGTATATATGTACATAAATCGCACCCCTTAAACATTGATGTTTGGCCGATTTGATGGTTAGGGTTTGTTGGCGCTGGAATTCCGAGTTCATTGATACCCAAATCGGGATGTTTCGTTAAGATTTGAGGGTTTAATTGCAGAACTGGTTTAAGTTGACTGTGGGTGTTCTTGACGATTTTGACTTTGACCCCATGAGTCAAAGTCTGGATAAGATTGTGCAATTCGTTAAGATATGGCAGCGAATTGATTATCCCAGTTCGTTACGATCAGATAACGAATTAGTTCACCAATTCGCTATGACCAAACAACGAATCAGTTCACCCATTCGTTATGCCTAAATAACGAACCAAACAGCGAACCAGACAACGAACCAGGTGATTCGTTACTTGCTAATTCGTTAAGAATAAGGTAACGAATCAGGGCTTGTTCAGATAACGAATTGGAGTGACGAATTAGATGTTGATCAGACGACGAATCAGATAACGAACTAGATTGTGATGTAACGAATTGGCTAACGAATTAGGCTTAATTCGTTATGGCGAAGAGATAGCGAATTAAATAATAAATTTAAAATCCTAATGGAAAATGTGTTAAGACAGTTAATGAAAATTCGCTACTGATTCGTTAAAGAACCAGTTCGTTATAAGGTCCGGTTCGCTTAATAACTAGTTCGTTAAAGGGTTCAATTCGCTACATGAATCAGTTCGTTATGATAAACCAACTCGTTAAGACCAAAGTAACGAATTAGAAGTTTAATGAAATGACATAGCAGTCCCTGGACTTAGAAAATGATGATTTAATTACAAAGAAGCCCTTGAACTTTTAAGTTAGCAAATTTATAATGATTCAAAATCCTAATGAAAAATGTGTTACGATGGTTAATGGAAATAAAATTTTTCCAAGCTAACCTGGTAGCTCGACCCCAGCCAGGGGCTCTGCCCCTTGGACCCTGTTAGGGGCTGCCGCCCCTAGACCCCGCTGCCAGGGGCGCTGCCCCCGGACCCCCGTCCGTTGAGGGTTATAGTTAGACTAGAGACACAATATGGGTAGTGATAGATAATTGATACGTGTAATTGTTATACAGTTAGTCGTGAACAGCTCAAGAAGGGGATTACCATAAACGGTGAACGTAACCGCATTCAGGTGAGTTTCTAGCCCCATTCCTTGTTATGTTTTCGGGGCTGTGTGCATACTCGATGTGATTAGTTAATACACTTATCATAAGTGATAAGTGTATGCCATATATGTATTACGTGAAATGTATGAATGGTTTCTTGCCAGTACATGAACGATCTTCGGAATTGCATGTACTGCCAGGAAATGGTTGATGTTATATGTATGTTGTAAGATGAAGATTGAATGATGTATGTATGTGAGAAACTTACGATTATGTATATAGAAAGTATGTTAAAGAGGTATGGAAGAAAGGGTACCGGACCCTAATAATATCCGAGGATGAAGGGTACCGGACCCTAATAATATCCGAGGATGGAGGGTACCGGACCCTAATAATATCCGAGGTATGTAGGGCGAATGCTCTTTATAATGTACGGATAGCTATGAGTATGTATGAATAAATGATGAACAAGTTATGTATGTAATGCGTACCTACGGGCACGTGTATGTGTATGTAAAGTAAGCTATGTGATTAACTAGAACTCACTCAGCGTAGCTAACTTTTAGTATGCACGCAGGTTAACAGGTTGAGACAATTGGTTTGAGCGGGACACATGGCAAGATCGAAGAGGCTGGCATCTGAAGATTTGTCATGATGTTTTGATATTATCATTTATGTTATGTTTTAAAGACAAGTTAAGAATGTTTGTAATGAATGGTTGACTATTATTATTATTATTCCGCGAAAGTATTATTATTATTCCGCGAAAGTGTTAATTAACTCTGATTTAGAACTGCGTTTATGAGTAAATCCAACACCAAAGTAGGGCTACCGGTAACGGGGCCTTACAGGTTGATTAAATATAAATTTTGTAAGTCCTAGATGTATAATAGAAAATAATAATTACAGATGATAACTGTGCGTATCTACAAATATAAACACAAACTTTGCATGCTAGACGCGTAATGCATGATGAAAATTAACTTCGCTATGTTACAACGTGTGATGTAAATTGAAAATTAACCAATATACACAATACAATTACTATCAATACATAGCCAAATTTCATTGACCCAATTTATACACAACAAATTATTATCATTACTGTAGCCATGAACATATAACGCCCTATTCTTCCGATAGAGAGATGGAACTTTGATTAGCATTTCGAGAAATATCCAGTCAGTTTTAACGAAATCTTTCAATTTCTTATACTACTATGGTCAACACTCAACTCTATGCATTCCTATATCCATAGACCAAACAATCAATTTTAACGAAATCTTTCAATTTCTTATATTACTATGGTCAACACTGAACTCTATGCATTCCTATATCCGTAGACCAAACAGTCAATTTCAACGAAATCTTTCAATTTCTTATATTACTATGGTCACCACTCAACTCTATGCATTCCTATATCCGTAGAGTTTTTCTTATTCGTATTAGCAACTACTATAGGTGTAGCTTCATATTAAGCTACAAAATTACTACCAAAAATGCCTTTTTCTTAACAATTTGATCTGAAACAACATGTGTAGTGGCTCTCACACGATTAATAATCGGTATGAACTATCAACTAAATCATAGTAAGTTAGTAACTTGCATTCTGTGTGAATTGTCACTAAAGTTTCATAAATTGCTATTCAGCTTGCTTAGCAATTTCAGGTCTTGCTATTGATCCCAAAAAACTTGATATAAACCATAAGATAGTAACTTGTAAATATTGCAGATAGCATCAAATATTACAGAAATTTGTTATTGTAATAATCTGCTACAGTTTGATTATCAATTACATATAAGTTTAAATTGGAAAATTAATTTGAAAGGGTAATTTAGGGATTTTCTAGAAAAATTTGGTAACATCGATTGTCACAATATAGAAGCAGAAAATAACTTAAAATATAGCTTAACAAACAATTACGCTATAAATGTAACTAAATACCTCCAATCAAAATGTTACCACTACTAAGAACCTTATGCTCCTACAACAAAAAAAACATAACAAAGTTTATTTAAAATCAATTTATTGTATACTTATTACTACTAAATGATTGTATCATAAAAAAGAAAAGTACCTTAAGTGCATTCAAGAATTAGAAGTGCCATTAAGCTAAGGCTGACTATCAGCTCTTATAGGGTCATTCCAATACCAGTTATCTAAAAAAAAACTTATAACTAAAAATACTGTTAATTTTTAACAACATCTTCCACTATACAATATGTCAAAAAATTACGAAATTATGATGGTCCTTTTTCCGGGTCAGGTTTGATAAAGGTCTCTAGCTCACCGACATCTTCGAGTAATGATTGGTCTGTTACACTTAAGAAAATTAGTTTATCAATAGCATCACCTGAAACCATGAGCATAAGTAGTTATAAGACAAAGAGATCACATACAAAAATGGACCATCACAAAGCAAGAAGTTGAATCACGCCTTGATATAGAGATAATTTTGAAACCACGAAGACCATCTTTTTAGTTGAAATTGGTCAATCTTGGTAACTGATACCAAAAGGAATTACCTTAGTAACAGCGCCTGTTTCAACCCACTTGATAACACATCAGATTGGTTTGGTTCTGTTCAGTTTGGTTAGTGAAGTTGTTATTGCGTGCTTACCTAAAACGGAAACAGAAAACGAAATTATTACTAAAATGCGTATTTTATATATGAATAGTTAAAACTTAATACACTAACTTTTACAACCAAAAATGTATGATCGTCAATAATTCAATATAATGGTCATCAGTTTCTGAAACATGAATATTAATTAAGTTAATAATCATCATCATATAATGATCAAACTAAGGCATTTGCTTGTTGTCGATATGAACATATGAATCATAAGTAGTGGCTATTTCCTATTCGTTCTCAAACTTATCTACATCATACACAATCTTCAAAATTATCTTTATTATTATGCTAAACTTAATGAAATCTTACGCGTTAGGGAGTAAGAAAGACTTCCAATAAGTGAATGCTATGAAAAAAGAATGTCACATAAGCTCCCTACTAACCGTTTGGATGCCAAATCTTAGTATGTGTGTGTGTTGGGGGGGGGGGGGGGGAGGCTCTGTTTGGATAATTTTGTGGGAAGGTCATTATAGCATTGGTAAACCCGCTATCACTGTAACAATGAATTAGAAAATCATAAAACAAAGCTCACAAACATATTCTTTATAGGATAATCTAAAATAAACAAACCTATATATAATATAAGGTGTATATATATGAGCAAGAAACTAATGAGCTTTTGATACATACAATAATGATTTATGAGGTGTTTACTGCAAAACATGAAGATAAATAAAATTGACAATCTGAATCAATTAACCACAAGCAATTCCCCTAAAACTAATCAACCAAAATTCACAAAATCAAGTAACAGAGTGAAGACAGTTAGACAAAATGACATATACATTCAATATTAGAACCATATGAAATCAATTAACAAAAATTAAACCTAGCAGGAAATCGAACCCTAAGAAGAATAACGAACGCGATTTAGGGTTTATATCATAGAAAAATAAAGAATACAAAGCAGAGTTTGAACATAATTGCATACCTTAGGAAATCAAAGGAAGAATCATGGCGTGCTGCTGCTTCTTGTTAATCAATTCATGCCGAAATAGATTATGAAATCAATTTAGGGTTTATATCAATCATAAACGAACACCATTTGACAACCAAACAATGATTTAATGGGAAGATGATGATACAGATTCGTTTATGAGATCACAGTGTGATTATAGAAACAAATAGGATGAAAGACGATAATGGGATGAAGAATCTATTAGTTTGGGTTATATCTAATTATAACATCAGAATTTGGGTCGGGTAAGGGACCCGCGATCGATTGTAAAAGGGGTGTAGTTTTTTGCGGGATTTTAAAGAGTGAAAGAGGACATGTGGCAAATAAAACCTTTGTTTATTAAATATATAGATTATAACGACGTTGATTTTATTTCGATTCCATATATCTTGTAGACATGATAAAATATAATTTACTGAGAGCTCATAATTTTCAGGTACCTTAGGTTCTATGGAAACCATCATGTCTAATGCCCTTTAAGAGACATTTTTATTATATCTCGACTTGACCATCTTTATTACTTGCTTCAATTTTCGAGAAAAATTTATTTTTGGAACCGATTAGTCTACCACACTTTAGGCGAACATTAGACTTATTAATACGTGGTTGTCTTTCTTGGACAATAATATTAATTGGAGCATTAACAGTTGGTATATGTGACTTAGTTGGTCACTTTGTTTAGGTCAGTACACATGTCTGGTAACTGATATCTTTGTAGATGAATTATCTTATGAACTTTTTCCGTTCACATGTTTAACTTTGAGGATCATTGAAATTCATCCATACTCATTCCTTTTCCAGCTTCTATTAGTCTCCCCCATAACATTGGGAATTTTAGTTCACTTAAAGTGAAAACAAGTAAGCCATAAACATATCTCTTATAAATGGCTATAAGTATACTCATAGATTCATACCGAATTATATTCCCAACCTACTTTGAGGTCTCATCCTTGTGCGTTGTGGTGGATTACTTTCAATATATATATATATATATATATATATATATATATATATATATCATACAACTAAATGCAAGATAAAATATATAATTATATTTATTTATATATGGCCATTATAATCATTTATATTATAATAGATCAAAATATTAATTATACCTTATTATATATTAGTTTGGTAATTATTGATGGGCAATATTACCTATAATTAACTAATAAAGGGTTTCCCCTTGAGTGTATATATAGAGAGATAATGTAACGATTCCGGCAAATTCAGGTATACCATAGCCGGTATATACTATTTATGTGTCATTTAATACTGAATATATGAATTTATACGAGTATGTATGATTCACGGTACGAATTATACTCGATTATACAGTTAATCGTATTGGAAGTACGGTTAACCGATTGACGGTTATTGAAACCCGAATGAATCAGGGATTACATTATAGACGAAATATATAATGTTTAGTGATGTTTACGAAGTATTAAAGCTTCGGGATAAGTGAAATAAAGCACAGAAAAGAATTTCGATTTAATGGTACGTTGGTACGTTAAACGAAACCTTTTATACCAAACCAAGCAAGAGATGATCGATCAAGCCGAAAAAGATGCACAATTATTAATAATATGATGTTTCAAGTAAATAAATGTCATGGTTTAAGTTTTTAAAGTTTTAAATCGGTTTTATATAAATTTTATTTTTAAGCCGAAAAACGACCGTTTTGGCCTCGTTTTGAGCGGAATTAAACGTTTAACCGAAAAACGAACTGAACCAGATTATCCACAACATTATCCGGATTACACAATCCGAATGTGTGGCCAAGATTTGAGGTGTGGGCCCCACCCCACACCATTATGAGGACCGATCGGTCCATGCATATGGATTAACATTTCATTTTCTTTTTTCTAACATCCCAACTCCACAATTCTCTCAACCCTTCAAACATTCATCCAATTTTCCTTTGATTTACACCAAGAACACAAGGTAAATGCATGTTGTAAATGCATAAATTCTAGTTTCAATTCCATGATCTTAAGTTTTTACAAGAAAATGAGGTTCCAAGTGAAAAATGGGTGAAAACCCGATATGGAACCGATTCTTGCGTGATCAAGTGATGTATACAAGTTATACAAGGGATCTTGGTCCAAGAAAGGAGTTAAAAGAGTCAAACACGAATTTTTACGGTTAAAATCTTTGTTTCTATATCATAACCGAAACCATGAAAGAATTGGCTTGATTGTGGGTGTAACTTGCTTGGTGTGGTGTTATTGTGCTTGTAGGTGTTATATCTAGTTGCTAGCAAAGGCTAGAAAGCAAGATCTTTGCGATCTAAAGCTAGAAACACAAGGTAGTTCGGTTTTTTCGTATGATTTATATGATTTGGACAGATTGTGATAGACTTAGAGTTGGGTCATGAAATTTCACAGAGATGATCTACACATGAAAATATGAGATCTGTGAAAATTTGGTAATTTTTGGACAAAGGATGAATATTTGGTGAATTTAATGCTCGGTTTTGGCTAAAAATGATGAAAAATAGTTAAACATCATGAAAAATTCTGGAAAATTTCAGATAAGCTTTTTATAACATATAAAAGTCACACACAAAATTTCAGATCCGTTGGAGAAGTCTAAGTAGACTTTTCGGTAAAACGAGTTCTAGGGTTTTCTAGCTCGGTTTTGGTGAAAATGGCATGAAAAATGAGATTTTGGTTCTGGAAAAATTACAGGGAACTATGTGGATGGCAGGGGTCATTCCAGAAAAATTTGGGATTTTTCTAAGGTCGTTTGGTATTTTCGACATATTTGGTGTTTAAATGACGTTTAAAAATAGATAAATAAATGTTAAATATAAAAATTAATTCTGGAAATATTTTTATAAAATTCCTTACTGTCAAAAAGTGATTTTTGCAAAATTTCAAGTTCCGAGACTAAACGGATAATTATTTGTGCTAAAAAGAACATAAAAACAAACTTTTGAAGCTTAAAACGCGTAAACCGGCAAAGTTCGCCTAAGCGAGCTGACTGGTGTATAAAAACCCTAAAAATGGACTATTTTCATGAAACTAATTTAATCAAGTAAAAATAAATCATCCGAAAATAATTCGGATGATTTGGGTAATTTTACCCGATTTTGCAGTTTCCGGTGTATTAAAGACGGAAACGGGCCCCGCGGCCAAACGGGGTGTCTAAACCGAGCTCTAATTTCACCACTTTAATTAAAATATCAGTAACAACTATTTTCGGGTCGTGCGTGACCAAACTCATTTTTGAAAACATAAAAACGGATAACCGTGCTAGGCACGCAAAACGGGAAAACAAACTAATGGTAGTTTTGACTAAAGAACTCTAAATGATATCACAATCTAAGTCCTGAGAAGTGCTTCGGGGTTAACATTGTCCCCGGATCGTGTATGGTACTGGGTTAACAGTGTCCCCAGACGTACCGGTTAACACGAATTTAAGTTATATTAATAGAAATTGTATAGTAACGACTTAGGGATCGTATTACAGATCCGGACCGGTAGCCGTGCACAGTGTTACATATTTGCTCACGAAAAGGTGAGTTTCACGAGCCCCTTTTTACTGAACTGTTTTAAATATTTTCCCGGGGCGGAAAGCATGTTTCTATCAAAATGTTTAAGTACATGCTGATCGCATGGAAATGAATGTATTTATATAATGTTTATTGTACTGGAATCGTACGGTAATGTATTAAGATGGTAATTGTCTGAGTTGCTAACAGTGTAAGGCCCGAAACAGTGTTCTGGGTTAACAGTGTCCCCAGAGGTTATTAAATGGGTTTCTGGGTTAACAGTGTCCCCAGAGGGTATTAAATGTGTTTCTGGGTTAACAGTGTCCCCAGAGGTTATTAAATGTGTTTCTGGGTTAACAGTGTCCCCAGAGGTTATTGGATGTGTCTCTGGGTTAACAGAGGTTTCACTTGTAGGCTCAGCATAATTTCATCGCTAATATATGATTACTATAATGATTTGTCATGGTTTATTTAAATTAGTGAAACTCACCAACTATTCGTAGTTGACCCGTTTTCTTTACATGCTTTCTAGGTACTCCCAAACTGGAATAATTGATACGTGCTTGATGATGCGTGCTTTTGTGGAGGCTTAGTGATCTTTATTTTGTGTTGAATATGTTAACGTATTATCGGTAAAACTTATGTGTTAACGCCTAGATGATAACGAAACTCGGAACAATGTATTGCGATGTAAATTAATGTAGTGGTGTTTTCTTTATAAGCAATGCTGTTGATATCAGATGCGTCTGTTGCATCCCGTTTACGTTTCCGCTGCGCTTACGGGGTGTTACAGAACTTGGTATCAGAGCCATTGGTTATAAAGAATTAGGATGTCTTTAAAAAGATACCTAAAATATAACCAGTAGCTCAAGTATTATAGGATCTAAATATCAACTAATAATTTATAGTGACGAGATCTGGATGAACTTGGATGGACAAGTGAGTTATTATGGTCCGGAACATAATAACAGACTTGTCTGCACGAGGGAATTCAGGGGAAGTCACGGGGGACTTTAATAGGTAAAATTGGCAACATATGTGTAAATATATGATAATATTGTTATGTGGTAAAGTTGTATAAGTAAGTGTATATTAATTTGATTATGGTTTACACTATGGAAAGAACTATATGTTTGATTAACTTGTGTGCAGGTAAGAATGTCGAGAACTCATAGTTTATCGGTGGAGGAGGACCCGGAGGAAGTCAGCTCCGGGAACTCTGGGAGTCTACGCATATCATCCAGCTCTGAGCCTAGCGAGGCTAGTCGTAGGAGCTCTAGCCAGTCCTCCCCAGTCAGGATTGTCAAATCCCCCACCCCACCCGCACCACAGGCCACCCCTATCCCTCCCGGATTCGGACCCCGCCTCACGGCGCGGATCAGTGTCCCGCATGTCCCACCTACCTCTCCCCCACCCAGACCTGCTACCCGCTGGGGCGAGCCCTCCCGCTCCCAGCCCGAACCTGTGACTCCACCTGTGTGGGGTCTCCCTAGGCAGAAAGGGACGCGGCAGCATGGCTTCGAGTGCTCACCGAGCAGGTGAATGAGCACTCCGCCGCCTTGACAGTGGGAGTGCAGAGGCGGATGTATCTGGGGGACTGCATACTAGACCACCAGTATGCGATTGCGCAGCTAAGGAGGGAGTGCTCATACTCCCAATTGATGATTGATCGGTTAGAGGCGCGGGTCCGGGGTGTGTTGGCAGTGATGGTGGTGTTGGTGGCAGTGATGGTGTGGTGGGTATACCACCGTGTTTAGTGATGTTAGGATGGTAGAAGTCATGGACCGCTTTTTGATACTCTGTGTAAGCAGTTAGTGGTGATGCTAACATAGAGTGAATCTTGGGTAGTTATAATACAACCACTGGCCCTTAGGGGGTCTCTTTAGGGGTATATCATTATAGATACTTTTGGGTATCATTCAAGCACTGACCCATTGCGGGTTATGTCAAGATGATGCCGACATAGGCCCTATGTATGAAAACTTAACCTATGTAATGATGACAGGAAAGTATGTGAACTGACGTTGATGTAATATGTACTGATGTTTATTAATGAATGGAATGTGGGTTGTGTGTTATGATTGGAACTTGTATTAATTATATGTATTTTCTTGATGTTGTGTAGAATGGCACCAAAACGATCAGCTCAAATGTCAGAAGTAGATGTGAGCCGTTTGATTGCTCAACAGCTAGAGGTGGCGATACCGGAGATAGTATCGCGCATCGCCGCCAGTATTAACAATTCGACCAATCCAACCCCTCCGAGCAATCAAACGACCACCAATAATGACGGAGAACAAAATGTTAATCCTCCACAGAACGAGAACACGATTCCGAGTAATGACGCACCGCCTAGGGTGGTCGTTACGGACAGTAATGGCCCTATACCAACTGTAGAAACGAACCGCACTGGACCGATTCCTGCATCCAGGGGTTGTTCAATCAAAGACTTTATGTTGTGCAAGCCCCTAGAGTTTAGCGGGTCTGAAGAACCAAATGGGTTGGTTAAGTGGATCGAGAAAATAGAATCAGTTGTGAACATCAGCAACTGCCCCGAGGATTGTGTTGTTAAGTACGCCACCTGCACATTCACGGACCATGCCTTGACATGGTGGAACACCATAGTGCAGACTCGCGGTCAGGCGGCGACAAACCGCATGACCTGGACAGAGCTCAAGGCTCTTGTACTGGAACATTTCTGCCCGAAAAACGAATTGCAGAAATTAGAAAATGAATTGTGGAACCTGGAGATGCAGGGGGCAGACCACTTGGGTTACACGAACCGGTTTAATGAGTTATCGCGATTGGTGCCATGGCTGGTCACCCCAGAGTCGAAGAGGGTTGAGCGTTATATTTGGGGACTAACTCCAGTTGTAAGGAGTATAGTCAATTCTGGGGGACACCAGACGTATGAGGGGGCGGTGACGCAAACTGGTATCGTCACGTATGATTTCGTAAGGAGTGGGTCACTGAAGGTGGCAGGAGAATCCGCTGGGGGAAAGCGGGGTACACATGACCATAGGATCCAGGAAAAGCAGCAAAATAAACGTGCTAGGCCCACTGCCCAGAACTACGCCATGACTAGTTCAGGCGGAAGGCAGGAACCGCAGACAAGGACGTTTCCCAGGTGTGGGAAATGCGGTTACCAACATGGTGGCGAGTGCAGGGTGGTAGTGTGCCATCGGTGTGGCAGGGAAGGGCACTACGCACCGAGATGTAGGACAAACCTGAACACTCTGAACCGACAACCGCAACCTATCCGTGCGCAGCCATTTAGGACCCAACCAGCCCGACAACAAAACCAACAAGGAAACCAAACGGTGACCACCAGCCGTGCTTGCTATGAATGCGGCAGCACGGATCACTTCAAGAGGCACTGTCCGAAGCTGAACCAGGGAGGAAACGGGAAGCAAACCGCGGGTCAAGCGTCGTCGTCCAATCCGGCAAGAGGCCGAGCATTCGTGATGGGGGCGAGCGAGGCACGCCAAGACCCCAGCGTAGTGACAGGTACCTTCCTCGTCTCTGATCATTACACTTCTGTATTATTTGATACGGGCGCCGATAGAAGTTTTGTCTCCGTTAAGTTCCTATTGATAGCAAACCTTCCAATTGGTGAAACCATAGAACCTTATACCGTAGAAGTCGCTAACGGTAAAACCATGATAGTTAATCGAATAGTTCGGAATTGCCCTTTTATTCTGAACAATCAATCCCTTCCGATTGACTTGTTACCGGTAGAATTGGGTAGTTTTGATGTGATAGTGGGAATGGATTGGTTAGCACGTAACAAAGTAGAAATAAACTGTGAAAAGAAAATCGTTAAGATCCGGGAGTCGGATGACGAAGAGGTATTAGTGCAAGGAGAAAAGTCAGGCACCATGATACCATTTATATCCCACCTCAAGGTGTTAAAATGTATACGCCAGGGATGCGTGGCGTATCTAGCAAGCTTGACGGCCACTGATTCTGAGGAGAAACGGGTGGATGATATTCCAGTGGTACGCGAATTTCCACAAGTTTTCCCAGAAGAACTTCCTGGATTACCGCCAACCCGCCAGGTCGAATTCAGAATCGATTTATTACCTCAAGCTGGCCCTGTTGCTAAGGCGCCCTACCGACTTGCACCATCTGAGATGCAAGAACTATCCAATCAGTTGCAAGAATTGTTGGATAAAGGATTTATACGTCCTAGTTATTCCCCGTGGGGTGCACCGGTACTATTCGTGAAAAAGAAGGACGGAAGCCTTAGAATGTGCATTGATTACAGGGAGTTGAACAAGTTGACAATCAAAAATAGGTATCCTCTCCCCCGAATTGATGACCTGTTCGACCAACTGCAAGGTGCGAGCTACTTCTCAAAAATTGATCTTAGATCGGGATACCATCAGGTTAGAATTCAGGAGGAGGATATCCCAAAAACCGCATTCCGGACTCGCTACGACCATTACGAGTTCTTAGTTATGCCTTTCGGGCTAACGAATGCGCCGGCAGTATTCATGGACCTCATGAACCGAGTCTGTAAACCCTACCTCGACAAATTCGTCATCGTGTTCATTGACGATATTTTGATCTACTCGAAGAGTAAAGAAGAGCACGAGCAACACTTAAGATTAATTTTAGAGCTTCTAAATCAGGAGAAGTTGTATGCAAAATTCTCCAAGTGTAACTTCTGGTTACAAGAAGTGCAATTCCTTGGTCACATTATAAACCATCAAGGAATACACGTTGATCCGAGTAAGGTTGAAGCAATTAAGAATTGGCAAGCGCCTAAATCTCCAAAGGAAATCCGCCAATTCTTAGGCTTAGCTGGATATTATCGTCGATTTATAGAGAACTTTTCCAGCATCGCCCAACCTTTAACCCTCCTGACTCAAAAGGATCGAAAGTATGAATGAGGAGAAGAACAGGAGACGGTGTTTCAAACGCTAAAACAAAGATTGTGCCAAGCGCCAATCTTAAGTCTCCCCGACGGAGACGATGGTTTTGTCGTGTATTGTGACGCATCCCGTAGAGGGTTAGGATGCGTGTTGATGCAGAATAATAAGGTTATAGCCTATGCTTCTCGACAGTTAAAAGTACACGAGAAAAATTACACTACTCATGACTTAGAACTGGGAGCAGTTATCTTCGCACTTAAAATCTGGAGACATTATCTCTACGGTACAAAGTGCACCATCTTCACCGATCATAAAAGTTTGCAACACATATTCGATCAGAAAGAACTGAATATGAGGCAACGAAGATGGGTCGAGTTATTTAGCGACTATGACTGTGACATCCGTTATCACCCCGGCAAGGCTAACGTCGTAGCCGATGCCTTGAGTAGGAAGGATTGGGTTAAGCCAACGCGAGTGCGAGCGCTGGGGATGATAGTCCAGTCGAACCTTTCGGACCTGGTTCGAGTCGCTCAACGCGAGGCGTTGAAAGAGGAACAATTGGAAAAAGAAGGACTTTACGGTAACGAGAAGAATTTCGAACAGCGAGTGGACGAAATTCTCTATTTCAAAAATCGGATTTGGATCCCGACCCTCCATGACCTTCGTGAATTAATCATGGACGAAGCGCATAAATCGAAATATTCCATACATCCGGGATCGGATAAGATGTACAAGGATGTGAAGGAGTTCTACTGGTGGCCGGGTATGAAAAAGGATATAGCCACATACGTCGGCAAGTGTACGACGTGTGCGAGGGTTAAGGCGGAGCACCAGAAACCCTCCGGGATGTTACAACAACCGGAAATTCCCGAATGGAAATGGGAGCAAATCACGATGGATTTTGTGACACATCTCCCTAAGACGTCCCGTGGACACGACGCAATCTGGGTAATCGTGGATCGATTAACCAAGTCGGCACATTTTATTCCGATTAGAAATAATTATAACACCGAGAGACTTGCGCAGATTTATATAAATGAAATTGTGTCTCGTCATGGGATACCCATCTCAATCATCTCCGATCGAGATAGCCATTTCACCTCCAATCTTTGGCAAGCTGTACAAGAAGCGCTGGGAACGCGTATTGATCTAAGCACAGCTTACCACCCTCAGACCGATGGTCAGTCTGAGAGGACCATTCAAACCCTGGAGGATTTGCTTCGTGCGTGCGTACTGGATTTTAAGGGAAATTGGGATCAACATCTCCCACTCGTTGAATTTTCCTATAATAACAGTTACCATAGCAGTATAAAGGCAGCACCTTACGAAGCATTGTATGGACGGAAGTGCCGATCACCACTCTGCTGGACTGAAGTGGGCGACACACAGGTTATTAGATCAGATCTGGTCCAGGAAACGACCAGCAAAATCCTTGAAATTAAGAACAATCTGAAGGCCGCACGGGATCGGCAGAAGAGTTATGCCGATACCCGTAGAAAACCGTTATCATTTGAGAAATGTGATAAAGTGTATTTGAAAGTATCACCTTGGAAAGGAGTAGTCAGATTTGGAAAGGCGGGAAAGTTAGCCCCTAGATACATTGGACCATTCGACATTACTGCAAAAATCGGTCCTGTAGCATACCGATTAGAACTGCCTGATGAACTGAGTGCAGTTCACAATGTGTTTCACGTGTCGAACTTGAAAAGGTGTCTGTCAGATGAGACATCGGTGTTACCCTTAGAGGGTGTCCAAATAAGTGATAAGCTTAATTTCGTAGAGGAACCCTTATAAATAGTGGACGGGAAAATCAAGCAACTTAGACACAACAAGATCTCGTTGGTCAAAGTTAGATGGAATTCGCAACGAGGCCCAGAATATACATGGGAACGAAAGGACGAATTTCGGAAGAAATACCCCCACCTATTTCCTCAAAAGGAAGTAGTTGACGCGTAAAATTTTGAGGACGAAATTTTTGTAACGGGGGGAGAATGTAACGATTCCGGCAAATTCAGGTATACCCTAGCCGGTATATACTATTTATGTGTCATTTAATACTGAATATATGAATTTATACGAGTATGTATGATTCACGGTACGAATTATACTCGATTATACAGTTAATCGTATTGGAAGTACGGTTAACCGATTGACGGTTATTGAAACCCGAATGAATCGGGGATTACATTATAGACGAAATATATAATGTTTAGTGATGTTTACGAAGTATTAAAGCTTCGGGATAAGTGAAATAAAGCACAGAAAAGAATTTCGATTTAATGGTACGTTGGTACGTTAAACGAAACCTTTTATACCAAACCAAGCAAGAGATGATCGATCAAGCCGAAAAAGATGCACAATTATTAATAATATGATGTTTCAAGTAAATAAATGTCATGGTTTAAGTTTTTAAAGTTTTAAATCGGTTTTATATAAATTTTATTTTTAAGCCGAAAAACGACCGTTTTGGCCTCGTTTTGAGCGGAATTAAACGTTTAACCGAAAAACGAACTGAACCAGATTATCCACAACATTATCCGGATTACACAATCCGAATGTGTGGCCAAGATTTGAGGTGTGGGCCCCACCCCACACCATTATGAGGACCGATCGGTCCATGCATATGGATTAACATTTCATTTTCTTTTTTCTAACATCCCAACTCCACAATTCTCTCAACCCTTCAAACATTCATCCAATTTTCCTTTGATTTACACCAAGAACACAAGGTAAATGCATGTTGTAAATGCATAAATTCTAGTTTCAATTCCATGATCTTGAGTTTTTACAAGAAAATGAGGTTCCAATTGAAAACTGAGTGAAAACCCGAGATGGAACCGATTCTTGCGTGATCAAGTGATGTATACAAGTTATACAAGGGATCTTGGTCCAAGAAAGGAGTTAAAAGAGTCAAACACGAATTTTTACGGTTAAAATCTTTGTTTCTATATCATAACCGAAACCATGAAAGAATTGGCTTGATTGTGGGTGTAACTTGCTTGGTGTGGTGTTATTGTGCTTGTAGGTGTTATATCTAGTTGCTAGCAAAGGCTAGAAAGCAAGATCTTTGCGATCTAAAGCTAGAAACACAAGGTAGTTCGGTTTTTTCGTATGATTTATATGATTTGGACAGATTGTGATAGACTTAGAGTTGGGTCATGAAATTTCACAGAGATGATCTACACATGAAAATATGAGATCTGTGAAAATTTGGTAATTTTTGGACAAAGGATGAATATTTGGTGAATTTAATGCTCGGTTTTGGCTAAAAATGATGAAAAATAGTTAAACATCATGAAAAATTCTGGAAAATTTCAGATAAGCTTTTTATAACATATAAAAGTCACACACAAAATTTCAGATCCGTTGGAGAAGTCTAAGTAGACTTTTCGGTAAAACGAGTTCTAGGGTTTTCTAGCTCGGTTTTGGTGAAAATGGCATGAAAAATGAGATTTTGGTTCTGGAAAAATTACAGGGAACTATGTGGATGGCAGGGGTCATTCCAGAAAAATTTGGGATTTTTCTAAGGTCGTTTGGTATTTTCGACATATTTGGTGTTTAAATGACGTTTAAAAATAGATAAATAAATGTTAAATATAAAAATTAATTCTGGAAATATTTTTATAAAATTCCTTACTGTCAAAAAGTGATTTGTGCAAAATTTCAAGTTCCGAGACTAAACGGATAATTATTTGTGCTAAAAAGAACATAAAAACAAACTTTTGAAGCTTAAAACGCGTAAACCGGCAAAGTTCGCCTAAGCGAGCTGACTGGTGTATAAAAACCCTAAAAATGGAATATTTTCATGAAACTAAGTTAATCAAGTAAAAATAAATCATTCGAAAATAATTCGGATGATTTGGGTAATTTTACCCGATTTTGCAGTTTCCGGTGTATTAAAGACGGAAACGGGCCCCGCGGCCAAACGGGGTGTCTAAACCGAGCTCTAATTTCACCACTTTAATTAAAATATCAGTAACAACTATTTTCGGGTCGTGCGTGACCAAACTCATTTTTGAAAACATAAAAACGGATAACCGTGCTAGGCACGCAAAACGGGAAAACAAACTAATGGTAGTTTTGACTAAAGAACTCTAAATGATATCACAATCTAAGTCCTGAGAAGTGCTTCGGGGTTAACATTGTCCCCGGATCGTGTATGGTACTGGGTTAACAGTGTCCCCAGACGTACCGGTTAACACGAATTTAAGTTATATTAATAGAAATTGTATAGTAACGACTTAGGGATCGTATTACAGATCCGGACCGGTAGCCGTGCACAGTGTTACATATTTGCTCACGAAAAGGTGAGTTTCACGAGCCCCTTTTTACTGAACTGTTTTAAATATTTTCCCGGGGCGGAAAGCATGTTTCTATCAAAATGTTTAAGTACATGCTGATCGCATGGAAATGAATGTATTTATATAATGTTTATTGTACTGGAATCGTACGGTAATGTATTAAGATGGTAATTGTCTGAGTTGCTAACAGTGTAAGGCCCGAAACAGTGTTCTGGGTTAACAGTGTCCCCAGAGGTTATTAAATGGGTTTCTGGGTTAACAGTGTCCCCAGAGGGTATTAAATGTGTTTCTGGGTTAACAGTGTCCCCAGAGGTTATTAAATGTGTTTCTGGGTTAACAGTGTCCCCAGAGGTTATTGGATGTGTCTCTGGGTTAACAGAGGTTTCACTTGTAGGCTCAGCATAATTTCATCGCTAATATATGATTACTATAATGATTTGTCATGGTTTATTTAAATTAGTGAAACTCACCAACTATTCGTAGTTGACCCGTTTTCTTTACATGCTTTCTAGGTACTCCCAAACTGGAATAATTGATACGTGCTTGATGATGCGTGCTTTTGTGGAGGCTTAGTGATCTTTATTTTGTGTTGAATATGTTAACGTATTATCGGTAAAACTTATGTGTTAACGCCTAGATGATAACGAAACTCGGAACAATGTATTGCGATGTAAATTAATGTAGTGGTGTTTTCTTTATAAACAATGCTGTTGATATCAGATGCGTCTGTTGCATCCCGTTTACGTTTCCGCTGCGCTTACGGGGTGTTACAGATAAATATTAACATCATAACCTAATTACACACATAAATATTTGTGTGCCTCCTCTCTCCTAAAACCGGGTTCATCTCAAGAAACCTAACCATCCTTAATTATACATCCTAAAGGGGAACTCGATCAAGATGACAAGCATGTCGACTACATCATACCCTGCTGTGGTTACTACTCTTCATGTTGTAACAGGTTCATAGGTTTAATATTTATCATGTTTTCTATTACTTACATGAAGAACTGATCAACACTAAAAAACTTTGATGAGAAATAGTTGGTTTATGACCAAAAACCAATTTTAATGGGAGGAAATGCTATAACATGTTGGCTTGATGTGAAATAGTTTTAAGACATGTAAATCATATGTATAAACAAAAATACAAACATGAATTTTTGCTCTCATGATCACTTGCTTAAAAATCAATTGTAGACGTTTATTGATTCTCAATAAAAAACAATTTATGTGTGAACAAAATCTATATGAAGTTCAACAATTATTCCAATAATTAATAATAACTTGGGAATCGAATTCATTGTAACAAAAAATAAATGTCATTTTGGAATAGTATGCTTGTTATCTTATTAGCTAAGCCATCAATCACGCAAACTTGAAATTGCGAAATTGATAACCATTTAGACGATGCATCAATTTTAAAACACTAAATGGTATCATGTTAGGATATGCGTATCCTTTTCTCAATTCCATGACATTAAGGGATTCACACGCTCTTTCCGTTGGTAAATTAAGGGGTTCACACCCTATTTCCGTTGGTATATAAATATTTTTTTTTCTTTAAGAATTGCATGTTTAATTATCATGAAGAATCTTCTAGTTCTTCAGTATTTCACATCATTGACTCGGTGTGGTCTAACCGGTCATGCCATTAAATAATCATGATCCATAAACTTCAGGTTTACGATCGTATATATATTATGTTTCTATAATACAAAATTATAAATATGAGAGAACATTATATTGTCATTTCAAGCGATCATGTGATTTCACTTTTACATTTTCATGTTTTGTCCTCATATATAATCAATCCCTTTGCCATTTCTGGTGGTCGATCTCATTATTAATAGAATCATCGTTACAAATTTCTCAAGTATATTAATGATTGCATTGATCAATACATTGTCACATGCACTTTAAGGAATGGTATAAAACCAAACCAAACCAAACCAAACCAAACCCAACCCTTTCCATGGTTTATTCATAATTTTATCCAACACAGATACTAAATCACTTCAAACGTTTCATGCACTCTAATGATACGGTATTTCAGGAGCATATTTGATGTATGATAAATGAAAAATGATATTGTTCAATTTTTTCTCATAATTAATTTTCTCTTCATATAACAAATATTGAGAAGTAATTACATGAATGAGTCATGTAAGATTTATCATTCTAATATTTTATAACCTTCACTTATAAGATTTAGAAAGAATGACACTTTAAGTGTCATATTTGAGCATACTTAATACTCTTTCATGTAGTGATCATAATAATGACTTTAGTTTAATTTGATATTATATGCATTAACATGATATAGAATTCCAAGCGTACACAAATTAAATAATACAATACATGCATGATGTTAATATGTTACGATATAGATCATGCTTATAAGTAATAAAAGTAAGTACACCATACGTTGTGCATGAACATCGATGTTAATATTGTTGATCTATGAACACATCAAAAACAATTTATTCAAGAGCCATGATAATTCAACTTAAGATAATCAACATTGAACATTCGAACTTTCTAGAGTTACATATTCTATAGCAGAAAATAAGAATTAGTTGTGGTTATTATTATAAGACAACTGAGCCTTAAATTTACCAGCTAAATTCATATTAGTTAGGTGTATCAAAAACCATGATAAAAATAGGAATTTTCGGCCTTAATTTTAGGCTCACTAATAAAGTTATTTAATTGGTAATATCCAAAGAAATATTTTGTTATTCGAATACCTACTTGGTAAAATCAATGAAAAAATCAATAAAATATGTGAATAATTTTTTCTTAAAGTAATAACGATAATAAATTATTTTAATAATGAAATATAATTCGTATCTTATTTTTAAAGAAAAGATACTGAATATAAATGAAATAAGTTAAATATCTCTTTTAATGCACAATTCTATTCTATTTGCAAGATTAGAAACATGAGATCTATAAAATCATAAATAAACTGTAAATGTTTAAGGAACTAATGTAACAACTCGGGATTTCAAACTTATAATTTATATCCATAACCTGACCCGTTTTATGTTCGGAAAATTTTCAATTAAAAGATCGCGTATGTCGAGTGAATTAATTATTAGTATATTATTTCTTAATTATTTATATAATATATATCTATATCTTTCAATTTGTGGCAATTCTAACCTAAACTAAACTATAACCCTTTTATGCTTTCATCCCTAATCTTCAGGGACCAAAGTGCAACATTTGATCATTTTATTATCATGACCCGTATCAAGGATCCAATAACCCAAACCCATGAATCTTTTTGCATACCCGTATACCCGTGTAACATGCTTGGACCTTAATTCTCGGAATCAATATGGAAATTTAATCTTTGGAATTGTTATTCTTACCAAATCGGCCAGACCGACGTTTTAAATTAGGAAATCACGACCTTATGATATACGAATTTCTTATAATACGAAACGGGATTAACTCATAAACGAAAATACATTATTTCGAGCATTACAATTCAATTAATCTAGCATATGCCATCCTATAACCATCTCGATCTTAACCCTCACACTTAATTTCATAATCATGACCTGCATATATGGGATTTGATACATGTTTGAGCCGCGACGGGTTCGACTGCGTTCAGCACCAATACATCGCATATCCAGGTAATAAATCATGCAGCATGTTTGTTTTAATTCACCTAACATTAACCCTAACCTTAATTCAACAATCGTAGATCTGATTGAACAATTGCAGAAATTAGGGTTTATAGGTTTTGGGCGTAATTGTTTATAAAAATTTGTTTCCTTGTCTAAACCAAATGACATGCTTGATCAGTTGGTGTTATCTGTTTGTTGATATCAGGTGGTCCCGGGTTCGAACCTGGCCACCATGATTCTTGGTTTTTATTTTCTTTTTAATAGGTTTTTAATTAATTATTATAATTAATCTTAATAAATGGGAAATCGTATAAATTACTAGATAAACATTATTAAAACCGACCCCTTGGTGTTATGTTCTTGTCAAAACTCGTTAAAAGTTTTCGTTTACATATATACACACACACACATATGTGTGTATCATAAGTATATATTTTTAATAATAATAAATCATCGTACCTTATTAAACCCGACACCGGTAATGGTGTTTTCTCGTCGTTGAACGTCTTTATAAACTTTACTTATATTTATTTATATATATTTATATGCATGTATATATACACACTATATTTACTAAACGTAATGAATAGATTTTCCTTAAAAGATTCAAACAAAATATTTATTTACATTTTACTACATATTATATTAAATAGTTTCACATTATTATTTTGATGATCTATTTATTTATATTAGTATCTTATTTATTCAAATAATTAAAAGAATATTTTACTTTATATTTAATTAAATTATTTTATTTAATTTGTATATCAAATCATTATTTATTCAGATTTTTTATTATTTGAAGCATATATTATATTATTTAAGTATATAGTTATATATTTTATCAGGAATAGTTATCGGTGAATTTATACTCAATAAGACTAATAATCCTAACTATATGAATCTATCGTTCAAATCTATAACATTATATTCCTAATCATAACTCAAATCACATCAAAATCTTAATTCATTAAATCGTGTTAGAACTTTAATAATTAACTCATAGTATCATAATTAAGTAGGAATCCTTGTCGGTGTATCCCGAAAGATTTATCTTCCTCACATCATCACTTATACTTTGTTCATCCGATCAGGTGAGTACCACTGTAACACCCCAACCCGGAGCAGGCTGACGTGTCACTATTACAGATATCATAGACCAAACAAAAACCATTTAAATGAAATGAAAAGAATCCCATGGCAACCAAAAGAGTTAAAAACACTGAAAGAAATTCTAAGTCAAATTTATCAAATGCTTAAAGAAAATTAAATCAAGTCCTTATTCTTGAGCTTCATTTTACTCACATCACTGATCTCCCCGATTTCCCGAATTACCTGTTAGCAAATAAGACAGACACAAACAAAAAAATACGGCTGAGCCAAAAATTGCCCAGTAACGGAGAGAACAATAGTACAGGTAAAGGCATACATAAGACAAAACACATACTGAAATAAAACTGAAACTATTGCGGATATAAAACCACGTTTTAGACCGAACTATAACTAGACGCGAAACATAATCCGATACACTATCGGGACGTAATCTGAATATACTCAAATTTAACCAAATGCATATACACATATCGAAACGGACCAGAATTATAGCGAAACAAAATATAATTACTAATATACACGACGATGATGTTAAAATAAATAGGTCGTGTAATACGGAAGCACCCAGAGCCTAAACAGAGGGGTACACAGCTAGCTAGTCCATGCACCAAGGAGACGGTGTGGGTGGCATGCACACATTGTTCCATCTCAAACAGAAGTCAGGAGTCAGGAGTCAGGAGTCGGAGCTAAGATCGATCTATACGCCTCTAAGTGGCCAAGGTACTACATGAGTACTTTCAGAGACGCCGTGAACTTTGATTACGCACTGTCACGATAAGTGCCATGTCGTTGACGCCCCAACGACAAGTCATAAATGCTCGGGTAACAGAGTACTGAACTAAAGTCGTATAACTAAAAGATATTTAAACAGGAACATGCAATAATGAATTCAAAATATATATAACCTATTGCATGCTATAAAATTAATATAACCATATCATACGAATAAACCGAACTAGATAACAAAAATCCGCACTACGAAGTGACGGACATCGAATATAAAATGGACTAGAACCAATACTATGAGTGAAGAAAAACAGAATCCGTACCTTATCAGTCGATAAGAAAGCAAGTAAATATCGAGCCGCCTTACTTCGTACTAACACCTACATGTATTAATTATTAATTTCAATAAGATGTTAAGTTGTCCAGTTTACTAGTTGATCGATGTTCCCGGCGGTGAGAGAAACTTTTATATTTGAACACCTCTTTCGTTGTTGTCCAGAATTCTCAAACTCTGCTTATTTGTTTTACGCAAAACATATAGTTAACCTATGTTCCTTTTTACAAAACTGATTCTTGTTTGTTAATTAGTTTGAAAGATATTAAAGTAGTAAGATATCATATAATTCATTAAATAATAGTTACATGATTTTCAAATTGTATGCATGAACATCTGAACCACTACGTAAAAATATATCGATCTATATATTAATTAGTTTATCATCTTGCATGCATATGTAAAGTATACCAATTTTAGATTCTACAACTATAGGTAAATTATAGAGACAAAATTTCTAAGAGGAGCCAAATCAATAAAAAGAACATATTCTTTAATATATGGGTTTATATTACTTTCTTCATGAACTAAGTTTCATATTTGGCTTTAATCGCCGGAAACGAATCGATCTAAATTTAGGAACCATAAACTCAACCAAAAAGAAAACGAGCAGATGATAACCTGATAACTATATCGAATTACTTAACAAAGACACCACTGAATGAACACCAGTAAAACCAAAATCCAAAAACAATTCAAGTGTTCAGTTTTCATGGTGGTTACGTTTCGGTTACCTGAGGTCGAAAGATGAACAATCAGAACAGAATAAGATAGCAGGCAGTGGTGACTGGTTATCTCCGGGAAAAACAGAAAACGGTGGTGGCGGTTCCCGGCAATTTGCGGGCGGCTGCGGGCGTCTCCGGTGACAAAGGTAGCAGTGGCGGCGGTTGTCGGCTACTGGTAGCGTCTGCGAGAACTCGTGTAGCGGTGGCTGCGGTGCCAGCGGTTTCTCCGGCGAGTTGCAGGGCGGCGGCGGTGGTGTATACGGCAGAGAGATACAGAGATTTAAGGTTTTGTTATCTTGGAGTCTTATCGCGTTTGTGTATATATATATTAAACGAGTTATAAGCGTGATCAAATTCCTAAATAAGTTAGTTGTTTGTTGCTCAAGTTTTCGCTGGAATGTTACAAGTTGTAAACTTGCTCAAACTCAAATTCTTAAATTTCATATTTTATTCAAAACACTCATCCGTTGATGTTATTATTATTATTATTAATTATACCATTTACAGTTTAAAATAATATTTATATTAAAATTATGGTTATTCGTTTGTTATCTAATACAAAAGTTTGGGTTATTATAACCACATTCTCCTCTTTTTACTCGTTTTCTCACGTTTTGGGGACATATGCGTAAAACTTATATTTCTCATATATACTTATACTCAAAACTGCAACTTTGTCTTATGTATTAACAACTTATATCTTACTTGTTTATGTGCTTATTTGCTTTGTATGCTTCCGCATTCGGAGAGGTCTAACATAATCTCAGTCTAGTATGATCATGCGCCAGTCGTTATAGCCTTTGTGCTTCTCGACATCTCAATTATACTTGCTCATTTGGTTAATTTGTTATTCTCATATGACTTGTTGCAAATACTTATTTTATACTATACCATATGTACAAACTAAACTAGTGTGTTGCTCACTCAACATGTGTTGACAAAATTCTATTTATAAACGCATTTGCATGTTATCGTAGAAATTTAATGCAGGTTGGTGAAGAGCTGGTGAAGAGCTAGTGAAGAGCTTAAAGTTAGAAATGATACGATTAAGAATTTAATTTGTAATTGTTGTTTGTTTAATGAGTTGTATTTTGTACTTGAATTATTTAAAATTATTAAATAGATATTGAAACTTATATTATGCATGATAGTAACCTTGAGAGCTGTGACAATCAGTTCGCTCCCCGGCATTTCCGCCGTAGGTTGGGATATGACAACTAAAAAGCAAAAAAAAATTAAAACATATCAACGAATTGTATGCATTGATGTTCGAGATCATATATAACTTCAACATTAATATACTATGTTATGACTTATGACTAGTTGAGTATAGAATTAATTATGATTCAATAATAGTTTTTGCTTTGAACAATAAATTTTTCAATACTAAATAATCTTGCACTTGTAAAATTTTCACCTAAAAGTAAAATAATTTTATTCAATACTCTAAAATTCGTAATTTTTAATTATGGATTAAAAATAAGATAAGTTAATAGAACTATAAAAGAAGTCAAATAGTGCATATCCTACCAAAAGTCATAGTGTGATATGATTATTATTATTGCATAAACTCGTTATTTTTTTCCTTTTGCGTTAGACAAAAAAAATTTAGGTTCTAAACTAAAACACAAGGATATTAATTCAAAGCATTAAAAAAAGCACATCAATAATTCATTGTTACTATATCTATTTTTTTTCTTATCATATGAGTAGAAGATGCATGCATACCTTGAATCTGAAACATTTCTTTCATACCTTAGATTGGTATGTTATGAAAGAAACATGTAATTGCCACAAGCCGGCCACAATCAGCTATTCTCACGACGAACATCATGGGTTTTGATGTGTGAGGCAAAATAAGTTAACGTGTTGTGAAACAAGCCTAATAGCTAAAGAATATGAGTAAGAGATGTAGGGAGAAAGAGAGAGATTTCATTAATTATGTGTATATAATACAATGAGATACAAGAATATTATATAGGGATGTGAAAACTTGAAGAAGAAACCAAATCTATTTTAGGTGTTGATAACCATAATAATTATAATTCATAACATACTTTAACTTCTCCTAAAATTTTGGAGTAAATTTCATTTAAGTCTAAGTGGTTTGCTTATAACATGCTTTAACCAGAATCAAAGTCGACAGTTTATTTTAAATATCTCAAACTCATTTTACTTATTACCCATCTTAATCTGAACAAAAATTTATTTTTTTTTATAATAACCTAAACTCATTTGACTTACATCCCATTGTAACTCAAACGCATTTTAACATATCAAAGTCCTCGATCGTTAACCCGAAATATTAAAATATTAAAAAAAATTGAAACTCATTTTGCTGGGCATTTTGACCTGAACTAAATCTACTATGTTAGTCATGGTTATTTGGGAGTCTTTTGAAACCTTAATAAACGACCAAAGATTTAATGTCCACCCAGAGCCAAAATTAATATTTTTTTAAATGACCTGGATTTGTTTTGTATACAAACCAAAATCATTTTTTTAAGATGACTCGGACTCATTATGCTTATAACAATTTTAACCAGAACCAAAATTGACAACTTTTTTTTTCTTAAATGACTCAAACTCATTTTACTTATTGCGTGTTTTGGCCTAAACAAGATTTTAATTTTTTTTATAATGACCTAAACTCATTTGGCATACATCTAGTTATAACTCGAAGGCGTTTTAACCTGTCAAAGTTCTCAATCGTTGACCCGAAACAATAAAAATATTTTAAAGAAAATGATCAAAACTCATTTTGATGGCATTTTTTGACTTGAACCGAAGTTGATGTTTTTTTAAATGACACGAAATCATTTTGGTTATAAGTTTATAATATGCGCAACAATAGTCTTATATTAAAACGTTGATAAAAATATACACGTCGTGATTGTATGTTTGGAAACACGTATTATTACTTTTATGACATATTCATTATTTTTTTCTCTCAATTTAATAACAAACATTCAATTATAAAAGATTAGTGGACTAGCTAGTTTGCTTCTCACACTTTTTTTTTTCTTCTCACGCTTCTTCTTCTTATTCTTTTTTTTTTCTTTTTTCTATTTTAACTTTAGCTGGACATTAATCTATATCCAACAAATATATTAAACATTTTGTCTACGACTTTTTTCAAATGTAAGCTTAAATTATTTGATACATTTATAAATATATACATGTAATCGAAGTTTTATATACATGTAATATGATCACAAAATTACATCAGTACACATAATATGAATGAAACTTAGTATTTCATACCAAGTAAGATAAGAATCGACAAGTTTAACTTAGTCCGGCAAATAGATAATATCCAGTAGTGAAACTGAACGTGATTATCAATTCTTATTTTGAGTTGTCATATGCAATCCGTTGGCCAAGTATTGTAACTCCCATGTACCTGCGATAATTTGAAAACGAACAACCGTTATTTGGTTAACCACAAATAATATGATACACATGTTAAGTTCACATTCAAGTGCATTCACCTTCCCAACATCAAAACACTAGCCTGAGGATTAGTTCCTGGAGAGTTAAGTATAGTTGATCCATCAATAACTCGAAGCGTTCCGACACCAAGAACCTTATATTCGTTATCAACAACTTCACCTATACGGCAACCACCATGATAATGCCACATAGTCCTGACAGTGTCCTTGCAGTATTGTTCCAACGAAGAGCTTGTATTAGCATGCGTACGCATATTTAATTGTAACTTCACATTTAGATCAAGAATGTCTTTGATGGTCATATTGGCATACTTGTAGTTGGAAAATGCTTTTGATTCAACCGCTCTTAAAATGGTTTGAACCGCGATTACACATTTTTGCAAATCTATGGGTTCCTTGAAGTAATTGAATGTCACTAATGGATTATCAGTTGGGTCAAGGTTTTTAATCTTTAGTTCACCCTTAGATAAAGGTCCACTGATTTTCTCAAATATAAACCCACCCATCTGCAAGCAAGAAATGTCGTTAATCATTTATTCGGTTTGCTATGAATTGTTTTTTTCTTCAAAAATGAGTTATTTCCATAAGGTAAGAAAACCCTATTTTGAAAAAAAAATAATGTTACTTACCTGAGGGGAAAATCCTTGATAGCTTGAGAGGTTTGCACGTATGAAGTTAGTGCCACTAGATTCCTCAATGTAGCTACCATACCGAGTAATACCGACAACTTGGATGATGGATGCCTCGACTGCGATAGGAGAGGGAACGAAGATCGTATTAAGTGGGTTGTCCGCCATGCCTTTACCAACCAAAGGTTGTGGAAGCACGACTCTAATTTTAAGCGCGTCCAGTTGTTCTTTTGGACCTATGCCACTCAACATCAACAGTTGAGGGCTTCCAAGGGCACCAGCTGATAATATAATTTCATCCTTCTTTCCACCTTTCAGGTATGCTATACATTTACGGCCTAATGAATCGGCAAATACCACTCCATATGCCAATGGCCCTGATACTCCTGCACACGTGTTACAAGTAAGCCACGGAATAGCCAATAGACAATTTAAATAACAATCGATAATTACACTCCTAGAAATCTGGGTCGTTTTCCTAAACAAAAAATAGTCAGAATTGAGTAGGTAACGGCCTTTGACAATATATATATATATATATACACACACATATATATATATATTGGAATAAGTTCAATATATTTGTAATTTTTTATATATTTTTTGTTGTACCCTTGACGTATCCGTATCTTGGATTTTTAATTTTTGCCGTTTCCCATACCCGTATCCTGGTCTCGTACCCGTTCCCGTGCTACTATCCAATCCACGTAAGTGAGGATAATTGGGTTATTAGTTTTAGCTTACCTTCAGTCTTAAATAAGATTTTATGAACTGTTGCATGTAGAAGCACCGACAACAGTTTCGGATTTGCATATTGTAGCAAATCTGCAGCTGAATGCCGAGTTCCATTTGCATCAAAGAGTGTACCACCGACTTTAGTTCCAACGATATGATCATAACTAAAGCCATTGTCGGGTTCGACCCCAGCTTCCACTAGTGCCGCTCGAAGTGCTGACTGCCACTTCTGCACTACCGGCCTATATACAATTGCTCTTTCTGTCCACTTATAGGACTCATCCACCAAATTTGCATCAGTCAATCGAGCTTCTTCGTTGAATTTTGATTCTCCACGAGAGTAGAAGCCTGCATTAATAGAAGTACCCCCACCCAAGACTCGTGCACGTGAATTTACAACACCTTCGGATATAAATTGTTGAGAGGGA
This sequence comes from Bidens hawaiensis, assembly GCF_021521415.1. Classification (NCBI taxonomy): domain Eukaryota; kingdom Viridiplantae; phylum Streptophyta; class Magnoliopsida; order Asterales; family Asteraceae; genus Bidens; species Bidens hawaiensis. The sequence continues at coordinate 551,729 of NW_027491701.1, forward strand.
GAAGTAGGAGATGTATCCGCAAAATAAGAACCGAAATTGTTGACATTGGTAATGTTGGGATTTCCATAAGGTGAGCCACCACGTTCGAGCAATAGAACGTTGTAGTTTGCCGATAATGTGGTTGCTAATGGGATTCCAGCGGTACCACCACCAATGATAATGTAGTCATAGAATGAAATCTTGGGAGCTTCTGTTGCTTCATGCATGAAACTATAGTTGGGAGCTGTAATAGTTAACAAATAATAATTCTTAGATGTACACACATGCAAATGGTGGAACAACTAATTAATATTGTATACTAGAGACACATATAGCCTTGCATATATAGACACACAAGGTTATAAATAGAGATTATCCCCACTTTTCTAGAGATCATGGATATATTTATGTATCTTAGAATATAGCAATATACAAGGTTATATATAGAGAATCCTCATCTTTCTTCGTAGTAAAAGTAAACGAGTACATACGTATTTCGGCGACACATGACTCGTAAAAGAAAAGAATAGCGGCAAGAGCAAATGTGGTCCGTCTTCTTGATATGGAAGCCATCAAAGTAGTTGTTATTGTAAATGTTAGAAAGTTGAATGCATTTGGAAAGTCGATTGCAAGGATATTTATAAGTAGCTAAAACAGTACATGTCGGATAAGGTGTAGTAAGCTAAAAGGTGTAGTAAGCTAAAAGGTGGTTGAATTAGGCAGTTGGACATCCTCGCTTGAAAGTAATTACTTGTCTGTATAATATTAATATGTCTTATGCTTTAAGTAGAAATTCAATTTTTTTTATTGTATTCCGTAAAAACATGTTGGCATTACCAACCATACAATCCAAATGGCAGATTTAAATAATACAAAAAGCTTATTCATAATTATCATTTTCCTTATTTTATAAACGGAACTAGGTTAGTTACCTGTGTAGCACACAGGTTTAACAAATTTAATTTTACAAGTCAGAAAACATTCGAAATATCATAAAAAAAAATTGGGTATTAAATATAAAAGGTAGAAACATACATTGTAGTTAAAAAAATTACTAACACTTTAACCATAAAACATGTAAAATATAATATGATCGGACACAATATAAAAGATACATTTTATTTATGTAGTGAGTGAAAAAAAAAAGACAAAAGGTGATGAATTAAAGTAATGAAGGACGAAAGTAACTTACAATCAAATTTGACTAAGTGAAACATAAATCACAAATCTCGAAATATCTCTTTGTAAACAACATTAGATGTCCTATTTGTAAGTTTACCATATGTGTCCAATATTAATAATTTGACTCCGTCTCTCCTCTTGACTCTTGATAGTGTCACATACAACTGTCCATGGCTGAAAACCGGATGTTTTAAATACAACCCAACTTTTGATAGTGACTTGGGTTTTGAACCATTTTCCGGCATAAGACTTCCAATAGAATGATAATTCTGTCCGCTAATCCTAAACATGAATGGAGCGTTACCTCTATTAATGGATGAATCAACCTTTCCACCCATTGATGTAAACGCGAACATAGAATTGTAGCGTCGAATGTTCTTTAAGAAAAACTTGCTTTTAGGACCAACATTGCTAAATAGATCTTTGTAAGCTGGTGGAGCACTTTAAACTCAGGTAGCTCAACCTTACCGTAACCACAACATAGGAAATAAGTTGTTTTTCCCTCCTTTTGTTTTCCTCTTCCACCCTCGTCTTTCCACAATTTTGCATGACATAATTCACAGATGAGATTCTGGTCACCGTGATCCAAGTAATTTGTTAAATTAAGTGGTGGTCAACAAATGCATCTGCATAATAGTTATTAATTTGAATAGTTGTTTTATAAGTACCTTAGAGATGCCTTTGAATGGGTCTTTAACCACATTTTCTACATCCGCTTGTTCATCTTCATCTGACATCAAGTCAAGCATAGGTATAGGATTTGTAATCCGCGACCAGAATCTGTGGATGAGAGGCGGATCATGGATGATGATGATGAAGATGATGATAAGATGGCCGAATCTGTGGTGGGAGGCGCTAACGATGAAGATGATGAAGACATGTTGATTTTGAGTTCTGCAGATCAATTGAGTGGAAAGGGAAAAAGAGATTTAGGGTTTCTCTAAATAAAATGAATGTTGTTAGGAGAGAAAATGGGTTGGATACCCGGTTTGGAAAATGTGTTTTGTGGGAGGCGGGAATTGATGAGAAAGAATGTGGTAAGAAGATGCCACGTGGCTATGGTGGATCAACAAAGTCTTCTGTTGGGCAGATACTATCCGAGCTAAGATACTCCTTTTCATCTCCAGGGAAAAATGAGAGCAATCTATCGTTAATGTCTTGGATATCTTCATTTGTAGGTGCAAGTAATGCTCTTTCGCGAAAAAAATCAATATTTTCGATATTTTGTAGAATTGAAGGATAAACAAAGTCAATTAAACTTTGAATCGGATCAGACGAATCATTGATCAAAAGATCATTAGGTATGTCTATTGTTGCTTTACCATAATTTAAACCACCGACATTTTCCCTCTGATATAATGCTAAATATATATGTTTCCCTTGTATATTTTATTTAATATTTTAATTGTTTTTGCTTGTTTTTAGTCGAGATTTGTATACTACTAACGTTTTTATATTTCGTAGGTTCCGGGATTTGATCGTGATTAAAAAGGGAGAAAACGAGCTAAAACGAACCGAAACGGAGATCCGGAACGCATCAGGAAGGAACCGGACAGAGAACCGGTCAGACCGGGCCGGTCGGACCGACCCCCATTGAAGAGCACGCCGCGCTGCGCCTAGGGGAAAGGCCAAAAGCCCTAGGCGCGGCGCCTAGGCACATCTGGGCTAGAGTTATTTCGTTTTTGCTTCTTGTCGGGCCTAGTTTTCGCTATTTAAACGCATTTAACTTAAACCTGACAGAACCTGAAGCCACCAGCAGATTTTGGGAGTTCTTGGAGGAGATTTTCGAGTTTCGTGGTGATTTTGAAGGCAAGAGGACAGCCGGTGAAGACTTATACGTTCACGTTTGGAGATTACGGGTTTTATCGCCTTTAATCCTTCGTTCTTTAGATTTTCACCATGTTTTCGTTATTATTTGTTTTGTTTGATTTAGACTATATGATGCTAGGCTAAACTTCATAGACTGCCTAGGTCGTGATGAACCTTAGTTCGGTTTGATTTTATTTGGATTTTCGTTTTGTTATGGATTTTATGTTTTAAGTAAACTGTTAAGTTTGATTTGATTGATGCGTATGATTGCTTGGTTTTGTTTACTTGAATTTATTGTTTCACACTGTCTTTGTTGATTGTTTCATAGGATAGGGTTTTGTTAGGTCGTTTACTGTGTGTTCTTGGCTAGTTTGTGATTAATATGCATTAAAATCATAGAAACAATAAAATCAAGTAAACAGATAAAAGTGAGCTGCTAGTCTAAAAAGCTGTAAAGTGACAGGCTATTAATAGATCTTTGCTTGTCGGGATTGCTAGATTTAGTTCTTCGTAAGGAGTCCGTCTAGATTTGATTGTCAGCTTAGTCTATTAAATTAATTGAGTTTGTTTTGCTATCTTTTGAATTCCGCGCTGTAAGGTAGGTTTTCGCCATAAAAGATACTTAGACATAAGCGATTAAGTAACCGTAAGGAAGTTTAATATAAAACTGGTGAGTCTTAAAAATTGTTAGAAATCCATAGGCGTCTTCTTGAAGTTCAAGGGTCCTGTTCGGGTTTTCTGTCAACGGTTTATTTTATGATCCCAGTTCCATAACTTGCGTTTTTCCATTTAAATTAATAATCGTAACTTTGGGGATTCTGGCCTGGGTAGTTATTTTCATCATCTGAATTAATCCAAGTTTTCTAAATTGTTTATTAGTTAAATTAAATTAGGTTAAGTTTAATTAATTAATTAGTTTAAAGTAATGATTATGTTTTATTATTATTTTATTAATTAGGGTTTGTTTTAATTAGTTTTAATAATTAGTTTAAATTCCCCCTCAAATATTATTAATAAATAGTCGTGTCTTGTAGTTGAGTCTAATTTGCTAGTTTCGTAATTTAAAGAGTCTCGTGGGTTCGATATTCGAACTTACTTAGCTGTACTAGAGTCGATCGGTTCACTTGCCGGTTAGTAGTTTAAGTTAAGTTTAAGGGTCTAGAGTATTACTTAGTGTCTATATTAGTATAATTTTAGTTAATAATTATTTGACTACTTTTAGCACATCACCCTCACCTATATCCAACAGCCATTTAGCAAACTGTTTTGTCTGCTCCATATCAGATGTTTTAGCCCCGATGGTTAACCACATGTTTTTTGTTAACCTAAGAAGTTTGCATTTACCCAAAATATAGGATGAACATAAAGATGCATTTACAATCTATTGCCTGCTTTCATTTGTAATAACAGGAAGAACTTGTCTAAAATCACCACCAAAAACAATAACTTTACCTCCAAATAGGATTCCCGAATTGATAGAAGTATTAGGAGTTAATACATCTGTCATTGTTCTATCAAGAGCTTCCCATATTTATGTATCATCGGAGCTTCATCCCATATAATCAATTTCGTTTCCTTTAGCAAATGTGCATCATCACTGCCTGGTTTTATGTTGCAAGTTGAGTCCTCGTTAAGATTTATAGGAATATGAAATCTAGAGTGTGCTGTTCTACCTCCTGACAACAATAATGACGCAATACCACTTGAAACAACATTCAATACAATCTGACCTTTAGATCGTATTTCCACAGATAATGTCTTCCACAAATTGTCTTCCACAAAAAGGTCTTTCCTGTTCCACCATAGACGTAAAGAAAAAATACACCTCCTTTGTTAGCTTCAACTGCGTTCATGATTTCATCAAACACTCTTCGTTGTTCATTTGTTAATGAACTTATAAGGCTGTGAAACTCATTTTTTAAAGCGTTTGTGTCATAAGAGAGTTCGTCAACGATTAAACGATTGTTTGAAGAAGCTATAGAATCGTTATCGGGATACGGCATAGTTTGAAATCTACGTAGGCTTGAGTTATTTCGAAGTAGGTACTTCTCAATCTCACACAAAGTTAAATTCTTAATTTGACTTTCTGGAAGTGACAAAACTACAAAATTGTATTAAAAAAATATAAATAATATTATATGAATTTCGTATATAAATAAATCATAGAAAAAAAACAATTTCACTGAGCATGCTATAAATTGAAAAGTTAGCATTAATATTTTACTATTGAAATTATAACATGGTGCATGCATTTTGGTATTGAATAACAAAATTTAATACCTGGAATATTCAATATTCTTTGTTGTGTGTAGATAATGCCATCAAATAGATATTCCCATGTTTTTTTCCCACACAAAATCAGGTCTAGAAAGAGAACTAGACAATAACATTGATCCGAATAAAGCACGAAGATAATAACCAGAACCAGATGCACTTGCCTCCTTTATCGCTTCGATATATTTCGTGTCATCATTTAGTAGACCAAGTGCATAGCAAGCATCTCTAAATGTAGGAAATGTCTGGCCATCTACCGTCCTGATATCCTCAAAAGATTTTGGTCCTTTGACTTTGTTTAGAAGAATTCTTAAGAAATACGCCTCACCGAGAGACGGAGAAACTTGATGAATTCTTCCAATTGAAAAACCCTGCTTCATCGTTCCCACCTTCGTTGTTCAAGTTTCCAAACAAACTTAGTAGGAAATTCAACATAAGTAAGGTTTCGAGCTTCTTCATCAATTTGGTTACACAACATCTGTAACACCCCGACCAAAGGCGGATTATACATCGGGGCGCCACATATTGTTTCATTACTCGTGACACTATTGGTGTCAATATTTATTAATACACATTTTATCGCGCACGCGCAGCGGGGAAAATAAAGAACATAAATCAAACATAAATCAATATATTATAAATTATAACATTCAAACATCATTAACTTGTCCTGATACATTTTAATTCTAGGTCCAAAAGTAAAAACGTCCTACGTGTCCACAAGCTCCAAAACAGCTACTGCAAACCTGAACATGTGTTAAAATAAACGTCAAACACTTGCGTGTTGGTGAGAAATCAAGTTTAATACAATACATAGATAACAATAAATCTGCGCGCAACATGTGTATGTCTGGTTTTCAACAAGGGTGTAATCTGATCGGGACCAACTCTAAGAGACAAGACTGCCAGTGCTCACAATTGAGCTCACAAACAAGACTAACTGTGCATGTGTAAACAAAAGAGAAAATCATAAACGAATGTTCTCCCGTGTTCATCTAATGGTACCATGAAAACTGCGGAATAGACCGTCCATACGGTTAATGATCCACACATACAAATAAACAGCCAAGTCTACGTCCTCAACACATGGGATACTGCGCGACTAAAGTTCATAAACAGTTTAAGACTCAAGTTTTGTATGAACACATGAACATCCCAAAGCATTTAAAATAAAAAGGGATTAGATACGAGATAACTCACTTGATAAATGATGCGGTGTAAGATAAAGCAAGAACCAACTTTAAACAAGCACAAGTTAACCTATAAATAAGATTATTGTTTTAATGATCTGTTTTAAGTCTTGATTATAAGTTAGGATAATTAATAAGTAAATTATTATATATAATATATATATATTACCGGAAAAGCAGGGAAGAACAGGGAGGAAGACGGAGGCAAGAGAGGAGACGGCAGGAGGACAACGGCAGAGAGCAAAAAGGGAGGAAGAGAACAGGAGAGATTAAGTGTTTGTGTGTGATGTGTTAGGAAAATATTATTATTATTTATAGGAAAACCCTAGGAGACACAAACCCTAGAAAAAAGGGGAAAAGATCTCAAAAAGTAAAAGAAAAGATATCAACGGTAAAAAAGTTCTGAAAAGTAAAGATATCAAAAGATATGGCAGCTGCAGGGGGCAAGATAAAGCTGTCAGGGAAACAGTAAAAAGCATGGGCGGTTCAGATAAAGGTACTGGTCAAGCATGGCAAAAGCAGATCTCAAAAGATAATGTCAGTCACTTTTTCTACCAACCAATGGGGGTTGGTACGCATGCTGCGCCGAAAGTAACTATTCAGACATTAGATAGGTTAGGTCAACAGCACAACAGATAAGACAACACAAAAGCAAACGGCTAGATTTAAACAGAAGATACAAGGGTTAAGCGCGGGAAGGCTGAGTGCGCGAGCGCGAAGGCTGGCACAACAATCCTTAGCGCACTGCGGGAAGAATCACATCCTTAGCGTGCTGTGTGAACTAGAATTCTAAGCGCATCGCGGGAAGAACATACATTCTTAGCGCATCGCGGGAAGAACATGCATTCTTAGCGCGCTGCGAGAAGAGTTCTCTTCACGCATCGCAGGAACAAGATGTCTTCACGCAGGCTTCCATGTAAGGAGTCTGGCGCGTGGAGCTGCAGACATCCTTAGGCGGGAAGAACCAAAGGACAAGCAAAGGGTTGAGGGAAACAAGGCTTAAGGGCGGGACGGCGACAAGAGGGAAAAGAAGGCGGAATGAGAGAAGGAAGAGGGAGGGGACGGCGGAAAGAAAGAGAGAGAAAAAGGCGGGAAGGAAATATATATTTTTATTATTAAAAGTAAAATATAAGTATAAATAAATATTAAATCATAAAAGAAAGAGATCGGGTCAGAGAAACGGGTACCTGGGTCGGGTCGGATCAGGGCAGATGTCACAGTCTCCCCTACTTTAAGAAATTTCGTCCCGAAATTTATCTCGAAGTAGGTTGCGCAGAGAACAGGTGCGGGTACTTGATCTTCATTTGATCTTCCCTTTCCCATGTAAACTCGGCTCCGCGCTTGGACTCCCAACGAACTTTCACGATAGGGATACGACTGCGCTTGGTTTGCTTAACCTCGCGATCCATAATCTCAACAGGCTTCTCAACGAAATGCATAGATTCATCAACTTGAACTTCATCGAGTGAAATGTGAAGGTTCTCGTCAGCTAAACACTTCTTGAGATTGGATACATGGAACGTTGGATGCACATTACTGAGCGCGGGCGGCAGGTCAAGTCTGTAGGCAACTTTTCCCACACGCGCGAGAATCTTGAATGGACCAACATAACGAGGAGCAAGCTTACCCTTCTTCCCAAAGCGGACAACACCTTTCCAGGGCGACACTTTGAGGAGAACAAGATCACCAACTTGAAATTCGAGAGGCTTTCGCCTACGATCTGCGTAACTCTTCTGTCGGCTTCTGGCAGTCAGCAGATGATCACGGATCTTGGCGATTTTATCGGTTGTCTCTTGAACAAGTTCGGGTCCTGTGATTTGAGCTTCACCCACTTCGCTCCAACAAATCGGGGAGCGGCACTTACGACCGTAAAGTGCTTCAAATGGGGCCATACCGATACTGGAATGATAGCTGTTATTATAAGAGAACTCAATCAAAGGCAGGTGCGAATCCCAATTACCTCCAAAATCAAGAACACAAGATCGGAGCATGTCCTCAAGAGTTTGAATAGTTCGCTCAGACTGACCGTCAGTCTGAGGATGATATGCCGTACTCATGTCCAAGCGAGTTCCTAGCGCAGATTGGAGAGATTTCCAAAAGCGAGATATAAAACGGCCATCGCGATCGGATATGATGCTCAAAGGAGTACCATGGCGGCAGACAATTTCCTTGACATAAAGCTGCGCGAGTTGCTCAACACGGTAGTTTTCACGAATGGGCAGAAAGTGAGCAGACTTAGTCAATCGATCCACTATTACCCAAATGCTATCATGTTTGCTTGCTGTCAAAGGTAACTTGGTAATAAAGTCCATCGCTACACATTCCCATTTCCACGTAGGAATTTCTGGTTGTTCGAGCAAACCAGACGGGCGTTGGTGTTCAGCTTTTACTTTAGAACAAGTCAGACATTTAGCTACGAACACAGCAATATCCTTTTTCATACCGGGCCACCAATAAGTAATGCGCAAATCCTTGTACATCTTATCAGCGCCAGGATGAATAGAATACCGAGATTTGTGCGCTTCACTCAGGATATCAGCGCGAAGATTCTCATCAAAGGGGATCCAGATGCGATTAAGATAGCAGAGAATTCCACTCAGATTAGGGACAAAGTGCGCTTCCGCGCCACACGCTAACTCGGCGCGAAGGTTACCGTTACTGATGGATGCGCGCTGCGCGTCACGAATACGCGATTCAAGGTTGCTTTGAATCGGCGCAAAGTGAAGATGCGTGCGCGGCAAGATACAGTTAAGTTGGCAGGGTTTTCGGCTGAGCGCATCGGCTACCACATTAGCCTTACCAGGATGATACCGGATCTCACAATCGTAATCGCTGATGAGTTCGTTCCATCGGCGTTGCCTCATGTTAAGTTCCTTCTGATCAAAGATGTGCTGAAGGCTTTTATGGTCAGTGTAGAGGATACACTTAGTACCATAAAGGTAGTGTCTCCAGATCTTCAAGGCAAAAACAACTGCACCAAGTTCGAGATCGTGAGTTGTATAATTCTTTTCATGAACCTTAAGTTGCCTTGATGCGTAAGCGATAACCTTGCCTCGTTGCATAAGAACACAACCGAGACCTTGGTTGGAGGCATCACAATACACAACAAAATCATCACTTCCCTCAGGTAGCGCTAGAACAGGAGCTTCACACAACAAACGCTTGAGCGTCAGAAAGGCTTCTTCTTGCTTCGAGCCCCAAATATATGGTTTACCTTTGTGCGTCAGAGCTGTTAAAGGCAAAGCGATCTTCGAGAAGTTCGAAATGAAGCGCCGGTAATAACCAGCTAAGCCCAGAAAGGAACGGATCTCAGAAGGAGAGGATGGCGTAATCCAGTTCTTGATTGCTTCAATCTTGGATGGGTCGACATGAATACCCATCTTGTTTACAACATGACCAAGAAACTGTACTTCATCAGACCAGAATTCACACTTGGAAAGCTTAGCATAGAGCTGCTCGGTTCGAAGCTTCTGCAACACCAACCGAAGATGTTGCTCATGCTCGGCCTTGGTCTTAGAATACACCAGAACATCATCGATAAACACGATCACGAATTTATCCAAGAAAGGCCTACACACCCGATTCATTAGATCCATGAAAACGGCGGGTGCGTTGGTTAGACCGAAGGACATGACCAAGAATTCAAAATGGCCATAACGAGTTCGAAAAGCAGTTTTCGGAACATCTTCATCGCGGATGCGCAACTGATGATAGCCAGAGCGGAGATCAATCTTCGAGAAACAAGAGGCACCTTGGAGTTGATCAAAGAGGTCGTCAATACGCGGTAAGGGGTACCGGTTTTTAATGGTGAGTTTGTTCAACTCGCGGTAATCAATACACATGCGAAACGATCCATCTTTCTTTTTTACGAACAACACCGGAGCACCCCAAGGCGAAGAGCTAGGGCGAATGAATCCTTTAGCAGTCAACTCTTGAAGTTGGCTGGCCAATTCTTGCATCTCAGCGGGTGCAAGACGATAAGGAGATTTAGCTACGGGGGAAGCACCAGGGACAAGATCAATACGGAACTCGACTTCACGAGCGGGAGGGATACCAGGAAGATCATCAGGAAAAACTTCAGGGAAATCACGCACAACAGGGATATCGCGAAGCTTCTTCTCTTCAGCAGGCTTAACCACATGGGCTAGGAATGCAATATACTTCTTCCGCATGAGCCTTTGGGCTTCGGCGCAAGACATAAGTTTAAGACCACTGGAGGGTTTTTCGCCGTAAATGTAAAGATCACCATTTTCTCGAGGTAGGCGAATCAATTTCTTGGCGCAAATAACTTCGGCGCGATTATGCGAGAGCCAGTCCATACCAATAATAACATCAAAGCTTCCAAGAGGCATGGGGATGAGGTCGATCAGAAAATCGTTTTCGTTAAGATTAAGCGTACAATCTTTAATCACTGAGTTAATTAAAATAATTTCACCATTAGCCAATTCAACTGAAAAATCTTCTTTTAAATCGTTGCGCGGTCGCGCAAGCTTCTGCTCGAAGGCGCGAGAGATAAAGCTTCGATCGGCGCCAGTATCAAAAAGTACAGAAGCATAAAATCCGTTAAGTAAAAATGTACCATTAACTACGTCATTATTCGCTTGCGCTTGGTGCGCGGTTATGTTAAAAGCTCGTCCACGCGTCACTTGGTTCGAAATCTGGTTCACCGGATTCGCTTGTGTGATTTGCACTTGCAGTCTCGGGCACGCGTTCCGGAAATGACTGGGATCACCGCAGTTAAAGCACGATCTGGGTCGTGGGTTTTGGTAGGTTGGTTGTGGATTCTGCGGGTAGACTGGTGGTGTTGGCGCAATTGGATTGGCGAGAAGGACTCTACAGTTCTCAGCAGTGTGACCAGTACGGCCACATCGGTTACAAAGTCGACACGGGGTTTGGGTTGGGTGGTGAAATCTACAGGTTGGGCAAAAGGGATGGTTTCCTGTGTAAGGTTTCTTAGTTGGCGGGGCAGGGAGTGCTGGATTGGTTAAGGCATAGTTATGGACTACAGGAGGTGCTGGGTAGGTTGACAGTGGGTTAGGCGCGTAAACTGGGGGTTGGTAAACGGGTTGCTGGACAATGGGCGGGTTGGTAAGCGCATAGGCCTTGCGCCTGCGCTTGAGGTTGTTACGGTTTGAGGGTTCTGGTTTGGTTTCTGCGGGTTCAGGGACAGTTTTGGTGGTTTTGGTCTTCTCAGTTCCCCGCAGGAACAGGGTTCCTGCTCTGACATGGTTGTCGCTGAGCACAGCGGCCAACTCAATGGCGTCAGAGAGGGTAACTGGGTTTCTGGCCCATACAGAATCTTGAATTTCCATGGGGAGACCCCCAAGGAATTTCTCGATTGCTCGGCGTGAAGGGGTAACAAGGTGAGGGACCAGTAAGCTTAGCTCGTGGAAGCGCGTCGCGTACTCGCGCGCTTCACCGCTGTACTGCTTCAAGTTCCAAAATTCTTCCTCCAGGCGCTTAACTTCGTTGGGAGGGCAGAATTCTCGCGTAAGAATTTCCTTGAATTCCTCCCATGTCATGCTAGAAGCAGCCTCTGCGCCACGCGCATGAGCTACTCCATTCCACCATGTAAGCGCTCTGGATTCCAGGACACTGGAAGCATATAGGGTTCGTCTTTCTGAGGGGCATTGGGTATGGAGGAAAGTGTTTTCAATCTTCTCAAGCCATTGGAGCATCACGGTGGCTCCTTCAAGACCTGTGAACTTCGGAGGGTTACCCGCATTAAAGGACTTAATGTTATAACTCGAGGTGTTGGTATTGTTTTGGCTCAAAGCTTGGGCTATTGCGGCGGCCATTTCCTGGGAACGTTGCTGTCTACGCATGCGCGAGGCTTCTCTTCTCTGAAATCGGCGAGATAGCGGAGGCATTCTATAAAAGTTTTAATTTTAGTTAATATCTTGGTTTTATCGCAAAGTATAACTTTATAAAGCTTGGTTTCACGGAGTTAGATGCTATCAAAAGTTAAAGTAAAATAAATGACCCAAAATGCAGACTTAATAAAGGTAACAAATTCGAATCAGAAATCGACAATTCATGCATCACCATGACTTTCCGAATTCCCAATTTAAAATATACGAGTAAACGAGTATTGGAGATTGACGATTCATGTATCACCATGACTTTCCAATCTTCAATATAAAATATACAAGAAAATGAGTATTGGAGGTTGACAATTCATGTATCACCATGACTTTTCAAGTCTCCAACCTCAGAACATAATCGTAAATGGAAATTGAAAATCAACTATTCATGTATCACCATGACTTTTCGGATTTTCAAATCCCACAAACGAATATGTAAGTAAAATCAATAAAAATCGAAATTCAACCAAAATCGAAATATCGCGAAATAGAACATAAAATCATATACTGCGCAAGTGCGAGCATATTCATAAATAACGAGTAATTAACAATAAGCGCGCAAACATGAGATTTCTCTCATGCGCGAGAAGGGACTCTTAGGTATTCTAGGCCGTTACGTCTAACCACCTATCCTAAAGTCAACGAGCTCTGATACCAATCTGTAACACCCCGACCAAAGGCGGATTATACATCGGGGCGCCACATATTGTTTCATTACTCGTGACACTATTGGTGTCAATATTTATTAATACACATTTTATCGCGCACGCGCAGCGGGGAAAATAAAGAACATAAATCAAACATAAATCAATATATTATAAATTATAACATTCAAACATCATTAACTTGTCCTGATACATTTTAATTCTAGGTCCAAAAGTAAAAACGTCCTACGTGTCCACAAGCTCCAAAACAGCTACTGCAAACCTGAACATGTGTTAAAATAAACGTCAAACACTTGCGTGTTGGTGAGAAATCAAGTTTAATACAATACATAGATAACAATAAATCTGCGCGCAACATGTGTATGTCTGGTTTTCAACAAGGGTGTAATCTGATCGGGACCAACTCTAAGAGACAAGACTGCCAGTGCTCACAATTGAGCTCACAAACAAGACTAACTGTGCATGTGTAAACAAAAGAGAAAATCATAAACGAATGTTCTCCCGTGTTCATCTAATGGTACCATGAAAACTGCGGAATAGACCGTCCATACGGTTAATGATCCACACATACAAATAAACAGCCAAGTCTACGTCCTCAACACATGGGATACTGCGCGACTAAAGTTCATAAACAGTTTAAGACTCAAGTTTTGTATGAACACATGAACATCCCAAAGCATTTAAAATAAAAAGGGATTAGATACGAGATAACTCACTTGATAAATGATGCGGTGTAAGATAAAGCAAGAACCAACTTTAAACAAGCACAAGTTAACCTATAAATAAGATTATTGTTTTAATGATCTGTTTTAAGTCTTGATTATAAGTTAGGATAATTAATAAGTAAATTATTATATATAATATATATATATTACCGGAAAAGCAGGGAAGAACAGGGAGGAAGACGGAGGCAAGAGAGGAGACGGCAGGAGGACAACGGCAGAGAGCAAAAAGGGAGGAAGAGAACAGGAGAGATTAAGTGTTTGTGTGTGATGTGTTAGGAAAATATTATTATTATTTATAGGAAAACCCTAGGAGACACAAACCCTAGAAAAAAGGGGAAAAGATCTCAAAAAGTAAAAGAAAAGATATCAACGGTAAAAAAGTTCTGAAAAGTAAAGATATCAAAAGATATGGCAGCTGCAGGGGGCAAGATAAAGCTGTCAGGGAAACAGTAAAAAGCATGGGCGGTTCAGATAAAGGTACTGGTCAAGCATGGCAAAAGCAGATCTCAAAAGATAATGTCAGTCACTTTTTCTACCAACCAATGGGGGTTGGTACGCATGCTGCGCCGAAAGTAACTATTCAGACATTAGATAGGTTAGGTCAACAGCACAACAGATAAGACAACACAAAAGCAAACGGCTAGATTTAAACAGAAGATACAAGGGTTAAGCGCGGGAAGGCTGAGTGCGCGAGCGCGAAGGCTGGCACAACAATCCTTAGCGCACTGCGGGAAGAATCACATCCTTAGCGTGCTGTGTGAACTAGAATTCTAAGCGCATCGCGGGAAGAACATACATTCTTAGCGCATCGCGGGAAGAACATGCATTCTTAGCGCGCTGCGAGAAGAGTTCTCTTCACGCATCGCAGGAACAAGATGTCTTCACGCAGGCTTCCATGTAAGGAGTCTGGCGCGTGGAGCTGCAGACATCCTTAGGCGGGAAGAACCAAAGGACAAGCAAAGGGTTGAGGGAAACAAGGCTTAAGGGCGGGACGGCGACAAGAGGGAAAAGAAGGCGGAATGAGAGAAGGAAGAGGGAGGGGACGGCGGAAAGAAAGAGAGAGAAAAAGGCGGGAAGGAAATATATATTTTTATTATTAAAAGTAAAATATAAGTATAAATAAATATTAAATCATAAAAGAAAGAGATCGGGTCAGAGAAACGGGTACCTGGGTCGGGTCGGATCAGGGCAGATGTCACAACATCTAGGCTGAAAACTTTGAAGAAGAAACTAAAGGTTTGTTAAGGACATTATCAATATCATCATCGGGCCCTTACATAACCAGTTGTTGACCAGGAAGATGGAAATGAAGCCTAATTACTGAAGGAGAGTTGTAATGTGTTTCAAATGCAAATATCCTCCATGCCGCTTCACACGCAGAAAGGTATCGACAATCATAATATTCTCTGATTTCATCTTTTGCTTCATCTTGATCATCTTCGTCTACAACTGCAACTGTAGCCCTGTCAGGTCCTTTGTTAATATATTTGAATAAATACTTTATGGATGCTGCCTGATTGCACCACTCAACGTTAATATGTGCTTGATATCTTTTCCGAAGCGTTTTATTATATGGCACGACACTTCTGTTGTCTATGTCCACATTAGACCTTTTAACTGTGCGTCCAGAATTTGTTCTTCTATATATAGGATACCCATTTGAATCAATAGAATTGTGAGGCGTAAACTTTTTAGGGAAGTTTTTAGAACACCTTCTATTAATCATGCATGAGCAGTTCATATTATCATAACCACAAGGACCATGCATCATGTGGTCACTCACAAGGGAATATAATTCAGGATCTTCCTTCTTGTCTGGAATCTCGGCCGAAAAAAATGGGTCAATATGATCAACGGTAGGAAGCTTGTGATCAGCATGCATGAATAAACATATATGTGTATGAGGCAACCCACGTATTTAAAACTCCACAGTATAAACAGCTACATAAAAAGATGAATATGATTAGTTTTAAATATAAGTTGAAAATAAAATAAAATAAATATTGTTTAACAAATATTATTATACTAAAAAAAGTTAGTAAAACACCTGCTTGAACCTTTCCAAGTGATTCACCCTTTTTTAAGTCTTTGATGATTGTGTCAAGCTTAACTTTAAATAGCCTACACATGATGTCAGGCCTGTCTTCAGGGTTAATGGCTGTATTATTAAGAAACCTTTTGACTTCAGGCCATTTAGGATTGCATGTTATAGTTATGAAAAAGTCTGGATATCCAAACCACCTACAAAGAGCCATGGCATCTAGGTAGTTTTGCATCATGTACCGAGAACCTCCGGTAAAAGAATACGGTAATATCACACGTTGGCCAATGCTGGACATGTCTTGGTTGCCGGTGTTTTTTAAGTTATGAAGATTCTCGTGTGACTCACATCTAAGAATCTTTTGTTGGTTATGTATGTAGTTGAGTCTTTCGGTTTCAATCATTGTGTATATATCAACTAATTTTTGTTGAAATAGTATTCTTCCATTCAGAGTCAATGAGAAAGTATTTGGCCTATCTTGAATTCTATAGGCAAAAAATTCTCTCATTGTGCAGTTTGGCCGTTTGCTTTTTTGTAAGCTTCTAAAATCTCTATGAGGGATGTCAACCCTGTAACAATTATCGCCATAAATATAGAAAAGTGGATATTGAAGAGGAACGTATGAAGGATGCACTTCACTTATATGCTTTAGTCTTCCTATTTGAGTTTCAAAAATATTGTCTCGAGGCTCAATATTACCAACATCACCAACAATCAACGCAGCAACTTCAGAAGAAGTCGGTAAGTTGTATGTTCTTCCGTCTTGTTGTCTTCTTCCAATAAGACGCAACTTAAGGTTAGCATGAGGATTTTCTTGAAAACGATCTCTTGCCATCCTATAAGATTTCACCAGCTCATTATGAGAATCTAACATATGTTGTAGATCCTTTATTATCTCAAGATCAAGCAAGTCTTCTCTTCTTGTAGATTGTTTTTTTGATTCTCTGGTAGGAATAAGAGTATTTGTTTGTCAAAATTAAAAACCTTACTTGAGGTAAAATGTGTAAAAATAATTAATTAAAGGTGTTAATACGTACCTATATAAGCTTTGTCTATTTGAGATTTCGTTTTCTGTGTCATATATGTATAGTTGTGAAAACTTGGGTTTTGTACCATTTTCCGGCATAAGACTTCCAATAGAATGATAATTCTGTCCGCTAATCCTAAACACGAATGGAGCGTTACCTCTATTAATGGATGAATCAACCTTTCCACCCATTGATGTAAACGTGAACATAGAATTGTAGCGTCAAATGTTCTTTAAGAAAAACTTGCTTTTAGGACCAACATTGCTAAATAGATCTTGGTAAGCTGGTGGAGCATCTTTAAACTCAGGTAGCTCAACCTTACCGTAACCACAACATAAGAAATAAGTTGTTTTTCCCTCTTTTTGTTTTCCTCTTCCACCATCGTCTTTCCACAATTTTGAATGACATAATTCAGAGATGAGATTCTGGTCACCGTGATCCAAGTAATTTGTTAAATTAAGTGGTGGTCAACAAATGCATCTGCATAATAGTTATTAATTTGAATAGTTGTTTTATAAGTA
This sequence comes from Bidens hawaiensis, assembly GCF_021521415.1. Classification (NCBI taxonomy): domain Eukaryota; kingdom Viridiplantae; phylum Streptophyta; class Magnoliopsida; order Asterales; family Asteraceae; genus Bidens; species Bidens hawaiensis. Next base: position 569,007 of record NW_027491701.1, read on the forward strand.
CCTTTAGAGATGCCTTTGAATGGGTCTTTAACCACATTTTCTACATCAGCTTGTTCATCTTCATCTGACATCAAGTCAAGCATAGGTATAGGATTTGTAATCTGCGACTTACTTACTAATTTACGTTTTCCTGATGATAACTTTGTTAAAGAAGTCGATGTATGATTGGTTGATGTCATGATAGGTGAAGAAATATAAACTCGATGCGTATCACATAATGGGGTAGACCTGTTGTTTTTGGAAGTAGACGCCCCTGAAAAAAAATTAAGATTTTAAAACGATAACATGTGTAAGTTGATAATACTGCTTATTTTTAAAATACAGTAGAAACTCTATAAAATAATACACTTGGGACCACCAAAATTTTTAATTAAAAGAGTTATTAATTAATCAATAAATTAATCATTATCAATTTATATATTAATTAATATTTTATTAATTTATAGTAGAATACTTAGTTTACAAACACCTTTCAAGATTTTAAGATGCATTATCGCCGTCGATTTTATAGAAGTCTTTTGGAGGGTTATGAATTAGGGGTTCCAAATCCAGCAAAAATAAATGTATTAGATGCAATGAATCTTGCAATTTCAGCATGGACTATGGATGTTCGTGCAAATACAATTGTGAACTGCTTTCGTCATTGTAAACTTCGATCAACAGATAACATGACTTTTGAGAACTCAGATGAAGGTGGTGAAAACACTCAAGAACTCCAGAATTTGATCAAAGAGTTGGGTTATCGCAATGCAATGGATGTCGAAGATGTTCTGACTCACCCAGAAGAAAATGTAGTTGCACAGTTGTTGACTGGTGAAGAAATTATTGAAAGCGTTATAGGAATTAATAAAGATGATATCGATGAAGAAGATGATGAAAGTTCTACAATGGAGCACCTTTCTCGAAACGAAGCTATTAAAGCGGCAATCACATTGAACAATTTCTTGTTGAGATATGAGAAAACAACACCAGAAGTTCTTACCATGCTAAGAAAAATTAGAGACGAGATTCAAGGGGAAATTGATTTCAACAAAAAACAAAAGACAATTGAGTCATTTTTCTAGAAACCTTCATAAATCATTCATATAATATGCTATATATAAGGAATTATTAATTTATATTTTATATGGGGTCTAAAGAAATTATCAAAAATGTATTATCTTATAATTTAGTGAATTATTAATTTAGTACCCTATCCCCGAGTCGGGACCGGCAAAAAATATTATCTTAGAGATTTTATTAAATAGTCGAGTATTAATTTATCGAGTTTTTACTGTATTATGAATTACCAGTAAACGGGTATCTTACCATTATTGATATCAATGAACGAAGTTGGATTCTTTATAGCGGAATGAAAATTATGCAAACTTTGATTTGTAAACACTGTATTTGGTGTCATATTTTCATTACCTTGTGAAATTAATCTTGAATTTTTTGATGAAGAAAATTGTTTATTAGGAGCAATATTAGATCTTCTAAGCTTTCTTGATTTCCTCGCCTCTGAAGCATTTTTCTTACGAACATCAATTGAAGATAAAGCAGTTCTTTGCATGTCCCTTACAAAAAAAATAATTGTTCAAACGTTGTTCTAGGCGAACAATTGTGAAATTTTATGAATTATAAAACTAAGCGTTATATAATACAAATGGAAGTCTAACAATATGAAGCATGATCGGTGGCAGGCGCGTTAGAGGAAGATGCACTTTAAGGGGTGTTTCTTTTAGACATTTCCTTGTATATTTATAGAGTGCAAATATAAGTATAATAAACAGATTTACAAAGTAAAGAACAACTATTTAACGTTATTTATTGAGTTTGTAATATGGAGTTAAGTTCAATTGTTGTGGTAGTATGAGTTGTTTTAAAATTAATCATACAATCTAATTGGGCATTTAGATTTTAAAACTTAAAATTCATGACATTGACGTAAAGACGAGAAAAAAAAACGATGTGAAACCAAACCCATTACCAGTTTAGGCGGATTGGAACTTATAGGACTGTGAGCAAGGAATTACTTACTTGTATAATATTGGATTTTCTGTTATCCAGATCTAGCTTTATGAATTTTAGTGCCTCTGAAACATTTCCATAACGAACGTTGTTTACATAAACTATCATAATGAAAAAAAAAAGATTACAATAAAGATATTATTAGATGATGAATTAAGTTAAAAATTGGAATGACATAAATATATTTACCATTAGAAATATCAGATAAAGCAGTTCTTTGCATGTCCCATGCAAAAAGATAATAACCTGTAAAATGTAGTTCTACGTGAACAAATAGGAATTTTATGAATTATAAAAGTAATAGTTATATATAATGCAAATATATAAATCCTACCAATTGAAGCATCACCGGTGACAGGCGCTTTTAAGGAAGATGCACTTTGTGGGGTTTTTCTTTTAGACATTTCCTTGTAAGTTTACAGGAAGAGAATATAATTAAATTTCAAAGTAGGTTGAAATGAGTAAATAATATTATCAGAAAGTTTAAGAAATAAATTAGTTTTATTTTTAATATATCTAGTTATTATTTAAATAAACATGTACAATTTATTTCTTGTAGGTGCACATGGCGTGCATTTCCTTGCATTTCCATAATTTCTTAAAAGTTTATTTCTTGTTTGAAAATAGAGACAAGCTAGCTATGCAAGTTTGGGTCGTTTGACTGTTTCCTTGTATGTCACAATTAAGAAATTCAATGTTACAGCTGTAAATTTATTTTAATTGTCAAAACCGGTTTCCAAATATAATGTCAAATTCTAAATCAGTTTGTATTACAAAAGATATTATCAATTACAATAAAAAATTCCAGCGACATATTACACGGAATGGATTATGAATATGCCATATATAAATAAATAATTAAGGGAGTTTTTTGAGTTTTAAATGGATTCTGTTGAAGATATATCATCATCATCATCGTACTCAGTATATCCCACCAATAGCAATGCTATGGTAGGGTCTGAGAAGGGTAAGATGTAGACAGCCTTACCTCTATCCCATAGGGATAGAGAGGCTGCTTCCGGTGAGACCCCCGGCTCGATAGTAGTTTTGCATCAAGCCTTGGACATAAGGCACATAGCACTCAATCATCGGGACACCGGCTGATCGGTGCATGTGCCCTTGTCTTTCGGCTATCAACGCCACCACATGATGCCTGATTAACCTTCCGCCACTTTTAACGTTATTTTCACGAGATTAGTAAAATAACGTCTAAAATTAGTGCAATTTTACTTTTGCCCACCTGAGGGTTCACACATATATAAATTATATGCGCGCACCGCAAGCAGGGCGTTGAAGATATCGTTATACAAATTAAATGCATATTGTATACATAAATAACTTCTTGCTAATCATAATGCATATGTAAACCGGTTAAAAACCGGGTTAAACCGGTTTTTTTCAAACTTGTTTCAAACAGTCGGGTTCAAACCGGTTCGACCTAAAAAACTTCAAACCGGGTCTAACCCGGCGGGTTACAGCCGGTTATACTCATGACCGCTTTTGACGTTTTCTAGTTATATCATCAACAATGTTGTAATATTGAGTAAGGAATTACTTACTTGAATATCGAAGTTTGGTATAGTATACTATGATAAAAGATCACAGCCGGTAGAGAAGAGAACACCTTGTTTCTTTTGATTTCATAGAAATTAGTTAGTATGAAACTTAGTTTGCATGTTTAAATAGATACACCATAGTTTCCCTTTTGATAATTATTAAATTGGTCAACCATAATTACGATACGAAATGGTACATACTAAAATTATAATACATATTTATGGTTGGTATTGAAATAAATCTTTAAATTAGTAAAATAGTTTATAAATGGATACGTGAACCTTAATTAATATATGGATTCTCTATAGTATTTAGGTGATATTATAATTAATTGAGTAACAAATTTCCTTTTAAATTTGAGTCACGGATAGAATTTGGAAATATATAATATTCAGGAAAATAATTATGGAATGGTGCATATACTAAATCGAATTTGTTTTTAAAGTTATTAATTTTCAATTAAATATCTTCTCGATTATCATAAGGACAGGTAATTTGCGGTTTTAAAAATAATGTTTTTTCAAGAGGTGATTCTAAGAGGCTGTTGGAGCATTTGAAGAGGAGAAATGATGTTACCTATAAGCTCAAGCTTCTTATAAGTTAAATATAAGATTAAATTTGTCTCATAAGGGTAAATTTGTCTCTTTAGAATGTGTCAAGTATAAAAAATCAATCGCTAGGTTTCTTTCCTTAACATGTTTTGGATGACTTGTGCTTGTAGGCTATTTGCTATTTTGGTTTCCTTTATAAATTTAGGTAGTTTTAATTCATACGTGTATTTATAAAGTTAGCATTACTTTTAAATGAAAATATATGAATTTATAAATATTTCCTACAAAAATAAAATATTATGACTTTTTTCATAATCGTGTTATGATCTACATATGTATAAAGTTGGTGCGCTATAATATTATAAAATTTTTAAAAACGTTTCAGCAGCAAATTATATAAAACATAGCATTTTATTCCATACAAAACCAAATGTTAAAGTAAAGTCAATCATACCTTCATGGATAAAAAAGCAATCTCCATGAAGTCAAACATAAGATAAAAAGAAAACACCAACACAATCCCAAAAAAAAAACAAATAAAAATAAACTCAGCAAGCAATGCAAAAAAAATAATAATAAAAAGGAAACTGTTCGTCACGATAAAAGAACCAACTTCTACTTCTCTTTTTTTGGAATCAACAGTTCGTCATTCCAAGTTGCATCCGTCACACCCTTTGTGTGAATCTTCTGTTGTTTAGTTGACGAGAGAGCAAATGAGTCGTCAACGTCATATACATCTTCAAGGTTACGCTTCAAATCAACACTGACAGCCGTGCCCATACTATCATTGATATTGGAAATCGGGGTTCCATTGTCAGCGGTACATGAAATAGAATCCTATATAATCTATACTATAAAATAAACAAAAATTTTTTATTGCCACATGTTATCACCATATTAATTATTACAAAATTTTCTCTCCTCTCTCTCATATTAAATACATTTATCTTTATTATTAATAATTTTGTATTTTAAATTTCCCCTTCTCTCTCTCATATTAAATACATTTATCTTTATTATTAATAATTTTGTATTTTAAATTTTCGTACTTCCCTCTCATATTAAATAATTTTTTTACTTTTTAATTTATTCAAACTCTTAAAAGACAAATTAACTATTGAATTATTCTCGGTGTTTATGTTAATTCAAACGAATGGTTTTTTAACCGGTTAAAGTATCAACATGGTTAAAGTCAAAACAATTTATTATTAGAATGAGTTTCGATCCACGGGTTGGTTTAAAAAAGTAGCCATTTACAACATTTTTTTAATTTGCTATTTAATCACCCCATCATTTATGTTAAGTTCATCATCTTAAAAATCCAGAAAAATATTAACACTATAGTATATGTTTTGATTTTTCATGCGGTAAAGACAACTTCTTACCTTTGGAATACAAATGTTAAACGTTAGCACACTGTTAATAAGACGATAAATTGACTTTTGGTATCTATCATACATAAAATGATACGTTAGAAGAAAGTATTCGTTTCTTGACTTTTTAAATGACCAAAAATCACTCTTAAATTAATAAACAATTTAAGTTGTTTTATACTACATTATTACTAATTATCTATATGAACAATTAAAAGAAAACCAACTTCAGGTTTTTCAAAAGAAGTGTCTACTATCAATAAGTAAGTCCTTTTAACTATACTGATGAATTGTTGTACGATTGAAAAATTAGAAATTGAATTTTTATTAAGTATAGTCGTCCCTTTATCATACAACTAAGGCATACCCTCTAAATGTAATTCTATATCCATTTAATTTAAAAGTTTACAATTATACATTCTTGTTTTTCGTAATTCAAACTAATTTAAAACAACTTTCTTAGTTAAAGAAAAATAAAATCAAAATGAATCCATTTGGATTTAAAATTTAACTGGAATAATAAAAGCAATGTGGTTGAAGAAAGCTGACCTTTGAATATATAGTAGAAAGATAATCTAATGCTAATAGAAATCCAACCCTTGACTCCCTGGTGTATAAAATGAAAACAGAACCAGGTTAAACAAAAGCAAATTGAAATGCATTAAGAAATCTGCATTAACAAAAGTAAACAAAATAAACATATAAACATGGTTAAAAGGCAACTTTAGAAAGCAACATGACATAGCCAGTCTAAAATAACAAAAGACATGAACACACCAAATGAACTATTCACAACTATAAACCATGAAACTTCAGTCCTGGATGCATAAAATAAGTAAATAGAATACCTAAGTCAACTTGTAAGAAAAAAAGCAAACATACCTCGCCTCTGTCAAACAAACGGTATTAAGAAAAGATGATTCAATAATTAACAGAACCTACTTTAAATGTATTTTTCTAAAACAACTCAGGCATACCCTCTAAATGTACTTCTATATCCATTATGAGGCACAAAACACTCAGCATATAGGATCGATAAAGCGAACCTGAGATCAAATCTATCAAGCTCTGATCTTTGACTTACGGATGGAATTGGGTACTGCGGATGACAATACGAAATAGAAAGGGTCAAAACATTTAAGTAACTTACTTTATAACTGTAAAAATGATCAAAAGACATAATTAACTCACATCATCATGTTGTTATTTTAAGCTATAACTTGGAGTGCATCTTTGACAATCATAGAGATTCTGCAATGAAGAAAATGTGAACAAAATGATTTGAATTAAACCATAATTAATGCAAAAAAGAAATAAAGCAAAAGAAATAGCAGCACATACTTTTGTTCATAACACCAGATAGGAAACCCGTCTAAACATTAGTGAGAATCTAAATGAGTTATCGACCTATAAAGTACAAATATCATAGCAACACATAAAATTAAACAATTTAAAAATATGATAGTAATCGAATAGAGGCATACCGACCGAAATAAAAGTTCCGATTGAATAGTCAACGACGGAGAGGTGTCTGGATATGTGGATGAGAGGCGGAATAAATAAGATGGCCGGATCTGTGGATGATGATGAAGATGATGATAGGATGGCCGGATCTGTGGTGGGAGGCGCTAACGATGAAGATGATGAAGATTTTGAGTTCTGCAGATCACTTGAATGGAAAGGGAAAAAGAGAAAATGAATGTTGTTAGGAGAGAAAATGGGTCCGATACCCGGTTTGGAAAATGTGTTTTGTGGGAGGCGGGAATTGATGAGAAAGAATGTGGTAAGAAGATGTCACGTGGCATAAGGAAAGTCTTATTTATTTAATAGTATAGATGCGAGGATTCAAACTTTATTTTAATACATAGTAAATACATTCTAATACTAATACATAAAGTTAATAAAGAAGACCATTACGCTACGGTTCCTTGATTTATGAAACTCTATACCAACAATAAGAACAAATCAAACGGTTCACATACAATATTAACGTTTAGGTGTATCTAACTTCGATATAACCCTACTGTATACATGCCCACTAATGTCACTTGCAGTGGCGAAGCTTGGACTAAGACACCGTGGGGGGGGGGCGAACTCAAAATGTATACATAATTTCATAAACGGAGGGGGCCGGACTCAAATTTTTGGCCGAAAACGGCTAAATTTACACTACATATAAAAATTTTCAGACGAAAATGGGTAAATTTACACTATTACGCAAAAAAACCGGGAGGCGGGGCCACACCCGGCCCTAACTAAGCTTCGCCAGTGGTCACTTGGTCTGTGTCGAATTATGTCGCTTATAAACGCTACATATCATGTGAAAACGAGTTTGGAGTATGCTTAAAATTACGGATTTAGATTGTCTTCGAGCATGTTAAACATTTTAAAGACCTTGTGCGGTCAATTGAAAATAAAACTACTACTATTCAAGAAGCAATACTAACTATACAAAACTATTTGTTATTTATTTACCTAAGGATATCAGGGGCGTATGCCGATGAAACCGAGCTACCTCACATGCCAACTAACACATTTTGACCAATTCAACTGAGTTTCAAAAGTACCCGAATGTACTAGGGGTGGTTCTCATCTCTAAATCAACTCGGTTTCACCAAACCGAAATCCCAACCCGATGAACGATACCGAGGGACATGGATCCATTTGGGGAAACCGAAGATACGCTGACCAGTGTTTGAACTATGGATCCGTTTGTGTGGTGTAGAAAGCTTTTTAAGAATCTATTTGACCATTTTGACTCGAATCCACTTATCATGAGAAGCAACCGATTAAATTAGAATTATATTGCTTTTCCAAATGTAAACATTTTTGTCCCATGTTTGATCATCGTATTGTTTTTACAAATGTGAAATGACGTAAACATGGGAAAAGCAGGTCAACTAAAAAGGGGTTTTTTACATACCTTATGGTGTTTCCAAAACACCCACATAATCAGCCACACATCAGCCGATCCGCCACTAATTGAGCGGGTGTTTTAGAAACATGTGCTTTTTTGTCTTTTAATTGTCTTTTTTTATTTTATTATGATTTTGTCTTTTTGTTGTCTTTTGTTTTATTTAATTTATTTTGTTTGTTTTGTCTTTTTGTTCACCATTTTTCGATCGGTTTTGTTGTTCACCATTTTTTGATCGGTTTTGGAAGGTGACAACGAAACAACAATTTTAAAATTTAAAACGTACAAAATAAAAGGAACAATATTTACATAATAATTAGTACATACGAATTACGTTTGTTTTCTTTTTTTGTATGTCGTATGTAACCAATTTGTGATCGGTTTTAAAGTAATAACCAAACAAGAATTTTTAAATTAAAAACGAACAAAATAAGCATAACGCATAACCCGCGTTGGGAAAATGCAGCATACAAAATAATTAATACATTACGAGTTCGGAAAAAAAATAAAAACCAAACGAGTTCGTGAAAAAGTAACAGCATACAAAAAACAAATCTAAAATGCAGCACCACCCGCGCCGTAATTGCTCCCCTCCTCGTTGAAACGTGGCGTTGGTACTGTGTACTGGGCTCCATGCTGCTGGGCAGACATATACCCAACCATCCAGGTCATCTGACCGCGTATCTGTGACACGTCACGCTCTAGTCTCTGTGCACGGCGCGATGTGTACGTGGAACGTGCTGCGGGTGCTGATGCGGTGGCTGTTATGAGCACGATAAATTAACGTTAATAAGACGAAGATACAAAAAAATTAAACGATAAAATAGAACGTGCCTGATCACCGTCCTCGCCCTCATCACTGTCAACCTCGGCGACCTGAACATGAACCTCCGGCTCCTCGATTGGCGGAGGCTCAACAAGTGGGACCTCTTCGTACGTGTTAGCTTTCAAATCAGTGACCAGGTGATACTGGCCGTTAATTTTCCGGACGATGCGCATGCCCGCTGCCCGTGAATAGTCCAGCTCTCGCGGCGGAGTCGGCGGCTGAATGGGTAGGTCTTCCAGTCGGTCCCTGTAGCCCTAAGCAATCGCAATCCATGTAACGAATGTGCCACCGACCAACGACCCGCGTCCCTGCCTGTGCTAGTAAATTGCGATGTAGTCGCCGAAACCGCAAGCTATGTTGCAGTGTCTCCCCGTAAGCAGGCATCGCAAAAAAAAATACAGGTCACGGAGGTTGCAGTGATCTGCCTCTAGGTGACGACCATGTACGGTCTGGGCGATAAGCCTGTGTAGGTACCTGTACCAAAATACAATAAAATAGTATTATATCATATTACATTATATTATAATATATTATACATATACAAACCTGTGCAACGGGTCCCTGATGGATGAGACTTTGCAGTATGGCGCAAACTCTTGGCCGACCATAGGCCAAGGTGTATCGCTAATTGCCGTCCAAAAACGCCTCTACACATCATCTGGTGTATCTTGTATGCTCTTCGTGTAAACAAGGTCGGTTAAATCATCAATTGTGTACAAGCCCAGCGCCAAGGAAAACTCCTCCATCGACAGAAAACACTCATCCCCGAACAAGTGGAACTGAACCTCCGCCCGACTGGTATCCGCACCAGCAGCCAGCATCTCGACCTGCGGATCTCCCTCCGGGCGTGGCCTGAAACAATATTTACACGTTGGTTAAATCTACTTTATAATTTAATTGAAAAGGAAAAAAATACCCGAAAACGAACGTAGAGTAAAACTCTAGCGTGAGCGCCCGGTACGCTGGCTGTTGGGCGGTAAACAATCTCTCCCACGGTGTATTCTTCCCAACAATTCTTTCTATCATCTCTTCCACCCCAACACTTTTATAAACCGCTCAGACAAGGTCGAGGTAGGTTATGGCGCCATTTTCCGAAGCTGCGTAAACTGGATATGGAAATCGGACTCCGGGTCAAACCTCAAATTCACGTAGCCATCAAGAAGCTCATCCCCTTCAATGTATCTATTCTCCATATATGTTTAAGATATAAATATAATGTTTATTTTTATTTTATTTGCCATCTATGCTAATCCCGTAAACCAAAGCAGTTTCATTAACAATCCCGTAACCCAAACCTGTTTGATTATCAAACCCGTAACCCAAACCCGTAACCCAATCCCGTTTTATAACCCAAATCCGTAACCCACACCCGTTTTATAACCTAAACCCGTAACCCAAACCCGTTTTATAACCCAAACCCATAACCCAAACCCGTTTTATAACCCAAACCCGTAACCCAATCCAATTTCAATATCAAACCCGTAACCCAGACTCGTAACCCAAACTTGTAACCCACACTCGTAACCCAAGCCCGTTTTATAACCCAAACCCGTAACCCAATCCAGTTTCAATATCAAACCCGTAACCCAAACCCGTAACCCAATCCAGTTTCAATATGAAACCCGTAACACAAACCCATAACCCAACCCCGTAACCCACACCCGTAACCCAAACCCGTTATATAAGCCAAACCCGTAACCCAAACCCGTAACCCAATAGGTTATGTTACCCTTAACCCGTTTTACTTACCTTGATGTTACCGGGTCCGATCTGCGATAGGTTATGTTAAATGGGAGACGATAGTAGCTGGAATCGGTGTGTTAGGGTTAGGTTTGTGTTTGTAATGTTTGAAAGAGTTACTAAACAGTGGCGTACATAGTGTTTGAACGTTGATCCGCCACTGATCGACCGATATGTGGCGGATTAAGTTTTTTTTTTATCTAAGAGTCAATGAGGCAATATAAAATAATATTATATATTCATAATATATAAACGGAATTATACTAATAACAAGACAAATTTGATATTAAACCAATAATAAATTACAAAATTTGAATAATTACATAAAGAAGCACTGGATATTACATCAAATTCTATACAAAGACTAATATCTAATCATCTTCTGGATAAGCACTCCAAAAATAGAATCAACACAGCAGCTCTTTTCCGTGGCTCTCCACTCACCGGCAAGCAAGTCATCGGAATCTGTGTCGGGCCACCACTACGGGTTTTCCCCACTAAAAATGGGGTATAATCATTACGCCCGCGTATCTCTGTTGGTCTTAGAACTCCAGTCACCGGAATGTCAAAGCCGCCAGGATACACCGGATAACTTTAAATAATGTACCCTATACAGGTACCATTATGCCCACATATATTTCCTCCATTAGCTGGGTCAGCCCTTGCGATATATCATGTAGTCGTTGATCTGTTAACATCGGCAAGGCGACAATTTGGGGTGACACCGAATTCATCAAAAACCAAAGATTGTTCGATGCACCCCACGTGGGTGCATCGGTGCCATCTTCTTGATACTGGAAACCCCATGAAGGTTGATACGAGACTTTATTATGTGGCTGACCATATTATGTGGCTGACCAGTGCTGATCCCCACAATCCCACAATCCCCAATAAAGGACACTGTTGGTATATATGAAGGGGGACTACTAAAGTGTTCCGCCAGCTCTCGGCAGTTGCACTGGTAGCTCAAAAGTTCAAAATAACATCTACACAGTCACCACTATTATTTTTAATATATATGTGATTTGATAAATATATATTCTTAAAATCTATTTTGTATATATTATTTTATATTTTCTATTTTATACAGTCACCACTATTATTTTTAATATATATGTAATTTGATAAATATATATTTTTAAAATCTATTTTATATATATTATTTTATATTTTCTATTTTATACAGTCAACACTATTATTTTTAATATATATGTAATTTGATAAATATATATTTTTAAAATCTGTTTTATATATATTATTTTATGTTTTCTATTTTTGTTATAATAATAACGGACTCCAAAATAACATTTACACAGCCGCAACTATTTCAGAACGAAATTATCATGGTTGTGTAGATGTTATTTTCGGATTCCGTCGTCATTATTTTCCGCCAACATATGCTTTTATCTGAGCCTTTATTTTGTAATAATAACGGACTCCAAAATAGCCTTTACACAGCCACCACTATTTCAGAACAAAATTATTATGGTTGTGTAGATGCTATTTTCGGATCCCGTCGTCGTTATTTTCTGATGGTGGTGGTGGTTTTGGTGGTATCTGGTGATCTTTTGAGTGAAAGGTTGAGCGTTTTTTGTGGTTTTGGCGAATTGAACGGTTATAACCCATGGGTATTAACATCTTACAAAAATTGATTCGATCCGCTACTTATCCATCGATCAGCGACTGATCTGATCTATAGCAGGATCAGTGGCTGATCTGATCCAGTTTTGGAAGATATTTCTGGTATTATTTTAATATTTTTGGTATTATTTTAAAAAATATATTATATTTTATCATGTTATTTTTATTTATTTAAAAAAAATATCAAAAAAATTATTCAAAAAATATATTATTTTTAAAAATATATATTTTATCATGTTATTTTTATTTAAAAATTGATAACACAAACATGTTATTCATAATTATTGATAATAATACAAACATTTTATTCATAGTGTCTCAAACAGCTTACATATCATCCTAAATAAACCGGCTCTTTAGTTTGCACTCGCCAAGTTTCCTTTATTCGTATATACTCTTTTATACGATCTTCGTACAAAGACTTCCATTTGTACGTCGCTTAATTGGCATATCCTTCCCATTGACGTGCTGGTAGCGGCACTGAGAAATTCCCTTCTAATTGTATGTTGAGCCAATGATTATCTTTAACATTTAAGACTTCTATTATCGGAATTTGAGATAGTGGTTCCGAACTCATTCTCATAGGGAAGTAACTCTCACCGGAAGTCAGATGGAGATTGATTAAAACACAGTCATACGTCTGAGCTACTACATGTCCGGTCCCAGGTAACATAAACCACCTACTCTTTTGCTGGAATAAAGCAGACGTCGAGTAGTCCAGCGAACCCCGAACTGTGTCATAATTACCGGTTATCTCGTAGTTCAACCTGTGCCTCCACCACGATTGGTTAGTGTCCATCTCATTCCTCATGCTCTCTCTGATCTCCTTCTAGTTCATTTGACGCATGCCTAAGCCGATAATGATTGCTCTGAAACCGCAATTATCATCTGGCTTTATATCGCTTATCCCTGAGATGAACGGGTATGCCCAAGTGGGAATGACGTGCCTATAATTTTCTATGATTGGGACGTCCTTTGGGTTACGCAGTTATGGAAAACCAAGGTCGGTTGCGGTCTGTTGCTTTTTAGATGAACGTTTCGGTGGTTTAGGTATCTTTAACTGGGGCTGAGACTGAGACTGGGAACGCGACAACGAATGTGTGGGGGTTTCAGCTGTTGGTTCCCGTGACAGGGAGGGGGCGTACGAGCTGTCTCTGTGGGGATCAAATGACGGGGATGGGGCGTACGAGCTATGTCTGTGGGGATCAATTGGCGGGGATGGGGAGTACGAGCTGTGTATGTGGGAATCAAATGACGGGACGGGGAGTACGAGCTGTGTCTGTAAGGATCAGTTGACGGGGACGGGGAGTACGAGCTGTGTATGTGGAGATCTGTTGACGGGGACGGGGAGTACGAGCTCGGTCGAGGGGTTTCTCTTTTTTTGGATTGTTGGTACAGATTTGGACGCCCCCTAGGGTCCTCTCGTTTCTCAGGCTCCTCCTTGTTTGATTTTCCAGGAAGAACAGACATTATATTTGAGAATAGACTTTTTTTTTTGCATTCGATTGTTTAGTCCTAGAACTTGTTTTTTCACATCTTCCAGTTCCGCTTCATAGTCTGGTTCTTCGTATCGAACAAACGCCGGACTGAAATCGAGCTTCCTCCAAAAGGGGTCTATGTCTTTTAATGGAATACGTATATTGTTAATAGTATACCAGTTAAGCTTACAAGCACACAACAAGCCCCATGATGTTTGTAACCGGTGGTCGCACTCCGCCCCCGTATCTTGCAATGTGTCAAGCAAAGTCAGCTCTTTGTCAAGTTTAGAGATAGCAAAAAGTGACACTCTATTATGTAGCTTTTCAAACAAAGTCAACTTATGGTACTTCTTGACCCTAACACGGGAGTCTTCAAGGGTCGCACCGATTTCTTCCATTTGGGAATTCACCACTTCAAGGGCAAACCCCGCAATAGAGTCTAGCGAATTGTTCGGCCCCGGAAGGTATCTCTTCAAGTTCGTGTGCTGGCCCTCTACTCTGTTTGTTGCATGCTCGCCGAAGTTTAGTCGATCGTCAATCCAGCAGAACACGAACTTCTCTTTGTAGGGTGCCAACCAGTTGCCGCGAATATAATACCAAGCCTCTACAAAAAAATAATAATAATAACATTTTAGGCAATGTACAACTAGAATCTAAAATCATGTGTATATACGGGACATAATAAAAAAAAATTTACCATGTCTGCCGTGTCCAGCTAACGCTGCTTCCATTTGACCGCAGTTGTAGTCGAACATAGATTTTATTGGTGACTCGTACAGTACTTTCCACCAGTAAAAGAAGGAGTCAAAGATATCTGTTTGAAAAAGACTCTTATGTTTTTTCTTTATGTATAGGAAGATGTGCCACATACAAAGGTTTTTGGTAGCATTGGGAAAGACTGTTTCACAGGATTTCATCAAGGCTTGGTCCTTATCAGTCAGGATGATGCGCGGCTCCCTACAATCGACGAGCATGCCTTTAAGTTGTTCCAAGGCCCATGTGAAGTTACACTCTTGCTTCCTAAAGATAACCGCGTACGCAATACAGAAAGACTTTGATGTCGACGTCACACCAACAAACTGAACAAACGGCCACTTGTACATGTTGGTGTTGTACGTCGTGTCAATCAGCAACAAATGGGAACGCACGCCACATGGTATGTGACTTCTCGTGAGAGAAGAAAACATTCTCCATCCTATTTGTGGAAGGATTCTCCCATGTGAAAAAGGTAAACCCATGGGTTTGAAGAAAGTTTTCAAGTACCTACGTTGGGTTTATAAAAATTTACTAAATATTACAAATATTCTTATTAAATATCAGAATTATAATAAAAATAATATAATAAAATAATATTATAAATAGTATTCTTATTAAATCTTACAAAATATATATATTTTATATATGATAAAACAAAATAATATATATTCAAAATAATATATATTAAAAAGAGTTTTACAAAATAATAATATTCTAACAAAAAGTACCTGCATGGGGGTGTCACCAATTTTATCTTGGTCATCAACAAGCTTCACGACGTTGTATATGTCCCTAGTAATACATTTGTTACCGGGAAAACATTGCTTTATGGCTGACTTAATTTTGGCAGTCGGTTTCCTTAGTGACGGGTTCCTTAGTGCCGGGTTCCCCTCCTCAATTTCCTTAGTGCCTGGTTCCCTCCTCAAACAAAACGGGATCGTGGTTGTGCGTCTTGTTGACAACCTCTAGCTTCCAACAATCACCTGGCGCGTTGTACCTCCCGACAAGTTTAAATGGACAACCCCTTTTAATACTCCCGTTATGACTCACCCTTGCCTTGAGTTTTGGTTCCCCACCTCGATTGCATACAAGTTCAACACTTTTGTTCCTTGAACGTTGGACAGAGATAACACAACCATGCTCCCATCCTGTCTTCTTAACCCAATCCACCAACTTAGCAACAGAATTAAAACACTGATATCAAGCAATGTAAATAAAGTAATATTTAGTAACGTCTTGAAAAAGAATAATAGTAAGTTTTTTTTACAAAAAAAGGTCATACATTATTAGTTACATATGAAAATGTCGTCTCCCGTATGTAACGATCACCATCATCATCATCATCAACATCGTCATCGCCTCCTTCTTCGTGAGCCTCTTGAATGCCATCAACGACGTTGCACGTGACGGGTCTTGACATGTATGGTTGCTCTCATAAAGGTAACTGGTACGAATTCTGGGTTCTGTAATAAGGACCGTCTGCATGTAACTCTTGCGAAGACTGACCATAAGGCTCCTCGACTCTGGCATCATATGTATTCGGCGATGTCCTATTATCCTCCTGCTACGAAGGGTGACTACAGCCGAATATGATATACCCCTGATAAAATATAACGGCAACGTATGATAATTTAAAATAACTAACACGCTATTGTACTATATAAATACACTAAATAACCTAGTTAGGATTTAGTAAATCGTATTGCTTGATATTTCCATACCCCGACTCATGGTTCGAGTCGGGAAGTTCATTCAAATCTGACAAGCCCGACTGCTCCGGCTGATCGTTGTATACGTAGCCCGACTGCTCGTTGTTCCCTTCACCAAACAAAATATCATACAAGTCCATATACTTTCTATATTTTAAAAAACAAATATAATTAAATACCCTAATATATAATTAACAAACATGCATAATACCCTAATATATATAGACAAAGGGAGACGGAAGCCTTAATATTAAATTGTTGACTTGATCCGTGGCTTATCGGCCGATCAGCGGCTGATAGTGTATGATGTATGACTGACTTGATAGTCCGAGGTTGACGTGTACGTAATATGTGGCTAATCGCCCAATCAGTCACGGATAGGGCACAAACATAATAAGACAAAAGCTTTTGACATAATAGGACAAAAACCTGCGATCAGTGGCTTATCGCCCGATCAGCCACGAATTGGGTGGGTGTTTTTATTTTTGGGTGGTGTCTCTAGTAGGACCCATTAAAAATGCATTATAATTATATTATCTACACCTATATCTATCTATATCTATATCTATATCTATATCTATATTATATTATTAAGGAAGAGTGAAGGACAACCATGGTAATTTCACAATTAGAGGACAAGGACAAAAATGACAATTCACAATTGGATAGAAAAAGTAATTTACCATTACATTATTTCGCTCTTCAAACCTATTGTACAAGTTCATAAAGCCTCACGTTTAGTGTGATTACTCTTTTATCTCTTGGCATGCAAAGGGTTATTAACTACATCAAATTAAAACATCTATATTATATTAGCAACCTTCTGTCTGCATTCCTGACAGTTTGATCATTAATCCATTTAATTGCCATTGAGTTGTTATTAATTATTTCATCATCAAGTGTCATTTAATTGTCATTCTCAGTTCAACCTATATATACTACGTTGGCGCGTTGCTGACTCCCAACCATCCGTTTTCGTGATTGAAGGCGGTGGGTGGGGTTTTATCATCTTCATTTGTATCTATACCGAGTCTGCAGTTCCTTCATTAGTATTTTGTGGTTACTTTTATCATATTCCATTTTCCTACGTCGTTTCCATTCGATATTCCGATTTCTTGTTTGGTTTATTTGTTGTTTATTTATGATTGATATGTGGGAAAATAAAATCAGGTTATCTTTATGTTTTGCATTAACAGAATTAAAAAGAAGTGCCTTTTGGAAGTTCATAATTTTAGTTTCATGGGAAGCTAAGTTGATGCTACATCGTTCTTTGTAGAAACAATTCAATTTGTTGCTGTTTGTTTATTTATTTATATTTTGTTTAGACTATAATATAAGTTGATTTTGATATTGCCCGTACGTACATAAATGGATTTGTTGATGAAAAGGAAAGATTTGATTTTAAATTACTATTATGTATAATATGATTGGTTTCTTATATATGCATTTGATTTGTTTAATTGGGTATTTAGTTTGTATATTGTGAAAATTGTTTGATGAAATGCTCCAACGGAAAAATTATACATATTTTTTTTTATCTTTGAGATAAGTAGGTCAAGATTAACATGCACTTTATCTTACAGTGTAATGTAAGCATTTGGAAATTGTTTAGTTGTTTTTGATATATGAATTGCTGGGAATTCTAAATGATAAGAACCGAGAGTACAAGGAAAGGAAGCAATTCTTGAACGATAGTTAGTTTTCATGTTATCTATAGATATTTTAAATGATTCCAAACGTGTTAATGTTTGTATGCATATTTAACTTCAAAAAGGAAAAGTAACTAAAATATTTTGAGTTAATGATTCTGTTAAAAAAATGGATCTTTTATCACACTAATGTTGTCTAATGCAAACAAGGATTTTGATTATCACAGATTAAGGATTTTGATAATCCATGAGTAACCGCTCTACAAATGAATAAGAGTCGATAAATAAATTGAAGTTTAGGGTGTTGATATGTGAAACATAATTGGTGGACCAAATGCAACTTGAATTAGCATAAGCCCATCAGGTGTACGACGCCTTTCCCACGCCGGCTGAAAATAATCTCTACAACCACATGTCATATAAGGCACACTGGATTATGTATTTATTGTTTTTTGAGTTAGGTACAATTGCTTCATGCAATGTTTGTCGCTTTATAGCTCAATAATTTTTAAGTTTAGCTCTGTTATTATTTATATGAGACAATTCAATAGGTTATGTTGGACAATAATGGAAATAGTAGAGGGTCTTTCTTTGTTGCATTTAACTCCTAAAAAAGCTTATAACATTTTCAACTAAAATGTGTAATGTTAATAAACATTTTAACAATGCAACGTAATTAATATAATTTGACTATACATTAGACTTAATATATAATTACGAGTATGCATAGGAAGATGGTTGTTGTCGTACCAATTAACATTCAAATTCAAAATGGAAATAAACCGCTTTATGTCACGCTAACTCAACATAAAGAAGAGAGAATGGCGAAACTGCAGGTTTTCTCTTGGTTTTTAAGTTTTTGAAAACCGTTTTCTTGAGTTTATCATTTGGGTTGAAAAATATTGACCTAAAATATTAAATGTGGCTTAATCGTTCTATTAAGTTATATTTAATTGATTATTAATACATGTAACTAAAAATATTTGGGTAACAAGTCAAGGAGTCCAGCAATGTTAAATAATGTTATCAAGTTAGTTCATGATCAAGGAAGTCAAGGATAATGCTTCAGTTAGTTTTACTCTAAACAAAGTTATATATATATATATATATATATATAGGGATGGATCTTGTGATAAATGATATTACTGGAGAAGTGTGAGAAGTGAATGTGTAACTCCATTAATCCCTAATTTCACTCCCTATATTATGATGTTGCGTACCTACACACATTCAAACCTACCTACACACATACAAACGTACCGAGTCACATTCAAACCTACATACCTGCACATACAAACATACATACACATATACAAAAATACGTACCTACACACGTACATATGCACCTACACAATAATAAAGGGAGTGAAAATAGGGATTAATGGATTTACACATTTACTTCTCGCACTTCTCGCTGTAAAAAAACTTCCGAAATGATCCAATACCTATATATATATATATACTTATTCGTATATATATATATATATATATATATATATATATATATATATATATATAATTTAATGGTTCATTAATATATAGTTGGTTCTTGACTCTTGTACGACTGATTCAACCGGTCCCATGGATATACCAACAAACATGTCATCGCCAACTCCTTAATACGACCCCGCTGCAACGCGCGTGCACTTACACTATTATATATAAAGGAGGAGTGATGGGCACAAAAGTAATTTCATAATTGCATGGCAAGGGTAAAACAGACATTTCATAATGGGACAGGAAAAATAATTTGCCACCACCTCGATACGTTTTTAAAGCGTTTGGTACAAGTTGACGAAGCTTCACAATTTGTAAGATTACTCTTCAATCCATTAGAAAGCAAAAGGTTTATATGTACTCCGGTTGTATTTATTATCTACATTATCATATATTTATTAGATAGTTAACATTCATTATTTCTTAACAACTTAATTGAAGGTTATAACATGCCTTTAATATTTTGATGCATTTATCATTCTATTAGGGATTCAATCGGTCATGAAAATTTAATCTTTAATAATTTCAATAGTCCATGGTGTTTAAGTTTTGCACTACCCCTTTGCTATAAGTATGGACAAAGTTTGCAGTCCCCACCGTCGCAAAACAAAAACCAGGTATGTATTCATCTTCTCCGGTTTTCTTTAGGTTCAATTGATTATAGGGTTTCATTTAATTTCCTGTGCATGCTTTCAACCCAATCCAATTTGGGTTTGGATTTTTGCATTGATTTCAATATCTCTGGTATTGCTCAAATTAGATTTGACAGGTACTTCACAACGTCATAATGTTGCAATGCTACACTTTGATCCAATTTATGTAGTGAGTTATGTTGTGGATGATGTGTAGCTTGAAGAAAGTGTATTTGGTCAAATTTTAGAACAAGTAACAATTTAAAGCTTAAGACTGTTTAATAAGCAAACCCGATAATTACTTATCAAGCTTAAGTAAACTCACGAGCCTAAATGAGCACGATATTTAAATAATTTTTATTTAATGTTTAATATCTATATATATAAACTATGCTAAATAAACTAGATGATAAACGAGCCGAATATGAGCTTTTGTAAGTTAAACGAGCTTGGTCTCAACTTGGCTCCTTTAATATACCATTTGTATGGCCTTTTGATTTAAAGAATTTGACTTCCTCTCATCATAGTCAAAGTCAAACTAATATATTTAATGTCCTTTTATTTACCGCACCGCTAAATTTGATGAGTTTGGAATTGTAATTGTGACTTTCGTTTATTCAAATTGTGCTTTTGAATGTGTTTATGTGAAATTTGTTTACTTGGCATTGTAGTTGTTCATACGGATGGCAGAGAGTTGTGAGAATGCATTGCTCGCCTCGAGCAATCATTAGGATTATTTATGGAAATTGGATGGCTTGACATGCCAACAAGGAACTGCAAGGTACAATTATGTCTCTCTTTGTTTGGACTACAAGATTAGTTAAGACTATTAAAATTGAAATAATTGAGATTTATGAAGATATAGCGAGACAAGGACTTAATACTTGATATTATTTTATTAATTGTGGGGTTATTAGGGCATCTTATTCTTAATATGCGTGTTTCTACAGGATTTGGATCCAACTTTTATTGTATCACGTGAATACCAATTGTTGATGGTATGTTTTGTTAACGGTGAAAATATTTTGTTAATTTTTATCAAATGACTCATTTCAGTCTACACCTATTTTTTGTTGGAACTTGTTTGGACTGAATTCTTTAATGACAGTCTTTGGCTTCTTCAGTTGAGGAAGACGTTGAAAAGTTTTTTTATGCAGTCAAAGAATATGATAGCGTAACTAAGTTGGTAAGTTTTCAACTTCTATCGGTTAATCTTTTTCTTACCTTGCCTTTGACTTTACGAGGGTGTGTGATATTTGGTGACACAGAATATATAGAACACCGCCCTTTTGTTGAGAGTGGAAGAAACGCTTAAGGCTAAAGAGATGGTGGAAGATGATAACTCTTGGTGTGTTGTTGCTCAGTAGTTATGTGAGAAATTTCACTGTAATTAATTATGTGGTTCGGCTCATGAATTTAGGTCACTTTTATTGGATCGTCGTTGTTACTGTAATTTATATTAGTAGAAATTCTAGCGGTTAGCACTGGCTTTGACCCGTCCTCATTGCATTTGTAAGGTACTTTTTAGTACAAAGCTAATTAATATATTATTGCTTATTATTAGGAAATTTACATTTATGCAGGATTCATGTTGGTAATGTTGCCGAGATTCCGTTAATTATAAGGTGTAGCAAATAATGGCCCTAGGAAATGCGTAGCAAGTATTTTGTGTTTTTTAATTTTTCTTATCATCATTTTTCTAATAATGATTTTAAAATTCATCTAATTTAGCAACATTATAATTTTATTTTTTATTATAAAAATCTAATGAGTTCATCAAGCATTACCACACATCGTGAAGTACGCGGTATAAAAATCTTTGATAGCATTTAACCAAAAGGCAAAAAAATCCCCATTGTGTCTACAATTGCAGCAACTTGAAATGAGGAGGGTGCGATTTTAGTGAACACAACTCTTGCGACTTTTGTGCTTAATGTACCTTCTTTAATGTATTTGTGGATTCAAGGTTATCGAGCCAGTGTAAACTGTAGTGAAATATTGGAAATGGCCCATCCGTTTTGGAATATGGAGTTGATTAGTTCTGAAGGAACTGAGGTTGCACCCGGGAATCCCAATCAACTGCAAGTGTCGTCTTTGCTTGCATATTATTCACTTGCGGGACAACGAAAAGATTTCCCATAAACGATTCTTCATCTAAATTTGCCTCCTGTGAACTCCTGTGAATGTGAACCCTCATTATCAAGTAACTATCTTTCTTTGTTATTTTCATTTGTTTGATAAAATTTTGAGACACTGTTGGGATGGTAAAACTGACCGCATTGAGCAAGAAGAACATGAAACCTAATATCACAAATTCATACATAAATGCTCCTTCACGCACGGGTATGCATAGGTCAACACAAGCCCATAAGATGAGAGAGACTGACAAGACGGACGAGCCGTCTGACCCCACATGCGATACGTGCTCCTGTCACTCAAGTTGAATTTATTTAATAAACTAAATACTTTTTTGGTTTTCATGTTGTTGGAAGAACGTAACCATTAAAGCCTCCATCGCCTGTATTTGACCTTTGTTTTACCCATCTAGGTATTTTAGATCTCTGTTTACACATACAATCGGCTTTCACTGACTAATTAGTAACTCAATTTACATGGCCGGATTTTATTATATTATTACATACTAATTGATCTTGTGCTTTTACATCTACAAAAAACGTCTATACAAATTCCAAATTGTCGATAACAATGTACCGTGTTAAACTACTACGACCCTTTTAATTTATTTTTTATTTACAAATTAACTAAGAAATACCTTGTAGTTAATTCTCGTTGAAAGTTGTTATTGTGAATCGTTTCATTAGTTTATTAGTAATCTATTTTAAAAAGAAAACACATACTACCCTGAAGCAGTACGATAATGAACCAACCCCCTACCTACTAAAAGCCCGTGAGCCACACGCCCCCGCCGCAATGCCCATGCTCTTAAGTCGAGTGAAGCCGAAATTAAAAATAGAAAATAGAGTAATAAGAAAATCAATTATAATTTTTCAGCTATCAAACATAATAATATACCAAGAATCAACCTTTCAAGCAAATATATGAATCATCAACCGATAAGTTTAATTAATTTAAAAATAGGTAGTATGTGTGAAACGTTAAAAATGGTTCCTTTACATAGGTGTGTACATCAAACCTTGGAAGCGAGTAACATCATATAGCAGGTGCAACAACAGTTTCCAAGTACACAACACCTATATCGCCGTCAAGTGAGCTGATGATGTGGAAGTATTGAAGGGGCCTCATATCAATATAGATTTCATAAAGGCCCGTGAGTTACTCATGACAAACCACTTCCCATTAGTCATGTAGTGTGTAATTAAGCACCATTAACGCACTGGTATAAGATGGATTGGAGGAGTGGTGAAGACATTGATCCAAATGAATCCCATGGCCTTTATAACACCATCGCATACACTTTGGGAATATGCAATGGCCACTTAAATGACTACAGAATGTTGCATATCAAACATGCCACGGGTTTCATTACAAGATATATTTATTCAATACAAACAAAACATAGACACAAATACCCTTTAACACAAAAAAAGAATATGTAAGAACGACTTCCGTGCGATTCAACATAACTCTATCTCAACATGCGTTGTACTTCGTCGTTTTGGAGGCTTAGTTAATATAAAGAGATAGTATTCCCCCTTGTTCTATCAAAATCAATTTTTAGGACGCATTTGAGAAACATTGACAACTCCCAGCACATGCTACTAACTCATGGAAGTCGAAACATATCAAACAACCTATGGTCCCTATACTAAGATAAGTGGATCCTCATGTTCACAGCCCCTGCAATTCCATCAATATCCTTGCAATTGTGGATCCTCATTACCCATTACGTTACAAACGGAACACTATTTGCTATGGCTAACACAACAAAACTATATGAAATTGCGGTAGTCACCAAACCATTGGGGCGTGCCTACCACATCACTTGTTTTACCAACAAAAGGAGGGCAGTCTTCACTAAGACCGTTGTCTCACTCGCTATTTTAGTCTTTCAACCTCGTATGGTTTTCTTCATTCCCATCACATTCCTACTTGTCAGTTTGCAATGCCGCAAATAAAGTTTTTAATTTGTTTCTGTAATTCAAGTGTCAATCACTTTATAACACCATTATCCAATATATATCCATACGCCAATATGCATATGCACAATCAAATCACGTATGCCCACCACTTTACCTTTTTCTACAATTCGTTGACCGGAAAATTTGTGGCTTTAATTTGAGCATTTCTTTCATCTCCTGATTAAATTTCAACTCTAACTACTCACCAATTAACACACATTCAATACTTTATGTTGATTAAAAATCACAAAACCCACAAGCCTAATTTATTAACAAATATTTCACAAAACACGCTATATCCAATATATATGCAGACGTTAATATGTTACTAAGCACCCCCGCACGAAAATCATCCAACAAACATATGCACATGAGGCAACACAGTCGCACGGATAACTCATTACACACCACACCAAACACTGCAAACCAACACGAGGGGATAATCTACTCGAACCCGCGACAATGCGCAGACACTTTTGCTAGTATTATATAATACAATTGAAAACTTTGGTGCCGCCAAGTCTATATTGGGCCACCTAACGGGTATTAGTCAATGCATTTTGTTTTTTATTTCGTTTAATGCCGGTACCGTATTGAAAACCGACCAAATGCGAATTGTTTTATAGTTATGATATCATAATGAACGTGACGGAAAACGATCGAATACGCGTAGACTCACAGCGTTTTGTTTTAGTTCTGATACCGTAGCGAATATAACGAAAACTGACCGAATGCCAATCGATTTGTTTTTATAGTTCCAGTGTTGTAACGAATGTAACGACAACCGGCCATTTGTGTAGACTCACCGCCTCAACGTTCGGGTTCGACATTGCTCAGGTCTAACCAACACCCGAGTTTTACTGACCAACGTCAACCCATTGGTCCATCTCCATTTTCATATACCTTTTGGTTTTAGTTATTTTTATCATAACGCACGTAATCGAAACCGATCGAATTCGCGTCAATTTAACGCTTCAACACTCTGGACCGGCAACACTTGTGTTTTACACCAACATGTCCGGCGCAATAACAAAAATATAATATGAATGTAATACCTAAATCTAATATTATAAAATCTAATATTATGAATGTAATACCCAAACAACGATTAGGGTCGCAATAATTTTTATTTCTAGCCTTAGTGTAGATATATTAACTTTAACTAATAACGCAATATCAACATGCTTCAGACGAGTACAAATCCGTAATTCTAACCTCAAAATCTAATATTATAAAATCATTGTAACATTATTTCGTCTTAAATTAGAAATCATCTCTATCTGCACACACTCAATGTATGAGAAAAACATCTAAAGTATTGATTGATGTTTCTTGATGTATATTGTATGTAAAAAAAGTTAGTTACAAGGGAGTCTGTATCCAAGTAAAAGTGTAAAAGACTGATATAAAGAGATAAAAGATAAATAATAATCATGAATTTAATTATTATACTTATTTAACAGAACATCATAAATTAACAACAATACAAATTATTATATATTATATACCAATGAAATAACAATACAAATTAATCATAAATTTAATAACAATACAAATTATTATCTATCTATCTATTCTAATAAAAGTCTATCATTTTTGCCACTTGTCAATCTCAAGCCCTCCTCACCTTTTTTTCAACTAATTTTCATATATGGTCTTTATCTTTAAGTCATTTCAATATATGACATTATAATTATAGGTTTATTCCAACTAAATCCATTATTACATATAATAAGAATTCTCCATATGGATTGACAAGAAACGATTAGTTAATTTTTGAAGCGTTGATTTAAGTGTTTTTTATGGTTTATATTTAAAATAATAAACAATAAACATTCGATTCATAATATGTGGAATGAGAACAATCGACATGGACTAAATCCTGATAACGTCAGCGATTAAGGCTTAGCCTTTAATACCTAAAAATACATATGATTTTAAAACTAAAAATTTTCGGGTTGGTTCGAAACCTAGAATTCAGACCCAAGAACCAACCCGAATTACTTCTATTCAAGTTCGGGTTAGTATTTTCTTGGGTTCGAGTTTCTCGGGTCGGGTTAGTTTGGGATTAGATACGGGTTTTCATGGGTTGGGTTTCGGGTTACAAGTAAAAGTGACAGCCTTACTTTCAACGATTATAAATAAGAATCACTACCTTCACTTTATACAACTTTAAATATTCTAATATTCTTCTAACTCAGAATAATCACTATTATTTGAACATGTTTTTTAATGTTAGTATGTATTTGTCATTTTCCTAACAATTACATTCATATGAAATAAACAAATCATTTTGTTATATTTAAATTTTCGGTTTTTATGTTGCTTGATTATACAATTTTTAATTATAAAATATAAAGTCAATTAAAAATTTGCCATACACAGAATATTAATGACAACAAATTTATCATGATCAATAAATTTCAAATTGTAAAGATTCTAAGAATAATTATATCATCAAAGTTCAGGTGTGTGGTTTTTGGAATAATCATGTTTTTTTTTTGATAAACATGAGCAAATGTTCTCAAATGACATCATATTAATTGATTAAAACCTATGATATTTTATGTGTACGAGTATTTTTTTTATTAGTATCATGGATATATATTATCATTTATTTAGAGTTGGTATGTAATTTGAGAACTTTTTTTTGTCGCTCGGACAACTATATATGGCTATATCTAGAGTTATAAGCGGGCATATATGTTACCTTATTAAGAGTTACAAGCAGACATTGACTAAATATTTTTATTTTTGATAAACAATGTATACCTACTAATACAATTACAAATGTAATGAAAAATGGAGTTTTTACCTATTTGTAACATATTTGTGTAATCTTAGTTATGTAATTTCTGTAATTTTAATTTAATTATAATTGTATTAACAATGTCAATTTGTTTACCGTATTTCACTTAATGGTTAAAGTTTAAAATTTTCAATAATTACGCGTGTAATACACGGGCCTCAAACTAGTATATTATATAATAATGAAATAACGTAAATTTTGAACAAAAAAGATTTTATATATGGTTTAAGATTTGAAAATATTTTGCATCATATCCAATATAATCTTATTGTACCACCTACACTTTTACTACATGTCAATCACATCTAATCTAAAAGAACATTAAAAACATAACTTATTATTTATAAAAGCAAATCATTTTCTTTGTTCTTCTTTCTCCATCATAAACTAAAAACAGGCACCACCACCACCTCCGACCGCCACCACTGTCAGCCGGAAAAGTATTCGAAAAACTCATATTTTTTTCTTTTGTTCCCCTTATTTTCTTTAACGATGACGATTTTTGAGGTTCATGTTCTGAAAAAAAAATCGACTAGAATTCTGTCGCTGTTTGCACACTCCCGGGCCGCCCTGTTAATTAATATATATAACCATGAACATGAACTTATTAACCTTGAAAAATAATTTAAGATCAAAAGAGTGTAAACAATGTGGGTTAAAAAGTATGGATACATGTATTTCATAAGAAAATTATAAGCTTATGCCGTCATCTTAAATACGTTTAATACAGATTACGTGTTAATATATAGTGTCATTTCATGGCTAGAACTTATTAAAAACACTCCCCCTTACATGTGTTATACAAGGTGATATTGTTTAAAAACGAATTTTCTTGTACAAAATGCATGTATTATAAAGGATATATTGTATTTGGATATTAGTTGGTAAAAGAAATGAAAAACAGATATGTTGAGATGATATATAAATTTAAACGTATTTTCAGAGTCAAAACGTAACTCATAATTTCTAGCAAACAAAATTAATTTTTTATATTGAAAATAATAACTCTATGAATCTAAAATATGAGTCTTGAATAAAACTAAGTTTTATGTTTTAAAACGACAAATAATAAATATTATTTGTTATATTGACACTTTTGTGTCAAAACGACGATCTTTACATAAATGTACATTTTGGAGAAATATATATATGTTCGACGTAAGAATAATAATTTTTACATGTTAAACAACCGAAATGGTATATAAAGTTGGTTTTGAAAACTACGAACGAAAATATAAATATATTATGTTTTAATAAATACATTAATCGTAACTTTAAGATATATTATTTAGAAATAAATATATACTTTCATTATATATTTATTTATTACTCGACCGAGCGAATTGTTTGTATTTAGTCAAGTGACAAATAAATGAAACTGACGCTAATATGAACTACATACTTAATATTTATATATTTATATAAATACTCATTTTCAAAAAGATATAAAACTTGTCACCAACGGGTCGACCAAAAACTAACGTATGAATAGTTACTTACGAAATAAGTGAAACGACCGGTTGGTGAAAGCAACCGACACCTTAAACGAAACGATCGGTTGGTGAAAGCAAACTACAACTTAAACGATACGATCGGTTGGTGAAAGCAACAGACATCTTAAGCGAAACGATCGTTTGGTGAAAGCAACTGACACAATAAATGAAACGACCGGTTGGTGAAAGCAACCGTCACGAATGAGCTAACGAAACTACTAGTTGGGTAAAAGCGACTAGCATAAACCGACTTGTGAATCGATAACGGTAACTAACTGATCTTCCACGTTTAGGACGTGTGATGGCAGCAGATCTCGGGTCTAAAATATGTTAGTGAACTGAACACTAAACTAACGAGGTGAGTTTCACTAGCCCCTTTTTACTGTTTTATTAATCGGGGGGGGGGGGGGTACACATCTACTTTTATATATGATAATCAGAAACAAAATACACAATCCTTATGCGAAATGAGTTGAACTATGTAGTGCTATAAGCCCCTTGCTTGAATGCTATAATCACTAGCTAACGTAGTTAGCCACAGGATTATACAAATAGTACTATTGATGTTGACATTTCCCCTACTATTAGGTTAGTCGTGTTAACCTCCGATATTGCATCGAAACAGGGTACGTATATTTCATCTGTGAGATTTGAACAAGGCAAAAGGATATAAGTCGTGGTTTAGGTTCAAGATTCGTCATATTAATTCGTAGATTTAGCTAGTCTACGGAGGATCATCATATTTGTTTCGAAATATTATCGTATACTTATTTGTGAACTGATTCAACATTTTATGAATAACGCGATTTCATATCGAGTCTCAAAGCATGGAACTCACCAACCATTGTGTTACTTTTTTTAAACGTATGTTTTTCAAGGAATTGACAATGCTCATAAGGAATCAAGAAGACGGGACCTCAATGCATAATTTGGATACCATTTGGAGGATTTTTCTTGTATAACCCTATTGACGTTTAGGGTCATATACGATAAATCTCCTAATTGTTTTCAACAAATTTTGTTTGAAAATAGTTATGATTTATAAACGCTTTTTAGTACTATTGGTATCCTAATGTATGTATGTTGGAGATAATCATATGCTTACGGTATACATGACGCCCGTACTTCTACCTTGACGGGGTGTGACCCCGAGAAAACCGAAGCACGAGCAAAAAAAAATGAATTACCTTTTTTTTAAAACCCACAAAACAAAACAAAACAAAACTTCCAGCTACACAACCCCTCCCTGACTTAGCTTCTATTTTATCTATATAGTCTTTATTATCAGCAACAGTATGATACAACCCGACTCAGATTAGACCGAAACTCTACATATGCTATAATCTACAAAAATAAAAACAAATTAGCAACTAAATAACTGTCGATTCTAAGTGGCTACAAAAGGTTTTCACATCCCGTCTTATTTTGGTGACTTTTCCTAGATTACAACGAACACAAAGAAACGAAACGAATAGGCTCAGGTCTGTATGTCAGGGATGGAGACAAAGATGATTTGGAATACGTGATGGCTGCAAAATAACGGTTGCATAGAACTTACAGTGCCATCCGAAAATTGCCCCGCCAAGCCACAACCCGGATCACCAGTATCTCATTATATCTCATTATATTAAACCGATCATCATAGCCTGCATGTAAATTCATAAAATATATAGAAGAATATACCAACAATGCTCGTGTTTGGATCATAACGTCAGAGAAGCCGATTTTGCTATTGATCATCACTGATAACAACGGAACCACACCAAAAGCACAAATTGGGTGCCAAGAACCCTAAATTATCTATCATCTAATTAGTATAATTGAGAAGTTTGGTGCCTCAGATCCTCTATATACAAATTGAAATAACCCCATCGAAACACCTTAAGACTGTTCAAAGGAATAAATTGAGCGTCAAGAACCCCATATTTCAGTCACATGTGAACTTTACAAAGCAACAACCAACGATGGAAAAGTCCAAATTAGATAGAATTACCACTCCCGATCAGCACAATACCACAACCACCGCCACCTAGGGTTCCACAGAAGAACCCGACAATGGCGAAGATGATGAAAATGGAACAACTAACAGGAGAAGAGATAAGCGTCATGGAGAGAAACTTATTCAACGGCTCACACCACTGAATCTAAACAACCTTTGGTTCTGTGACATTCGTCAATTTCGGGTCTCGATTCATATTCGTTTTGTAAACTTTATTGATGTAAACTTGTAACATCCTACTTTTGATCATAATAATAAAAAAGGTTTGTCTATTTTACTGTGGGTCGTTATCGGTTTAGATAAATAGAATATGAGTTGAGCCAGTGTTGGGTTAAATATATATGGGTTATGGACTTTGGTTACAAAAGAAAGAAGGAAAGACCATAGGCTTAAGCCCATGATCTATAATTATATAAGCCTTAATTACCCATTTAATCCTTCATTTCTCACATATTCCATACACCACCAAAACACACACTTAAGATCTCTCTCTAGTTCTCTTCTTGCCTAAGCCAAAATCAAGAAGGAAACCGAACACCGACCCGAGGTAATAATAGTATGATGTTAATAAACTTAAAACCGCTAGATTTAGTCGCGAAATGACGAGCCGACACCGTTAAACCGTTAAGTTACGAGATCCGGGCATTATCGGGTAAAAACCGAACCTAAGATGAGCTTAGGGGTCACCCTAGCTCATATCTGGATCAAACGAGATGAAAAACGGTGAAAACGGTGCTGGAACACGTTTTTCCGGCCACCGCCCAGTTTTCCGGCACGGCGGCGCCGGAAAGGCGGCTGGGTATTTAAGGATGTTAGAGAATGTTTCTGACATTCTCTGACAAACCCTAACCCTAATTCGTTATCAAACTAAGGGTGATTCGCCAAGTAATTCTTTAAAGAAAACATAGCGAACTAGTTCCAGTTCGTGTTAAATTCGTTAAGGGAAAAGATAACGAATCACCCTTGATTCGTTAAAGTCATTCGTTAAAGGAAATGACGAATTGGAAGGTCCAATTCGCTACATGGACTGATTCGCTACCTGAACTGATTCGTCAAAGGACCAGTTCGTTAACCAGTTCGTTATAAGGTCCAGTTCGCTTAATAACTAGTTCGTTAAAGGGTTCAATTCGCTACATGAATCAGTTCGTTACGATAAACCAATTCGTTAAGACCAAAGTAACGAATTAGAAGTTTAATGAAATGACATAGCAGTCCCTGGACTTAGAAAATGATGATTTAATTACAAAGAATCCCTTGAACTTTTAAGTTAGCAAATTTATAATGATTCAAAATCCTAATGGAAAATGTGTTACGATGGTTAATAACCAGCCAGGGGCTCTGCCCCTTGGACCCTGCTAGGGGCTGCCGCCCCTTGACCCCGCTGCCAGGGGCGCTGCCCCCGGACCCCCGTTCGTTGTGGGTTATATAAAGATAAAAATGAGATATGAGTAGTATAGTTAATTGATACATGTAAATATTATACAGTTAGCCGTGCACAGCTCAAGAAGGGAATAACTATTAACGGTGAACGTAACCGCATTCAGGTGAGTTTCTAGCCCCATTCCTTGTTATGTTTTCGGGGCTGTGTGCATACTCGATGTGATTAGTTAATACACTTATCCTAAGTGATAAGTGTATGTCATATATGTATTATGTGAAATGTATGAATGCCTTCTTGTCGGTACATGAACGATCTTCGGATATTGCATGTACTGCCAGGTGACGGTTGATGTTATATGTATGTTGTAAGATGACGAACGAATGGTGTATGTATGTGCGAAACTTACGATTATGTATATAGAAAGTACGTTATGGAGGTATGGAAGAAAGGGTACCGGACTCTAATAATATCCAAGGATGGAGGGTACCGGACCCTAATAATATCCGAGGATGAAGGGTGACCGGACCCTAATAATATCCGAGGATGGAGGGTACCGGACCCTAATAATATCCGAGGATGGAGGGTACCGGACCCTAATAATATCCGAGGTATGTAGGGCGAAAGCTCTTTATAACGTAAGGTTAGTTATGAATGTATATGTAAGAACGATGGACAGGTTAAGTATGTAATGCGTACCTTTGGGCACGTATATGTGTATGTAAAGTAAGTTATGTGATTAACTAGAACTCACTCAGCGTAGCTGACTTTTAGTATGCACGCATGTTAACAGGTTGAGACAACTGGTTTGAGGAGGACACATGGCAAGATCGAAGAGGCTGGCATCTGAAGATTTGTCGTGATGTTTTGATATTATCATTTATGTTATGTTTTAAAGACAAATTAAGAATGTTTGTAACGAATGGATGATTATTATTATTATTCCGCGAAAGTTTTAATTAACTCTGATTTGTAGAACTATGTTTATGAGTAAATCCAACACCAAAGTAGGGCTACCGGTAACGGGGCCTTACAAAACCGAGCCGTTTTGTAAACCGAAACCTTGGGTATAATCAAAATAATGGATTTTATGTTACAATATTGTTTTACACTTGTTGGGTCTTGAAAACATTCAATTTGGTCTTTAAAACGCTTAAAAATCACTTAAAACGAACTCCTGGGGTCAAAACTGTCAATTTTCAAAGTTTGGAAAAATCTGGCATGCACCCCGTCACGCTGCACGACGGGGGAGACCTTTCTTGGTCGCGTAGCGCGAAGGCACACCTGCACAGCAGCTCGTTTTTGCTTTGTTTTATGCATACATGTGACCAAAACCAACCCATTTTCATGCAAAACCCTTTATGCTTGACCATTTCAACTTACCCTATATATACACCACCATTTCCACCCATGAATCCCTGCTACAACTCCAAATTTCTCTCTCAAATTCAAAGATCTTAAGATTATTTTCATTGTGTTCTTGAATGTTTGACTTCTAAAAGTCAAACTGAGTTTTATCTTTAATTCTAACTTGTTCATCTAACATTACTAACACTTGAATATGGTGGTACAACATATATATAATATCACACACCTTGTTCCCTTTGGTGGTTACTTCTCCGGTTCCGGCCGGTGAGGTTTCGGGCCTTGTAAGGCAATGCTTCATGGAGGACTTCGTGTTCTTGATATATGAAAACTTATATAACTTGTTTATACATATTATTTATGCTTAACTTCTGCTCATTTTAGTTTGTTAGTCACATTTACAAGTCTTGGGTATGTGGAGACCATCTATGAACTCATTGTGAGATGGAAACCGAACCAAACCGAACTTTTGTTAAAAAGACTTGTTGTTGACCTTTTTAGTTGTAGAATTTAAATATTTTCATTTGTACATTTTTATACAAGATCTATGATATATGGGTATGTTGAATCCATCTATGAACTTGTTGTGAGATAGAAACCAAACCGATCCGATTTTACTCGCTTAAGACACACAAGTGTGTTTTTAGCTATCAAGATTTGTATATTTTTTTAAAAATAGTTTACAAACTGATTTTAATCATTTTCTTAAGTACTTGGAAATGTTGGATCCAACTTGGTCTCATAACATAGTTGGACCGACAAAACCGAACACTCGCATAGCGTACGTTGTTAGTTCTAAAACAATAGATCTACATACTTGGTTAAGTGTTATCATGTTTTAATGAGTTATCTCATAATAATTAATATTTTGGAAAGTTGACTTTGGGTTTGACCATTCGCCAAGACCCGAACCGACAACCCGAACACTCGTTAAAAACCCGTTTTAGTATCTTTGTCCTAATGGAACTTGCATTTTAGCATTTTTCCCACCTTATTACTTAACATTGGTTAAGTAAATATTACTTTAACCCGGTTTTGAGCAAACTCACATTTTTAAAGGGTTATTATTATAAATTCTTAACTAGTTACATTTTAAACCTCGAACTTTAAATTGTTTACTTTTTGCAACAATTATTTCATTTAAAGATCTCCAAGGCAACCTTTCTAAATCCAAGACTTCTTTTATTTTAGGCTTCATACGTTAACTCGTCGTTCCGACAAATCTCCAAATAATCAAACTTTCAAGTTTATTACTTGAACGTGAGTAACTTCATACCCCGTTTTCTATCTTTTGTTTTGGGGTGACATTTCATACTATTTCAAATCAAATGCTTTATACTTGAGACTTATACCACAAACATTATTGTATACTTTACTTAAATAAATGCTCGATTTGGTGTTTTATGCTTACATGATTATATGCTTATGTGTTTACCGCTTTTGGAAGGTTGATTCATAAATTTGTGAACTATCTGGTATTCTCTTATAGCACGGTGCCGTGTATTCTTATTAACGACTTCATGAAATCCGAATCTTTTGGTATTCTGTTATAGACGGTGCCGCTAATGTATTCTTATTAGCGATCTCATATTATCCAAATTATTGTTATTTATTTGTGGTTTCGTATACAAGATTGTGGAGTTTCTTATTATATACATATTGTTCAAACTTATGAATTGCTCACCAACCTTTGTGTTGACAAACTTTATTTTATGAAATGTTACAGGTTTGCATCTAGGTTGATTATGGAGTTCGGTGAGGAAAACGTCACAAATACCGTTAGGATATTAGCAAAAATGAACAATATTTGATTTGCTATATTTTGTTATATTTTGTTGTATTTGACTTATGAATATTTGGTTATGTGACATTTTCGATGTTGTGAAATGAAATGAGCTTGTTAAATATTGTGGCTTTAAATAGTGTCATGCACTTATGGGCAATCGTTACACCCCGACATGTTCCGCCACCTTTGGTCGGGGTGTGACAGGTTCAGTTGTCAGCCACCACACAACCGCCACCTAGGGTTCTGTTCTGAAAGAGTACCCGATAACAATTGGTGGAAGACTGGTTCAATTAACCGTTATAGAAATCAACAGATAAGGATTTACATGGCAAATCCACATATGGTTTGAAGAATAATTAATCTGGTTGTTGTAGAGGTAAGGGAGAGAAACATAGCCGACCCAAGAGACGTGCACATTAGTATGCTAAAATAAACCTAGACCCACCTTAAAAAGAACACTTAAGATAAAGAAAACACACCGTTTGCAAAATCGAAGTGTTGAACCTGGGTACCAAATTGGTGAGAGAACTCAAACAGCAAACACAATGACCCTGCCATATGGAATCTTATTGTTAGGAGGCAAAACTATTTTCAGATATATAGAAACATAAAGTAAAACCTTTGTGGCACCAAACTTCACAATTATACATATTAGATAATTATAATGCATTAACCACATGTTATCAATATTAATTACATGTTAAATTTTGACTTGATGATATTTTAAATTTTTAATTTTTTTTAAATTCTAGCTGATAATATTGTTACAAAAAGTCTATATTTTATGCATGATTCCAATCAAATACCTAACTACCATTTGACCAAAACATCTTAATCATAATTAATGATATTTATTTTTGCCAACTTCAAAACCATTTAAGTTGCATCTGTGCAATACAAAAATTAAAAAAACGTATCAAGTTGAATTTAAACAATAACACATTTAGCACTAACAAGGTTGCATGCAAGCAGGAAGAAAAATAGGCTACAGACAAGAATAAATTAAACAAAAAGGGAATGATTTAACAATAACACATTAATACATTAATGTCAAACGATAACACAAATATAAAAAAGTATTAACATATTATCAACTGATAACACAATGATGTCAAACGATAATAAAAATAGAAAATGTAGAAAAACAACACATATAGTCAACGATAAGATATAATGTAAAACGATATATAATTCTTTCAAAAGTAACTTAAGGAGCTCCATCTTTGCATCGTGAGTCGTTGGATACATAAAAGCTTTACGAGTTTGCGTTTTGATGAAAGCATGCAATGTGTGTGAATACTCTTGGGAACCTTCTTTGAAACCAGAAAATGTGTTAACAATGTGCATGCAATCTTCAATTGTTGGGAAGGGTTCGTTTGGTGGAAAAGTTTGTGTGTTTTTTGTTGATAAGGAATCTAATACAACATCTAGCTTGTTCTCAAAAGATATAGTTTTGCTCCTGGTTGAACGTTTGTTGCCAACTCCCTTAGACTTCCTTTTAGTCGAACTGCCTTCAACGTAACTAGGAAACAAAGGCTCATCTAAACCCATTTAATCATTGTCCCCTTTGCCCTCTATATTTTGAAATTCTAACGGAGTCATAGTTTTATCTACTGTGGCAACCGAGTCCTGAAACAAAGGAGCATAATGAGTCTCAAATATTTCCAAATTTGCGCCCCTAAATTTGACAAAGATTTTATCAACCTACAAGATAAATGGATTAATTAATGAGCGGTGTTCGACGTGAATATTAATGGATTTCACTATGCAATCATAAGAACTAATGATTAAACATAAAATTTTAAGTTACCTTTATTTTCTCCTCCCACCACTCAAGCGATGCATCAATTAAGCTTCCCGTCCCACCTATCCCAGTTGCAAGCCTCATCAAGCGGTCATAAAGCTTCCATTCTCTTTTCATGGGGTCTCATTGTTTTTGATCAAGGGTTACACCTGTTTTCTCACACATTGTTTTTTCTATATTCTCCCACCCAACCTTACTAAAGTGAGTACCGTCCCTTTTCTAAGTTCAAGCAAGCACGCATCGATAAACTCCTTGAACGCAACATTATTGCACCCAAATTTTTATTTTTTGTTTTAGTTGATTTTTTACAAGCAACAACATTTGGGCGGTTTAAATCCATTATCTGATACATGACAACAAATAAATGTAGTCCTAAAATCACATTCTATAGTCATAAACAAATTCTGCTGATATTATACAAACACAACCAATATAACAGGCCCTTGAAAAGATAAACAAAATATTCATCCTATATAAAGTTACATAAAAAATGGGTGAAACAACATATAGCAAGTTGGTTGATCCACCTAAAAGATATAATTTTTTTTATATGAGATTCATGAAAAACAAAATCTACTTAGTTTTATGCAATAAATTATACATATGCAAACTCACAGCTCGTTGAACCATTTAAAGTTTCACTCATAACTAATAATTAATTAACCCGTTAAGGATAATAGGGTAGAAAAAAATCACAAAAAACACACTAGAACAAAAAATAGGGAAATATAGAGTTATCTATCAATAGAGGACGACGGAGTTACTATAAAGCTTCAATTAAACACCAATAACATGAGAATCAAACGAATATATTAAAATTGAATTGTACAAACATGGTGGAGGAACAGATTGAGAAGAGGAGCAACTAGTGGCTGGAATGAACTACACCTTGTGTTTTATAATCGGATAGAGTGTAGGCAGGGTGTAGAGAGTTGTGAAAAATTGATGGTGGCAAGAGAGTAGTTGAGAACTGCAGGGCTCAATTGATGGTTGCATATGTGTAGTTGATGGATTGTTGAGAGTTGCAGGGAGTTAATTGATTGGTGGTGTAGGGATTGAAAGCTGCTTGGTGAGAGTTGCGGAGATTGAGAGGTGAGGAGGGTGTAAAGGGTATTTCTCCTCCTCAACAAACCAAAAGTTAATAAAAGTTGGGATTTTTCTAACTTTTTAAAACCCTCATTTTTACACCAACCAAGAAGTTAAAAAAAATCCAAAATACCTTATGAGTTACCAAACACGTTTTTAGCTATTCACGTTTTCCAAAAGTTTATAAAGTCAAAAGTAGGGTTCAATAAGGAATCTCGAACACCACCTAAGTTTTAAAAGTTGTTTTTCTATGGCACAAAAAAATTGTCTTTACAATAATTTTTTTGACTTTTTGAAAACAAAACCACCAACCTACCCCACTCTTTACCCTACAATTACTCCTCACAATATTTACATCGTTCAAAATCTTCCCACGTGCGATCGTTTTCTCCCACACCGACGATCCACCCCCTGCCATTGTTTTTTTTTCATTATGTTTTTGTCCAAAAATATTGTTAATTATATAATATCATATCTAAACGTAGCAAATAGTTTTAATATGTAAGAATGTTCTTTTTG
This sequence comes from Bidens hawaiensis, assembly GCF_021521415.1. Lineage (NCBI taxonomy): Eukaryota > Viridiplantae > Streptophyta > Magnoliopsida > Asterales > Asteraceae > Bidens > Bidens hawaiensis. The sequence continues at coordinate 607,679 of NW_027491701.1, forward strand.
ATCATTTTATATGAATAAACTAAGATAAACACTTTTTTAAATACAAATAATTGACTTGTTGACTTTTCTAACCACAAAAACTAATCCTAAAAAAAACTTGTTTTAGAAAAGTCACAAGTCAGTAGGCACTTTTGGAGTTAAATAAGCAATATGGAATACCCTCTTATTACGTGTGTGATTTGTTGGATATGATTGTTGTTTAAAACTCAATTACCTTGATTAGTTATCACAAAGGCGATTTTATACAGGGCAACCGATCACCCACAATTATTATCATGAATCATAATTCATCTTCATTTCCAAATTATCACTAATAGTTAATGACTAAGGTTATTGTTTTAAGTGTTTAAAAGGTTTAACCGGGTATTTGGGTCGAATGATTATTTAATTGATTATATCCTACAAATAGCAGGAAAGTTATCCATAAAGTCTCGGGAGGATAAAATGTAAGAAATTCTTACTTCTATCTCTTAGAATAAAGAAAATGTTTCTAGCAAGACCCTGACTCCAAAACAAACAAAATAAGTATGTAAAGTTATAACCATAAGTGAGTAAGTAGGTGAAATAATATGACAATAATTATAGTAAAACTTAAGAATACCTAAATAGGTAAAGTTATGACCATAAAAACTTTATAACTATATATATATATATATATATATATATATATATATATATATATATATGCGCTAATTGACTTACGATATCTAAACGAGAAAATGAAACTCGCCTTCCTTATAACACAGGTCATATACACCCTAGTAAAAACCTTGAAGAAACAAAATATGATTAATATCATTCACAAAATATTTTCCGTGTGATCAACATGAAACCATACCTTATTGATCAACATACGTATTTCCATGAAGAGTAGTGTGAATTATTTAGGGTTTGTCCATTCAGACACCCTTTTTACATACATGGTTCTTTTACATACACCCTCTAAAAGGGAGTCTGAATAGAAGCTCCATATATTACTATTACTATTACTCTTACTACTATATATAATTAACAAATTTGGTGCCGCAAGTGGCCTATTGGGTCACTTGCCGGCACCGTATTGGCCGGTAAATTTTGTGAAAGAAATCAACCAAGTTCGTTCAAACCTGTGGCCTTATTTAAAGCCCATGACCGACAACGCTACCGACCTCCCCCCCCCCCCAATTGGTCGTTGGTCCACCTCAAAGTTTATATTTTGTTCGTTTTTTAGTTATGATACCATAAGATACATAATCATAGCCGACCGAATTCGTGCCAAATTATCACCTCAATGCACATGACCGACAACGCTTGAGTTTTACCACTGACCGGGTTTGCCAACCAAATAAACATTGTCTTAAATATTTTGTTTTAATATATGTTAATGTTTTTATATGTTAATTTAACGAATTATTTTTTAAAGTTTTAACCCTCAAATTTTACTAATGGTGTCTATGTTGCAACGAAGGGGTTTTGCCGGCCCCTGCGCATAAAAAAATAGTTTAATCACAACTAGCAAAAATAGTAATTATATCAAAGCATGTTTTTACCTGCTTGCTCTTTAATAAATTATAACTTTTATGAAAATCAAGTATTAAAGCTAGGGCTGACAATTTATACACGAGACACGAATACACGACACGTACCTATATGACTTTAACAGGTAACAGGTAAGCCCTTAACAAGTTTCGTGTACTAAACAGGTAGACACGAAATTACCTGTTAATTTTCGTGTCTAAACATGTATAATACTTGTTTACCTGATAGGTACCTGTTATTTTTAAAACATGGTTATTTTTACCTGATAGGTACCTGTTATTTTAATACATGGTTATTTTTAAAATTATATATATATATAGTTATATTATATCATCCCTAACCCTAAATTCATCCAAATCATTCTTAAAACCAAACCACAGTCGTCGCCTACTCGCCTTTCATCATCCATCTCACCGTCGTCGGCCATCCTCCCGTCGCCGGCCTTCCTCTTATCGTCGGCCATGTCTCTCTCCGGCCATCATCCATTACGGGTCATATCTCTCTCCGCTGCTAGTTCCGTCCATCATTCGATCTTCAGCTGGCCATAAATATAGTGTACTATTATCGTCTCGTCGGGCTTCCTCCTGTCGCCGGCCATATTATCGTGTACTATCGTGTATATACGATAAGTTTTCGTGTTGTGTTCATTTTTGGGTTACAGGTACACGATAAGTTTTCGTGTCGTGTACAGGTATACACATTTCGTGTTCGTGTCTTATCATGTACGGGTATACATGATATGCCAGCCCTAATTAAAGCACATGGTTATCACAAGTTTGATATCAGTATATCACATGATAAACAAGATAGCACACACATAAATAATAAAAAGCGCACTCAAAATAGGTAGACAAACATCACATATAGACACACGTTTAATTGTCGCACGCCACAAAGTGTTCAGTAATTGCAAATCATATCTTACATCATCAAATCACATTCTCCGCCGCAACCCTTAAAACTAGGGTTTAATAATTGCAAATCATATCTTACATCATCGAGTCGCTTTCTCGTCACCCCAACCTCGTGTTGCCGCCGCAATCCGCAACTCCAACAGTCTCCCGCTCGAAACAGTCTCTGTAACCGCCGCCATCGCCGTGACTGTCAGATTCCGACAATGAAGAAAAATTTAATAACCGAATCCACCACATCCGGTAAGTTCATTACTAAACTAATAATAACTAACCAACATTTAAAAAAAACATCAATTTCATGATTAAAATCAACAAATACACAATACACATTACATCAATCCTTTGTACTTTTGTATGTATAGACTATAGATACATATGTACTTATATACTCATCATCATCACATTCATCTACCTTCAACACACACTCTCTCTCTAATCCACCGTTTCTGAAATAAAAAAATCCCCAATTTACCCTTGCTATTCCTACCTTCCACTAGTATCCATCGGCGATTGTCCGTAGGGTTTTGGTTAATTATCTATTAATTAATTAGAAATTAGGTTTGTTTGCGATCAATTTGATAAATTAAGTTAGGGCTTTTGAACCGAAGACGATGCTCTATGGCACCTGGCCGGAAACGTGGTGGCTTCAAAGGAGCTGACGCGAGTAATCGGTTGAATTTGGGTGATCTTGTTCTTGCTAAAGTCAAGGGCTTTCCTGCATGGCCTGCTAAGGTTAGATTCATAATCATCGTCTCTAGTCTTCTAATTTCAAGTGTAAATTGAATTGATCGCTTTGATTTTACTAAATTGTGTTGAACTTGAGCTATTGTCACTTGAATTGTGCTCTAATTTGATTCAATTTCAAGTATAAATAGAGTTGATCGCTTTGTTAGTGCTAAATCTTGTTGAATTTGATTTGCTATCACTTGAATTGTGCCCTAATTTGATTCAATTTTAAGTATGAATAGAATTGATCGCTTTTTTTAATTAAATTTTGTTGAATTTACTCTCTTATTACTTGAATTGTGCCCTAATTCTATTCAATTTCAAGTATAAATAGAATTAATTACGTTTTTTTTATTAAATAGAATTGTGCCCTAATCCGATTCAATATTAAATATTCATACTTGTATTTAGTTTTGTTTTGAGAAATTATTAACTTATAAATAGAATTGAATTCTTCCTTTTTACTAAATTTTGTTGAATTTAATCTATTATCACTTGAGTCGTGCCTTAATTCAATTCAATTTCAAGTATTTATACTTGTATTTAGTTTTGTTTTGAGAAATATATTATAAAATATAACTGATCACTTCATTTTATTGTTTAGAGAAAATAATTTATTATTAGAATTGATCTCCTTATTTTTTACTAATTTTTGTTGAATTTGATTTCTTACTACTTGAGTTCTGCCATAATTCGATTCAATTTAAGCATTCATACTTGTATTTTGTTGTTCAGAGGAATTAACTTATAAATAGACTTGATCGTCTTTGTTTTTACTAAATTTTGTTGATTTTATTTTTATTACTTGAATTGTGCCCTAATTTGATTCAATTTCAAGTATCCATACGTGCATATAGTTTTGCTACTATATTTTGTTGAATTTAACCTCTTATTACTTAAATTGTGCCCTAATTTGATTCAATTTCAAATATTCATACTTGTATTTAGTTTTGCTACTAAATTTTGTTGAATTTAACCTTTTTATTACTTGAATTTTGTTTTTTGATAATCTCGTAGGCTGTGCAGGGTGTTCAAAATTGTATTCGGGTGATTAGTTAAGCATTGGTTCAGCTATTTGCCTTTTGTGATGACTTCATTTACCCTAATTTGACTTTGGCCACATTATAGATTGTAGCTTTAGATTCCTCATTTGCTCCTATACTTGACCTAACCATTGGATTGATCATAACACGAGGGCAGGCTTTTTTGTATTAGGATGCTTGCTTTATGTTTTATTAACCCGCCCTTCATTCTAGAAACTATCTTATCACCCATTGGCTGCTGACTTATGAACATCATCTGCTAAACTATACTAGCACTCTTTTTCAACCTAGAAGCCATTTGAATTGAAGTTCCCATTTAGACATTCTGCTTGGATGATGTTGTCATGGCATATTGTTCAAAGTTGGATTCTGGATGTGTTTTGACGCTAGACTAGCGGATTGTTCTACTATCCCGTGGACTCTAATATTGCGCTCATCTTGATTAATTTATCATTGCATGATGAAAGTGTGATAAGGTTAATGCATTTTGTTGAAGCTTCTGATTCTTGCTGTCAGCATACATTAATGCGTCGGTCGCGATTCTGTGTACCTTAAAGCTTTTTGTTTGCTTGTATATTTCTCTTTATGCAGATTAGTAACCCTGAAGCCTGTGAACGAATTCCTGATCCGAAGAAATATTTTGTGAAGTTCTTTGGTACACAAGAAATGTAAGAGTTTGCTACCCGTAAAAGCTGCTCTAGTTATGTAAATTTACCATCTTGTTTTGCCTACCATACAAGTTTGGAAAAATTTGATATTGTAAATGAGGGACGACAAGAGTTGTTAACGCATGGTTTTTAATAAAATGATGATGGGTGGCTAAAGGCATAATACATGCTGACAGCTGTGCTGTTAAAATGTCTAAAAAGCGTAATTCATGATTTTTTAGAGTTTTCAACGTCTAAGAATAACGTGCTAAGTATAGGAAATGCCATTTCTTACATTTTACATTTTACTATCAGTTTATCCATTTCCTACATTTCTTAACCTATCAGTTTATCCATTTCTTACATTTTACTTACTAGCGTTTTTTTTAATCTCTACATGTAAAACTATTGCAGAGCATTTGTGGCTCCTGTCGATATTCAGCCTTTCACCAGTGAGTCAAGAGATAAGTTGCGGACCAGATGTAAAGGAAAGACGGTCAGATATTTTTCTGAAGCGGTAAATGAAATTTGCGCCAGGTTTCAAGAGGTTGAGAATAAGAGCTCAGATTCCTTACAGGACGGTAATGCTGGACAACCATCCCAGCTTGACGCTAGTTTAATAGTGACCGTGGATGATCGGATGATTACTGACGCATCCCGTTGTGGAACATCTTCTAATGACATTGTAAATCATGGCCCTGTTTTAGAACAGTGCTCGCAGAGGGAAATGGGATATGAAGATCTAAACCTTGGCTCACCTCTTGTTAATGATCGTTCTCCATCTCTTTCCACCAAAAAACGAGCTGAATTTTGCAATGATGCTATAGCTTCACCTAAGATGGACAGTATGTCAACTTCTGGCGCAGGTACAGCACATTTTTATGGTTTTACCTGTTTTTGTTATCAAAATATGCAGTGATATTTGGTATTTAAGGTAAGTTAATCATGTAGAGGTTTGGGGCTTGCTTATGTGCCGCCAATATTGGATTATAACTTATTAATCAATGGATATATCTTGTTTGCTTTAGGTCATAGTAGAAGTTCAAAACTCGGAGCTAATGTAGAAAGAAATGAGCAGAAGTCCAACAAGATAGCTAAAGCTCCAAAGGATAACCATGATGTAGTAAACAAAGTTTTTAGTCCTGCAAGTACGGGCTCTGCATTTCAGACAAGTCATATTGAATCCAGTATGCATAAGAACTCAAAAGGTGAAACAAAAAGAAGCATCTCACATGTGAGCAAGAATGACGCTACTGTGGGTGCGGCGAACCACGAATCTGGGGATAATATTAGAAAAACAAAGAAATTTTTGACTGATGATTTATCAAAGGGTGATGAAGGTACTGGACGAGAACATCTGAAAGATAATGTTCTTAATACTGGAATTATGCACTCTGCAAAAAAGTTCAAGTTCTCAGACGACGTCCCCAAGAAGTCGCATATATACAGGAAAAATGGTGTGTCTAGCGAAGGAGGCAGTGAAGACGTAAAAAAGGCAACACCGAATTTGAAAACAAAAAACAGGTTACTATTTAAGGGGCAGACAAATGGTTCTGATAATGGATCTGGAGTTACTGGTGATAAAGATGTTATACAACCTACAAAACGCCGTCGGCTGGTACTGGAGGGCATGTCTGAAGACGGAACAACTGAAAGCTCTGTTACACCTAAAAAAGGGGAAACCACAGATTCTGTTAAATCTCGACCTCACGTGCACATGAAGAGGAGAGCTGTTCGTATCTTTGATGAAGATGAAGATGAGCCCAAGACTCCCATGCATGGAAGGCCACCTAAAGTAGCTGAGAAAGTCTTGCACAACTCTGTGTCTGTTGAAGAAGCTGCTGTACCGACTGAAGCTATTCAAGATTCCCCTGGTGTGAGAAAAAATGTGCATGTGAAGGAATCTGTGCCTAAATTTGATCAAGGTATTGCAGAAGTAGTTGAAGGGAAGCTGTTGCATACTCCTGGGAAAGCAGAATCTGAAAAGAAATCATCTGAAGAGATTCAAAAGATGTTGGTCTCTCCTGTCAAGTCTCCTTTTGATGCTTACAATCAAAGGGTAGAACCTCAACCTTCTAAAGTGAACAAAAGTTTAGACAAAGTTTCTGGTAATAGTTCACAAAAGAAGGGTCAATTAGCTTCAGTTAAGCCCTCAAATGGTTCTCAGAAGAATTCCGTAAATGAGAGAGTTAGGCCTGTTATAACTGGGGAGAAGCAGAACACTACTCCTAAAACTACTCCAAAATCAAGTTCACGGGTTGCTGATTCTGCAACTGTCTTGAGGAAACCGAGTGATATCAAAACGTTGTCTAGTGAAAGGTGTGTTCAAATATGCTTTCGTTATTGTTCTTACAGAAACTGGTTTACACAAATCTTTTTTGGGGTTAAATGTTTTACTTTGGTTAACAGGTCAGAATTTCAACCAGTTCAAACAACTTCATTGTCTGGTTCAAGAAATGCAGATTCAAACAAGTCAATGAAGCAACTGATTGCAGATGCTCAGGCAAAAAGAAAACAAGCTCTATCACACAACCCTGTGCATGAAAATGTTAACTATTCACACACTGAAGCAACTGGGAAAAGCCCTGGTTCTGTGTCTGCTGTTCAACCAATCACACCAGGTCTTGGAATTGTGGCTCAAACAGATGACCAGTCTGATCCTGCAGAATTTGTGGAGAGAAGGGCCAGTTCAGGACATCGCCCCACTGGCGGATCTCTTAGTGGTGGAACTGAGGCAGCTGTTGCTCGTGATGCTTTTGAAGGAATGATAGAAACTTTATCAAGAACAAAAGAAAGCATTGGGCGTGCTACACGCCATGCAATTGACTCTGCAAAGCATGGTATTGCCAACGAGGTAGGAAAATTCACAACTTTTATATTTTATGTTATTAAATGCATTATGAAACCCTCATATTAAATGCTATGTGCTGCTAAACAGTCTGTAGTTTGGGTCTCTAGTGGTATATATTAGTAAGGAAAGCATTTCTGTCCATAATATTCTTCACTCTCTTTTGTATGCTGTGTTTAAATTTATGATCACATTCATGTATATAGTTAGGGACTTTTTTAATGAGCATACCACATCATTTTGGCAGTTGTCACTGACTCAATATGCTTTATCTTGATCAAGAAAACTCTAAAGCTATGCTCAGTAACCTACTCTTTTGGTTACATTGCGTGGCTTTGTAGTCTTGTGCATGCATATTTGGTGTTGTGATATGTTCTATAAGAACCTTTTTTATGAGAGCTGCCTTCAGAAATTTCCACTGGAGCGCCCCTTTTTTTTAATTGTTTTGTCATGGCATGAATCATTTAATACTTTTGTGGTTGTGGCCTGTGGGCATTACATTGTTGGCTCTAGGTGTATTGGTGGAGGCTTTGAGTTTATAGTGGCTTAGATCTTCTACTCTGTCATAACATTTATAACTGACAGATTTTGGTTGTCAGAATCTATGTTTTCAGCATATAGGAATTTAAATTTTATTTGGCAACTCTGATTTAATAGTTGGGGATGTATTAGCTACAGGTTGGTATGCCGTTAGTTGCAGAATTTGAATCTTTTGGTCAAACAATTTCCAGCCAACTCAATAAACATATGATAAACTGTTGAAAGGCAGAAGACAGTTTGATGATGCTTGTAGAATTGTAGTGATATAAATCTTTTTTTTTTGGGTATATTATTAAATTCCCAAAATTTTTTGCCTTTCCTCTGCCTGATTATCAGATTGGTTAAGGAGGTATTCAGTTAAACATGTTGCATTTACAGTTTCTGTAATGTAATTATTATTATAGTTATTTGTTAGTAGTGTTGACATGAACTGCTTTATGTACCACTCCAAATTGTGGTTATCTATTTATATATTGGTGGTGGCTTTATGCCTCCATTATGTTCTAGTTTTCATATTGTTTTAACACGATGGAATCATTACCGAAGATGTTTAATTGGTTGGATTTAAATATTGTGTGATTTTCGCCATCTCTTGTAGGTTGTGGAACTTCTTACCAGGAAGTTGGAAAATGAATCCAGTTTTCATCGTCGAGTGGATCTTTTCTTTCTGGTTGATTCTATTACACAGTGCTCTCACTCACAGAAAGGTTTAAACATGCTTTCTATTGTTTTACATTAATTCTATATTGTGTCTGGCATTTATTTCTTCATATTTTTTAATCTGGATTGTACTAAAGTCTTTATGTATTTCAGGAATTGCTGGAGCATCTTATACCCCTAATGTTCAAGCAGCATTGCCCCGTCTGTTAGGAGCTGCTGCTCCACCAGGTGCTAATGCTCGTGAGAATCGTCGTCAATGTCTGAAGGTGGTTCTTGTCTGTTAGATTATAAGTTGGCTTGTAGATTTTCTTTAACAGAATTTGAGTTAAAATACATTTTGTAGGTTCTAAAACTGTGGCTTGAGAGGAAAATTTTACCCGAGACTTTACTTCGGAGCTATATAGAGGACATTGGATCTTCAAAGAATAACACTTCTGCTGCTATTGTCTCCAAGCGTCCATCTCGATCAGAACGGGCTGTCGATGATCCTATCAGAGAGATGGAGGGAATGCTTGTTGATGAATATGGGAGGTGTGTGTAATCTTTAATCTCACTGATCTTTTTTACCATGCAATTTGATGTTATTACAATAACAAATGTGTTTTTTTAGATTGAAATATGTGCAGAGGTTTAATATTATTTCTATGATATGTTTTAGCAATGCAACATTTCAACTGCCTGGACTTTTGTCGTCTAATGTCTTTGAAGAAGAAGATGAAGATGGGATTCTTAATCTTTCACATAAAGAAATCACATGTAAAGCAACACTAGAGCCGAACATTGCTACAGTAGAGATTGAAACATGTTCAGTAACTTCAAATGAGAGACGCCACTGCATCTTGGAGGATGTGGATGGTGAACTTGAAATGGAAGATGATGTGTCTGGACATCCAAAAGATGAAAGTTTATTGACAGGTGGTGGCTCTTATAATGCTGTTCAAGAGGATGAAGGCTCCAATAAGACAATGGATACATCCTCTAGTTTTTCAAACGAGGTGTCCCCTTACCGTGAGGGTTCACCACCACTGCCACCTGGTTCACCCCCTCCGACTCCTCCCTTGCCTTCTTCACCACCACCGCCTCTGTCACCACTCATGGTTCCACCACCTCCATCAACCCCATCGCCTCCTCCACCACCTCCTCCACCCCTACATCCATCACAAACATATCCTATTCATGCGGGTCCGCCTCAGGTGTCGTTTCCTCAACCATCAATGCCACCCATGTCATCTAATGTAAGACTGAACCATTGCTTACATAATATTGTTGTACCTGTAGACTTCACGTTGTATAATGATAATAATATATGTTTGATAACCAATTTGTTCAGGTATCTTTGAACTCTCGTCCTGGTTCTCATTTTGAATCTGTAGTGAAGCCTGAAATGTTCCACCAGCAACTGTCACGCGAACCTTCTGGATATAGCTCTGCAAGGACTGTAGAATATCGGCATGAAATCTATAAAAACCCTCATTGTTCTCAATCCAACCAAACTGGAAATGTACCTATGCCTCCGAGAACATTGCAAACTCCCATACCGAATCAGACTGCTGCTGGTCATCTTCAATATTCTAATCCTGCAATGATGCAGCATCCATACCCTCGTTTGTATGGACCAACAAAACCACCTGGTGGCTCAAGGCGACAACCTTCAAGTGAATTCAGTACTGATAGCCAGCGTGGTGCATGGATGAGTAATGAGCGAACTTCACTATCTGCGGGCCCTCTTTTTGCTCAGGAAGGTATGAAACTTTACTCTCAACAGTGGCTTTGGAAATTATGTGTTTCGAATGCATGATTTTTTTTCTTCTTGTTGGTGCATAATTGATGCTTAATAATTTCTCTAAGTACCCGGCCAATATATATAACTTCATTAATGTCTAGTATCACATATGCTTAATGTCTTGGATGTGCTTTTGGTAATACTGTTATATACTTATCTATACTGCTTGTAAAAGAATGTGCAAATCTTGCAAGAGTGACTAGTTTATTATTTTTCTCTTCTGGCGTTAGAAGGCTAATGTGTGAAGGGGATGATTACATGACTTGTTCTTTTTGATGCATATCTCCAAAAGGAGGTCATAGCCAGTAGGAAGTTAAGGCGTCATACATCAGTTCATTATTTTTGTAAATTTTCTTATGTTTCTAGTTTTATTTGTTTATGGTGTGTCAGAAACAGTACTGCATGAAGACTTATGTAAAACGCATTTAGCAAAATGATATAGAACACACTTTATCCGGAGTTCACCAACTAAGCTAATTTTTTAATTACTAGAGTAACATTTACTGGACTGTTAGTAGCAAGTAAGATGCGGAGTTGAACACTGTCGATGGTAACAAATGAGCACCTTGTTTTTTCTATATGCAGATTACATGTTCTGATAGTTGGAAGGTTAAGTAGAGTTTTAAGGCTATAGAAATGGATCAAGCATTAGTGGATAGGAATGTCTGAAATCTGAAAAAGAAAATATCGTGATATATCTAACTGTCTTGCATCCAATTTTATTTGTTCGTGGCAAGTTTTTTTGTGTTAGTGTTATATGATGGCTAGTAAAAAGTATGTCTTGAGAGAATGTTCCAACTGAATAAGATTGAATCACCAAAAACGTTAGAACTTAATTCTTTCTTACACGTGTGTATTTTTTTTTTATTTCTAAATTTTATGAATGTAGGTGGTGGAAGTTGTTTTTGGGTTTCTTTGAACTATTTAGGATTTAGTATCGACTTTTTTGATAAAAGGGAGTTAAGAATTATATTTACACATCTTGCTATAACATGTACTAGGAGGTACAGGTAATAATATTTATCTTTATAGTTTTCGAGATGTGTAATGGATTGCATGTACACATTTTGCTATAACTTGTATGCATCTGATTTTCGTACTTGAACATTATGCATTAACTTTAGTTCACGTATTTTTTACCGTAACAGGTTATTTTCGATCACCATTGGAGAGACCCCCAACAAATAACAGATTTCAAACCGTTGGCCAGAATATAGTTTCTGCTGGAGCTCCAGTTCCAGGTGATTTAAGCAATGCTTTTTATTCTTTATCTTGCTTCTGGACCTTTCAAATCATGACTTGTGAACTTAATTTTATTTCCTACTTCCAGGCCGTGGTGGTTCACATGTGAAGCGATCCCTTGATGCTTGGCGACCGGGCGACCGGGGTAAGTAGGCTGCCAGCTAGGACTTGAGTCTTTAGCAGGCTCAGTATCTCTGATGTTATTTCTTTTATTATTTATAGGTGGTGAATTGGGCTATAGGTCATAAGTTTGGAAGATTTGGAGCTTGTTTGTTTGCACATCTGTTGGCAAAAAAGTGGAGTTGCGAAGAGGGCGTTTGCAGGATTGTAAATTATAGTTTTCTCTCGGCAAATGGTTCTTCAGAGACAATTACAGAGTGTAAGCTCGCATCACTCCATATATCTTCTTCTCTTTAAACTATAATGTAAACCAGAAAGAGTCATGTGTGTTTAGAATGATCAAAGTGAGTTACTTCTTCTCTTGAGCCAGATTCTGCTTGGCTAAAATAGAAATTAAAAACACCTTTACCTTTAATTTTGTTTTGTCTCTCTTTTTTAAATCCTTATATCCCTGCTCATATATGGTTTTCTTGTTGGTTAAATAGTACCAAATGTATTTTTAATTGATGTGCTTTTCCCATGTTTACATGGGACAAACATGTCATTTCACATTTGGATAAACAATATGATGATAAAAAATGGGACAAACATGTTATTTCAAATTTGGAAAAGCAAATAGATTCTTAAAAGCTTTTTATGATAAGTGGAGTCAAGTCAAAATGGTCAAATAGATAGATTCTTAAAAGCTTTCTACACCATACAAACGGATCCATAGGCCAAACACTGGTCAGCGTATCCGTAGTGTCTTCGGTTTCCCCAAACAGATCCACCCCTCGGTGTCGTTCATCTGGTTGGGATTTCGGTTTGGTGAAACCGAGTTGATTTAGAGATGAGAACCTGAGGTGAATTGGTCAAAATGCGTTAGGTGGCATGTGGGGTAGCTCGGTTTCATCGGCATACGCCCATGATACCCTTAGGTAAATAAATAACAAATAATCCTTAGGTAAATGTTTAACGTGCTCGAAGACAATCTAAATCCGTAATTTTAAGCATACTCCAAACTTGTTTTCACATGATATGTAACGTTTATAAACGACATAATACGACACGCTATCATGGATTCAGACCAAGTGACATTAGTGGGCATGTATGCAGTAGGGTTATATCGAAGTTAGATACACCTAAACGTTAATATTGTATTTGAACCGTTTGATTTGTTCTTACTGTTAGTATAGAGCCTCATAAGTCAAGGAAACGTAACGTAGTGGTCTTCTTGAATAACTTTATATATTAAAATGTATTAAAATAAAGTTTGAATCCTCGTATTCCGTTTATAAAATAAAGAAAATGATAATTATGAACAAGCTTTTTGAATTATTTAAATCTGCTTTTTGGATTGTATGGTTGCTAATGTCAACATGCTTTTGTTGTATTAATAAAAATCTGTTTGCTTAATAAGGTAATAACATGTAATATTACATTTTGTAAATAGTTTTATTTTCTAATTTTGATATCGTTATGTCAGGAATTCACTTCCTATATATTTGAAGAATTTGTCTAAGTTGAATACAAATATACGGGTTTGAATAAATCAAATATTAAACAAAGATTTAAATTTTCTTTAAATGCAAGTTGTAATATATATACATTTGAGAAGCGGGAAAAGTTAGGTTACGCTTACTGAGTCGTGACTCACGACAGTGGATAATTACTTATTTATTTGGTATAGACTAGAAATCATTGATCAAATATATTCGTTTTTCTTTTTTGTTTGTTTTTCTTCTAAAACTCCCTCGCACCGCTATGGTGGGATGTTTTTGAGTTTTTTTTTTGCCCTGTGTGTTTTCTTAGCAACAAGTTTGGGGCAAGGGTTTGGTCAAAGAATAAATTATATCTTCTCTTTTTGCAAGTGGTATTTTGATCAAATGACATGAGGGTGATGGTTAAGACCTGATATCTTTATGGTCTCAGGTAGAGATGCATAAATTGGGGTTTTCTAATACTCGGTTTCGGGTATGATCGTGTATTGAAAAATCGGGTATTTGTCATACTCGGGTTGGGTTTGGGTAGCGTATAGAATCGGGTATATTTCGGTATTGAAAAAAATCATATTTTCGGGTATTTTTCATGTATAGATTGCGTTTTTTAAGGGGTTACACTTTTTTGGTGTATTTTCAGGTATAGATCGGGTATTTGAAAAACCTGGTTTTGGGTATTAGAAAAACCCGATTTCGGTTTTCGGGTATTACCGAGTACAAATCGAGTCCAATTTTTGGTTGGTACTTAAACGCATACTTTATCGTACCATTCAGGCAGGGTTGGATACGAGTTCGGGTAGTAAAAACCCAGGTATAAAAAACCCGTCTCGGGTTTTTTTTTTCGGGTCCGGTTTCGGTTCCGGGTCGGGCTTTTTGTGCACCTATTCTCAGACTCTCAGGTTTGAAACCTAACTCAGTGGGGTTTACATAAAATGGTTGGTTTCCTCCTTGATGGTGTTCTTGTGTGGGTCAGGCTATAATGCCAAAATCAGTATCAGTATGAACGGTTGACATCTCGACTTAATAAAACTCACTCAAGTATTGAGGCTGTTCCAAACGTTGTTAAAAATATATATATATATATATTTGCTTTTTATCTTTATTTTTTTAGTTAATTTAAAATTTTGTTAATGATTACAACGAACTTCAACGACTACAAATTAAAAAAAAAAACTCAATCTCAACGCGACGTGAACGTAGCGGGACATATTCCACGAATTCTAACTATAACTATGGAACAAAAAGTGTGAAATTATTATAACTATGGAGAAAAAGTAAATAGGATCGTGACAATGAATATTATTCTAACAATAACTATAAAAATATAATTTGTCCGTATATTATATTATCCAAACACTTGATGTCTAACCTAAAAAGTTAGGAAAACTCAAAAAACACTGAAAACAAAAAGGCTTTTAGCACGTCAAAACGTGTACTTGTACATCGTGCAGTAACAGCAGTACTTTTCGCAGCTGACCATTCTCACCAGTATATATACTTAATTCCTCCTTTTGACTAGCTCCATCCATTCATCAATGGCGGACCTGCAACGCTAATCCACTATCATTATTATTATTATTCTCATTCATCATCGATCAACTGTTTCCGTGCGCGTTAAACTTTAATTTTAATTTAGTTAAAATCAGTTAGGGTTTTGATGGGATTGATCGAGTATTGTATGGAGGCTTCTAATTTAGGGTTTAATAATAAGTTTGGGGGTTTTATTAATGTTGATTGCGATAATTGTTAGATCGGAGGTTATTAATGGAATTAACATCGGATTCGAAGCTTTATTCCGGTGTTTCGCCTCCGGTGCCAATGCAGCATCATTCGTCTGGTGTGTCGGGTGTAGGTAACGGCGGTGTCGGATGTATCGAACACGCGCTTACGAAATTCGATACGCTCGCTGGAGTTGCTATTAAATATGGTGTTGAGGTAGCTTATTATTATTATTTTTTGATGTTACTAGATTATAATATATCAATTATTCATCATCGACCGATTAACCGAATGAGAAATTCGATTCTTTTGTAGCAACAAATTAAGAAAGTATATTCATAGTATTATGATGTGTTCTCATGGTGTGTTGATGGCTATTTGGATTTCACTGTAAATTTGTTGTCGCATTTAAATTGTGATGATGATTATAGTTTGTTTTGTATGTGATGGGAATTTTTTTATTTATTTTAGGTGGCTGACATCAAGAAGATGAATGGCCTAACAACCGATTTACAAATGTTTGCACTCAAGTCGCTGAAGATACCGTTACCAGGAAGGCATCCACCGTCTCCCATAATGTCAAACGGATATCATACTCAAGGGTAATTATGTCTTACCTTTTCTGTTTTGTTCTTTAATGTTATGATCTCAATCAGGTGTTTTATCTCATGATTTCATTATTCCAAAATCAGGGTTTACTATTGATTGTGGTACTCGATTATATTGTTTATGTTTTCATACTATTGCTACTTGTTGCTGTCTCAACGTCAAAGAAAATTCATTGCTTTCTATATTGGCTTGTTAAAAAATGCCAACTTTTCGTTTTTTGTTAAGATTATAATCCAATTTTACCTATTTGAACGATGACAACCGCTTAAAGATTCGGGTGAATTTGTTTTTCAGTTGATTATATATATTTATGCTTCTTCATTGTTCGTAATGATATGAAAGTCAGTTATATGGGTTCTTTATAATTACCAAATTGGTGTATATTAGTGCCTAATGAAGTGTCAGGTCTCTTTTGTCATTATTTATTTATATTTACACTTTATTAATATTCTTGCAGACAAACTAGCGCCGAGGTGACCCGTTCCAGCAGTACATATTCAGATTCATATAGTCCAATTAGATCATTGAAATTATCATCTTCACCCCAAAGGAACATAATATCATCAGTCAGTTCTTTAAGAGAGTATTATGGCCTTCCACCTACTAATGATAAAAAAGGTGTTAGCAAAGGTTTTGAAACAACTCCAACCAGCATACCCCTCGGTCTTCACAGGAAATCAAAAAGTGAAAATAACGGGTTTTCCAAGGTTCGTAGAACAGATAATGTTCCTGTACCAAACAATAAGGGAGCTGGTTCTGATAAAAGCATTGATAAGTTGGTAAGAAGGCGTAAGTCAGAGGTTGACCTTAACAATCGCACTTCAGAAGACCTAGCTGCTTTGCAGCCTAAATTAGCTAACCATACAACTACCGAACGAGAACCAGGTGCACTGAACATGGTTCCATTAGGATCCAGAGATTCATCAATGGCTCAAGTTTTCAGTGGGGTGAGGAAGTCTTCAAGTGCACCGAGTTTTCAACAGTCGACTAATAATAATAGTAACTATTATAATAGTAGCCCGGCTTCATCTTCAATTTGGCCAATTTCTATACTGAATTTCACTGCTGATCTTCAAGCCATGTCCACAGCAGCTATAGCAAGTCCACTTTTTGATGGATTGCCAAAGCCAACGAGCGGGCGGAAAAACAAGGCGGCTCGTGACTAGTGAACTTTTTTTTTTCATGTTTATTTAAAGTATACGAGTCGAATGGATGCCATATCGATAAAATAGAAAGAATTGGTGTCATTTTGAGAAATCATTGTCCAGGGAGGGATACACACTTTAGATAGCAGTTGGAAGAGAAAGTTGAATACTTGAATATGTCTGTGCTGACTGAATATATGTATTTTCTTTTTTTATTACAAACTAAGAGTTACAAATAAGTGGTGGTGAGTTGAGTTTTTAACATACCCTAACAAAAACACACTGGTTTAAAAGTATTTATTTTTGTTTGCAGTATAGCTTACTCTTATGAAAACCCTTTATAATGTACACCAAAATGATAAAAAAATATGATTGTTATAAGAGTTTTTGATAATGTTTTGAAGGGACTAAAAAGAATAATGTGAGGTTAAAATCCATAATCTTGATGGGTTGCTGGAAGTATACAATATAAAACAAGTGAAAGCTTGTAACAAAAACAAAATAAAAAATGGTGGGTGCCAAACTGCTAATTGATTCTTCAAACCAGCATCTTGTGAATTCGTTGTTGAACCATCATCGTCAACCTATTGGCAACTTCCAACGGAGGTTAAACACCATCAGGTTCAGAGTCTCCTCTGCGCTCAACCGTCGTGACTTCATTGCTGAAACCATCCTTACCGCATTTTCACTTACTAGATAGAGTGGAGTCCACCACCTCGGTTGCAAAAGCTGAGACACTACTACTTTCCGAATGGGAGAGTTTACCTTCCTATTGATCCTGGCGTTGTGCTTCTTGACATTGCTTTTGTTCCCGATGATCCTCTACACGATCTGTCACTCACTCACTTTCATCAACTGATGATTGTAAACAGGGACGTTAAACGGGGTTATAGACTTATAGTCAAAATGAGGTGGTTTAATTCTAAAAATGTTTTATTCTCCCTTTTAAAATGGTTTTTGGAGTGGGTTCGGGTATTATTACGCTCTGGGAGTTTGTTACACGTGCCGGTTTATGCAAGGGTGAAGCTTGTATTGTGGCTGGAAAATTTATGCTAAGTAGTGTGAATTTATGCGTTTTCGTCCGGAAATTTTTATACTGAGTGTAAATTTATGCGTTTTTGTTCGAAAATTTTGGATTGAGTCTGGCCACCCTGATGGTTTCATCAAAGCTTCGTTATTGGGGTTGCGCGTCGCGTGTCAAGCCATCCTCACACGTTTGAAAAACAGCACCAACCCGTTTTGCACCATTTGAAAAACAACACCAACCCGTTGTAAGCCGTTTGGTTAGAAAGGGTTGTCTTAATCAACCCCTCAATGAGAAACAGTGTAGGGGAATTTCTAAATAAAATGGGTATCTTGGATTTCTGGAAAGTTCGTGATCAAACTTTCAGATCAAATCTATCCGTGGTTAACAAATGAATTGATTGGATAAAACTTATAATTTTGAGAACAAGATGCGAGTATGATCTTGTGTGAGAATAATGCACCATAATTAACCGTATGATCAAGTGATTAGTTTTCTAGGGTTGGGCCTGTGATAATTGCACAATAGTTACCATGTTTTGAAATTCAAAACAAAATACACTGTTAGTTTTTCATTAAAAATTAACTATTGAAGAAATGCAAACATTTGTGGTAGGTTTTCTGTTGGGGACAAGACAAACACTTTTAAAGACGAAAGATGGGGGCAACACATGGGTTTCGCGCTCAATATCTTCAACTGAAGATGAAGATTTTAATTACAGGTTTAATGCTGAAGAAACACGGATCTACTCCCCTTAATAGGTCGTAGATCCAATGAGTCCACAGGGTAGGATACGAATAACAACTAGTACGATACAAGCCCAATTCCCGAAGTCCAGTGACGTAAACCTGCAAAACAGACACCGTGAGCTCGTTACGGGAAGGACAAGAGGGGGGGGGGGTCTTCCCGTAACCACCATCCGGCGTGAGAATAAGTACAGTTCCGATGAAAATAAAGTACTTAAGTATATAGAGAGAGTACAGTGGGAGTGAATGAATACTTCATAAAGATTGAGAGGGTATTTATAGCCGAAGGGTGTGGGAAGGTGATTGGGCCAACTCTCCTTTTCAAAAGATGCTCTCGTAACCACCTGGACACGTGTACTCAAATGATAGGTTCAGTTATACGTCGCATGCATGTATAACAACCTAGCCACGTGTCCTTAAGAGATAGGATGATAAATAGCCTTGGCCATGTGCACAGTTGTAACGGCCTTGCCAGGTGTCCTTTATTCATTGGCCAAGAGATCACGTATTGCCCAAGAAAGCATCTTGGTAAATCTTCTAGAAAGTAATTAGTTAATTACAGCTGTCCCGAGGCATTACCTCTTGGTCGTCCATGCAGATGAATACTTTGTCCTGCGGTTGATTTTGAGGGTGCCAGGATGCTTCCGCATAAGTTGCACGGGTAATCCTTCCTTGGGCAGTTATACGGGTGATCTGTATGTCCGGCGGGTTTATTATAGGAGGTTTTCTATTGACCCGCGGGTGCTATTTAAGGGTATTTGGGTCTTTTTGGTACCCTACCTCTATAAGTCCCCCCCAGTCCAGTGTGTCTTCCGCGTGAAGTATTTATGCGGGTGAAATTTTGGACTTAATGCGTATTTGGGGGTTTTTTATTCTGCAAGTTGGTAGAAAATATCTATTGTTGGGACTGTGGATAATCATGAAAAAGGACAAGTTGGCCACTCGCAGGCGCGTGGGCAGGTGACAGGACGTTTATGCTGGCTGTCATTGTACCCGACTGTACAATTTTCTCTTTTTCGAATTTCCCGCGTGACGTGACAACTGTCTGTTAGGCGATGAATTCTCTCTCCACTGTTCATATCCCATCACATTAATTGCGATGTGTATAAATAGTGGAAGTTAACTTCCTTTCGAAGTTTTATCGCTTCTGAATTTTGTCTTTCTTTCTTTCGATTCTTCTTCAAGCTCTGATTAACCATTCAACTTTTATCACGATTTCTCGTTGTTCTTCATTTCTCGCTGAAGTGATGGCTAATTGTTCTTTAACTCCAAATATTGACGAAGTGGAGGTCAATTGGGACCGATCTGAGTATGAAGATTTGATCCATACTTATGGTATCCCACCGGAATGGGGACCGGAATTTCCTGCCACCGGGTCCATCGCTAGTCTATCACCACTTGGCAAGATGAATTCTCTTACTTATGGGAATTTCCGTTTTCCCATAACCAGGTTTTTTATGAAGGTGTTAAGTGCTTATGGGATCCATTTATCCCAGTTACATCCCTGTGCCGTCATGAAAATTCGTCACTATGAATTTGTGTGTATGGCACACGAGACTTTGCCTCGACTTGACCGATTTCCTGTTTTTTACCGGATGACCAACCGAGGTGGGTGGTTCAAGTGTCAACCAATAGCCGATAGGATTATAGGCCACGTTACCAAAGGTGGTTCCAAGGATTGGCACAGTAAATTTTTCTGGATCTCCGAGGATGTCGTGCCGGAGGTAATGGTTCGCCGTCCGGTGAACGAGGCTCTTCCTGAGATCGTTACGGCTGCGCATGAGGAACGGGAGTGGTTCCGCATCCTAGTTTCGGAGCCAACCCCAATGCGGGCACTACCCGAGGAAGCCCTTGTATGGGCTGGTATGAGCCGCTTATGGCCTTCTCCATATTTGGAGCCTGTTTTCATTGGTTTAGATGAGCGTAAGTTGCTCTCTTTCTTTTTGCTCTTTTTCATTTGTTCAAAACTTTATAGTTGAGTTTTATGTTTCTCTTTCAGATCCGGGGCCTAATGGCCTATGCTAAACGCTCTTTTCGAGGGTAGGGGCTGTACGCGGAAAAGTATTCGCGACGCGAATGACAAGCCCGTTCTCGAGAAGACTGAGAAGCCCTTCCTCTTTCCTGTTACGGTGCATGCCGAACCCATAGTTTCGGACGCTACCTTTCAGTCAGGTGCGTATGTTTTAAACCCTCCTCCGCTTAATGACCTTACTTCTGATGGAGTAATCGTCATTCTATCGTCGAGTGACGATTATGCAACCCAAGAAGAAGGGAGTTCTGATGATGCTTCTGAATTTTCATCTCTCTCGCACCTATTGGCAGAATTAGAGCAAAAGAGGACCTTTCGGTCTTTTTAGGTAGGTGACATGGGCATGAGTTCGGCGGATGCCGGAAGCGAACCAGAGACAAAGAAACAACGGACTCATCGTCCTAAGAAGCTGAAGTCCAGTCTTGCTGAACGCATGAGGACGGTGACCGGTACGTATTTAACGTTTTGTATCTCATTGTTTTAATTGGTAGTTAAATGTGGTTTTACTGCGCAGATCCGTCGATAGTTGTTGGTGGAGATGCTATACCAGACAAATTACCATCGCCTACGCTTGAGTCTGAGAAACAGCCGTCTCCCCCTCCGGAAAAGGAGAAGGAAGATAGGCCTCTCACCCTTCCTGCTGAGACAAATGTGGAGGGGCCAAATCTTCAATCGGGGGTTAATGACTCCTTAGATTATCTTTTTCAGACTGGGGAAGCTACTAGTTTCCAGGAGAATAACCCCGTTGTGAACGAAGAGGGTTTCAGATACCAGGATTCTCCGCCTCGTCCTCCTCCGCAATTTTCTTCCTCTCCTCTACCCACGGGTGAGGGGGGGAATTTTCAATTTGTTCAATCTTTTCATGATGTCGGAGGGGGGGGGGGGACGCATGGTGCTCCTTCACAATCTTCTTCTATCCAGTTCGCCTCCACGCATCAAGCTCTGATTATTATGAAGAAGCGAATCCAGGGGAGGACTACCATCTGTTTACCCCTAACTGGGATATTGTCAATGGGTCCCGTTTCACTGACCCGGATATATGTATGGATTTTATTAAGCAATGTGTGCCACCCGCGGAGCGGATCCATCAACGTGAACGCTCTCGCCACGATCTTCACACAGATTTTTCTTCGTCTTTAGACAACACTTTGGCTTGCAGACAAGAAATACTACGCGAATGGCGAACGATGGGTGGTAAACTTGGAGAAGCTTCTCGAGTTGTCGAGGAAGCTAAAAAAGAAGCTGAGGAGCATCGTTCGGTGGCGAATACAACAAAATGGAAATTATCCGACGCCGAAATTGCTCTTCAAAGTGAAAAGGATCGGCATTCTACTGCTGCCCACCAATGGAAGGAAGCCCGTGAGAGGAAAAATTCCCTCCTCGAAGCTGTCCGCAATGATGCTCAGCGGAAAAAAAGTGGATCTGGCTCAAGCACTTGAGGCTAATTAATCTTTTAAAAGCCAAGTGACTCGCCAAGGTACCAAAATTCAAGAACTAGAGGCGGAGTTGAAGTTGCAGAAGGAGCAATCTGAGCTTAAAGATAAGAATGTTGCTGAAATGCAGGCTGCTTATCACTCTTTGCTGCAAACACGTGAAGAAGCGGAAGCCCGTGCAACTGAAGCTTTAAATGACAAGCAAAAGGTGTCTGACGAGTTGCAGGAACTTCGAGAAAGGGGCGGAACGTGCTGAGCAAGACCGCCAGTGGTTGCTGAACCGAGGGCTTGACTCTGTCAGTTTCCTTTATACGACATTCATTACACATTTAATGTTGTTGATGCTAATGAACCATTTCTCTTTTATTAGGTCATTCGACATATTAAGGGAAGTTCTGAGCTAACTGATAGCTTTGCCTCCGTAATGACTGCTTCCTCCCAGGCCGGCCACATGACAGGCTTTAATGAAGGAATTATGTATGCTCAAACCGGTCGCTCCTTTCAAGATCATCCGCTTCACGGTCTCGATGTTAACCAGGAATATGATATGTTGATTAAAGAATATGATGACCTGGTATTCCTTTGCAAGGTATGCTTCCGGAATTTGCCTCAACTGATGACGGTGTGCAGCAACTGAAGGATTACCTGGACGATGCGTCGGAAGATACCCCGCCTGAGGATGCATCCACTCCTAATCCTTAAGATAGTTTTGAACTTTAAGACTTGTAATATTTTCTTCATATTTTTGTAACCGTCTTTGAATGTGTATATAAAGGAACTTTTTGTCTTTTGTGAATATTGTATTGTATATAAAATAATATCTTCTGTGTGATATTTTGAGTTATCTACAATTTGAATTTTGCAAGTGGGATGGTTATGATGACGTGGCGGAAAGAGAAATATCAAGGTACAACTGACAAGACATGCACGACGCCTGTTGACAACCTGTTTTCGCCTTTTCATCTTTCGGGCCTGACGTGTCGATCATCTACCGGTCCACTTTGTCTCTCTCCTCTGGAAATAAATCGGTCACATTAATTGCCATGTGTATAAATAGATCACATGTGGTCTCCAATTCATTCTTGTCGTTTATTGATTTCTCCTATTTTTCTCTCTTCAATAGCAAATCTGAGACTTCTTCGCTCTATCTTTCGATTTCCCAATTTAAGTTCCTTACCAGAATCTAATATATTAAGTCATTTAAATGGTGGGGGGATAAGAAGAGTGCTTTTTCTATTCATGAGGTCGTCGTTAACCTTAAGGAGAGAGATTATAACGACGTTGTAAAAGTATATGGTCTGGCGCCGGCAAGGGAGACTGAACGTCCGGCTGACGGCGTAGTTGCCACTGCTCCGCCAACGAATAAAATGGCCATTTATGTGGACCACTTTACGACGGGGAATTTCCGATTACCCGTGATGAGGTTTGTTCAATCAATTTTAACGACGTACGGAATTCACCTGTCGCAGATTCATCCTTTCGGGATGCTAAGAATTCGACACTTCGAATTATGTTGTCAAGCTTGTGACTTTGAACCATCTATCGGTATGTTTGCCGTATTTTACAAGATGACCTACCACGACGGTTGGTATAGCTTTGCCACAACCGGGAAGGCTGTTATCGGTACTGAATGGATCCGCAGCTTACACGGGTGGAAACCAAAGTTCTTTTGGATCCGGGGGGATGTTGTTCCTTACGATGGTTCATCGTAAATCGGATGATGGTAAGTGTTAAGATGAGCCGACTATGGCCGTTCCCTGGTTTGGAGCCTTACTACGAGAAACCAGACAAAAGTATGGAATTAGTTTTGTTATTGATATCCTCTTGATTTCTAACTTTTATTCTTGTTAATGCAGGTGAGGGCTCCGTCTTTAGTACGCTCTTAGACCACGAGGAGGGTCTGATGGTGAGTCGTCCAATTGACCCAAAGGATGTGCCTATCTTAGAGCGTACACGCAGTAATTTCCTTTTTTCCACCGTGCTTAGCCCGGAACCAGTGGTTTCCAAGGCGATGTACGCTAAAGGTGAGGAGTTTGTATTGAAAGGTGAGGGCATTTTACAACCCCGACCCATTACTGCTGCCACTTCTAGCGGGGTGATAGTACTTCTTTCGTCTAGTGAAGAGTCGTCACTTTGCGAAGAAGGGTTCACAATTGATTCTACTAAACCCTTGCGTTCGACTGTAGGTCTGACCCGCAAGCGAGAATTAAAATCAACCACCAGCCAAGTGGCAGGTGGTGATGGCGCTGACGCCACTACTGAGGGTGGTCATCCAATCGTTGATGACGTTAACATCGAGGGGGGCCTCAAGTTGTTGACGCGGGTGCTTCCAAGATAGCTAGTAAACGTAAAGTTCAACCTACCAATGCTGCTCCGTCCAAAAAGCAGAAAAGGACAAATTTGGAGACACGTCTTCACCAACTTGCTTCGAAAAATATTTCCTTAGGTGAGTTTAACGCTTTTCAAATTTGACAACTATAATAAATCGAATATGTGTCTGATGGACGATTGTTATCCTATAGTAGCCCTGAAAGATTTTTCTGAAGACGTTTTAGGTCTGAAAAGTTCAACTGCACCACTGCCTCCGCCGTCACCACCGCCAACACTGTACATGAGCCAATTGTTATAACAGATACCTTTCCTATTAAAGAGAAGGAGATTGGTAATCTTGAAGGTCCCTTTATGTCTTCCTCCTTTAATGTCCATCATTTCAGAGATCAAGGAGGGGTTAGTGTGTTTGCCTATGGGCGTCAAGCATCCACGTCTCCTCATGAAGAGGAGGCTGCAGTACATCATCCGCGTTGGTCTATACGCGAAAATTCAACGCTTAACGATGCAGATGTATGTTTTGAGTACTTGCGGGAAAGCCTTCCTCCTGCGGAAAGAGAACGCCAATGCAACCGCATTCGCTAAGAGTTGATGAACTCTCACTCTTATTGTATGGCGAATGTTGTTTCTACCAGCCAGGAAATAGGCTAAGACTGGCTGGGTATGAATGAAGCGTGGGATGATCTTGAAGCTAAGGTGACTGAAGCTAAATAAGAAGCCCTTGGGCAATGGATGAGACTAAGGAGAGCCGACATGCTCTAGAAGCAGAGAAGGCTATCTGTTTGGCTGTTGAGGAAGCCAAAGATGTTCTCCAGCAACAGCTGGACGAACGTGAAGAACTGATAAAAACCTTGAAGGTTGAATCGGCAGCCAAAGACAAACGCCTGACCGACCTCGCCACCAAGAGCCGGGAACAGGCCTTGGAATGTTCTGACCATAAAATGGAGCTTCTCCGGGCTAAGTCGGATAAAAAGTGGTTGTTGGCGGAAGGAGTCCCCCAGGTAATTGTGCTTCTTTGCATTGTCATAATCGTATGTCGAACATCTTGCTTACTTCTATATTTACCAGGTTATTGCCTATATTCGGGAGGGCGATGAGCTTGGGGATTGTGTTGCTGTGCTTCTAAATGCGTCTAAACAAGCCGGCCGTTAAATAGGCTTCCAGGAAGGTTACAAATTTGCCTTAGAATCCAAGCTTCCGAAGAATATATATTGCACGGCCAGGATACTGCTGCCATACTTATCGAGAAAACGAAAACTTTTGACAACATAAAGTTTTCGATTGAGGAGCAGATATCTGAGCTTGCGGACAAAGACGACGGTATAGAGCAGTTAAAAGATCTCATTGGTCTTACTGAGGAAGCCGAAGAAAATCAAAATGACGCGGAAGGCGAGCATGCTAAACATGAAGGCGCGGCGTCATAAATATAGACTTATTTTCTTTGTATTATCATATTTTCTGGGAATCACTTTTGATAAATAATAAGAAGTTTATTTTGTCTGGTATACTTTGTCTTATGCTTCATAATATAAGTGTTTTATAGGATTTTCTTGCTTGTCAATAAAGGATTACATACAAATAGAAACATATATTTCTTGAAAATAAAATTTTCATAAACTAGGCACTGGCCGAAAGATAGCATTACATATTTTCCACTAGTCCATTTGGGCACGCAGGCCTAGAATAAAAAATAAACATAGCTGCTACATATAGCATTTCTTTAGGTGTGCCACATTCCAAGTTCTAGGGACCTCAGTCTCATCCAACTTCTCTAATTTGTAAGCGCCCTTGGATAAAACTTGTTTTATCTTATAAGGGCCCTCCCAAATTAAGGCTAACTTGCCCGGAGGCTCTTGGCCAGAAGCCTCATTGTTGCGGAAGACAAAGTCTCCCGCATCAAATTCGCATTTTTGGACCCGCAAGTTGTAATATTTCGGCAGTTGGAGTTTATAATTGTGCTCGCGAATCGATGCCAGTTCCCTTCTCTCCTCAAGGAGGTTAAGATTCATCCGGAGCTCGTGATCGTTTTCATCGATCATCAAAACTCTTGCGGATGGAATCCCGATTTCGGCTAGGATCATGGCCTCAGTGCCGTAATTTAGACTAAAAGGCGTCTCAGAATTGTTGGAATTCTTTTGGGTGCGGAAAGCCCAAAGTACATGGGGCAACTCGTCAACCTAGCCCGTCCGTGTAGTTCCTAACCTCGCTTTGATCCCTTCCTTGATTGTTCGGTTAGTTCCTTCAACCTGACTGTTTGCTTGAGGATGGGCTACTGATGTAAAATTTTGAATGACCTATAGTTCTTTCAGCCATTCTTTTAGTCCGCTGTCCGTAAACTGGGTTCCATTGTCACTTACCAATTATTGCGGAAGACCAAACCGACATATAATGAATTCCCAAAGGAATTTCTTGATGCTTGATGTCGTGATTGATGCGACTAGTTTGGCTTCCACCCATTTGGTGAAGTAATCAATGGCCACTATCAGAAATTTGACTCGTCCAAGGGCTTCCGGGAAAGGTCCCATAATGTCGTTGGCCCACTTCTGGAACGGCCGTGCTGATGTCACTGAAATTAACTCGTTCTTTGGACGCAAGGTATTGGGAGCATGACGTTGGCAAGAATCACATTTCTTGATTTCTTGCACAGCGTCTAAATGCATCCCAGGCCAGTAATACCCCGCATTCATGAGTTTCGCCACAATCATCCTAGGACCCGCGTGCAGGCCACAAATGCCTTCGTGGACTTCTCGTATTAAGTAATTTGTGTCTTTCACATCCACACATCGCAACAGCAATCCTAAAAACGATCTCCGGTACAAAACGCCATCGTTCAGTTGGTAATTTAAAGCCTTGTGCTTGATTTTTTGAGCCGCGGCTTTTTCCGCTGGCAGAATTCCCGACGACAGATAAGCTATAATCGGTGTCTTCCAAGATTCTTTACCAGTCTAAATCACCAAAACTTGATTTTGCGGAACGGACGGGTGGTCAAGAACTTCAACACGAATATCCTTAGCAAAGTGCTCAAAATTTGTTGAAGCCAATTTGCTAAGGGCATCCGCCGACTTGTGCTCCTCTTGATGTGAACAACGTTGAAAGAGGAGAATTGGCGAATTAAGTTCTTTGCTTGCAACAGATATGAAGCCATAACATCATTTTTTGCTTCATAAGTTCCATTAATCTGCCTAGTGATTAACATGGAGTCCACCCGTGCTTTCAAATGTTTCACCCCAAGCTTCTTAGCTATCCGTAGGCCTGCCAGAAAGGCTTCATATTTCGCCTCGTTGTTAGTACTTTTAAAGTCTAATGTTATGGCGTATGTGAATTCATGGCCCTTGGGATTGACCAGCCTGAGGCCTGCACCAGATCCCTCACTGCTTGAAGCTCCATCCGTAAACAATGACCAGATCTGTCCTTGTTTAAGAGGTATTTGAGGTTGTTGCTCAATCAAACATTCTTTCTCTTGGTGTTGCGGAACTTCAGTGATGAAATCTGCTAGTACCTGTCCTTTAATTGATGGTCTGGCTTATATTCTATCGCGTGTTCACCCAACTTGATGACCCACTTTGCCAATCGTCCAGACAATTCTGGTTTGCTCTGGACGTTTTTGAGTTTGTATCATGTTACTATGTTGATGGGAAGTCCCTGAAAGTACATGTGGAGACATCGAGCGGCATAAACCATGGTTAAGACAAGTTTTTCCAGCATTGAATACCTGGTCTCCGGGTCTGACAATGTTCTGCTGACGTAATAAATCGACGTTTGAATAGTCTTTCTATCCGTCAGTAATACAGCTCCGATGGCAATATCAGATGCCGATAGGTATAGCGTCAGAGGTTCTCCCGCATAAGGTGATGTCAATGTGGGCAATTCCATTAAGCATTTTTTACCTCCACGAATGTTTGTTCAGCTTCCGCGATCCATTTGAATTGTGCCTTTTTGAAGCAATATCTTAATGTTGAGACGAACGGGTAAGATTTAGCTGCATGGTTTGCTAAAAACCGATTCAGTGCAACTAATCTTCCGTTAAGTGTTTGAACTTCTTTGAGGGAAGAAGGAGAAGGCATGCGGGCTACGGCTTGGACTTTATCAGGATTAGCCTTGAAGCCCGCATCCGTAACAATTACGCCAAGGAATTTTTCTTCTTCCATCCCAAATGAGCATTTGGCTGGATTCAACTTCATGTTGATACTTCTCAAGGTTTCGAAAGTTTCTTCGATGTCTCTTAGCATCTGATCTTCTTCGGTGCTCTTAATTACTAAGTCATCCATATAGACTTCAATGTTTCGACCATTCTGATCCTTGAATGCTTGATCCATTAATTGCTGATACGTGGCGCCCGCGTTTTTCAATCCAAAGGGCATCATTTTATAACAAAATGTCCCCTGGTCAGTGCGGAATGTTGTCTTATCTTCATCGCCCACCGCCATGCGGATTTGATGATAGCCTTTATAGGCATCGAGGAAGCATTTAAACTTAAACGGGGCCACAACGTCTACTTTGAGATCAATTTCTGGCAATGGATAGTAGTCTTTAGGACATGCCTTGTTCAGATCTTTGAAGTCTATGCACATCCGCCATGTTCCATTACTCTTTGGAACGATAACGGGATTTGCCACCCATATTTGGTATTTGATTTCTCGAATATTTCCAGCATGAAGAAGATCTTGCACTTGCTCGTTCATTGATTTCGTCTGTTCTGGACCCATCTTCCGCTTCTTTTGAACAATTGGTGTAAACATCGGGTTTACTCTCAATTTAGGTTCCGCAATACTCCGCGGGACACCAGTCATATCCGCGGGCTGCCAAGCGAAGATGTCCATATTCTTGGTCAATAACTGCTTTAAAAAAGTTCTTACTATCTCAGAGATAGCAGGTCCAATCACAACTGTCTGATCGGGGAACTTCTTATTCAATACCCACTTTTCCGGTTCGGTCCTTTGAGTTTGTTTTGGGACTTTGTTGGGTTTTGAACTTTCTGTCGCGAAGCAGTGTCGATTGACATGGATGATTACTACGCCGGTGCGGGTTGGAACCCCTACTGCACCGTGAGCTGTGGACGGGTGAGCATTGAAGTCTCCAATTGCTTCCCGCCCCAAGATAATGTCATGATTAGAAGTTGCTGGTAAGACCAAAAACTCAACTTCCTCGGTTCTTGAATGAGTTCCATCACTGAGCGTGACCGGAAAAGATATAACCCCTCGTGGGTACATCACCTCTCCTCCAAAACCAAATACTGGAGCATGAATATGTTTTAACCTTTCTTTGTCTTCATCATTGAGTTGTTCGAAGCACTGTTCGTACATAATGTCAGATGTACTACCAGTGTCGAAGAAGACGTACTACGATCTGTAGTGACCGAAGAGAGCGGTGATAATAAGAGGATTCTTGTTACATGGTCCGCCTTTATTTCTTGGGAAAATCACAAGTTTATTCTTCCATTCCTCGTCCAGAAATTCTCTTCTTCCCCCCCCCAACTTTATGTCCTCCTTGAATCATGTGGACATTCAAATCCTTCACTTGCTTTTTGGATGGGCCCTGGTTATCTCGTGCGGGAGCCTTACCAGTCCCTGGCTTTGTGTCTTTGACCAAATGTTCAAGCTTACCGGACTTCACAGCTGCTTCAATTTCATTTTATAAGGCTACACACTCGTTCGTATTGTGTCTGATGTCATTATGATATGAGCAGTGTTTTTTTTGTTTTCGAGGAACGATCTTCTTGGTAGTGGTTGAGGTTTTCTAAAATTCACATTCTCGGTGGTGAGAATTTCTGAAGGAATTTTTGATAACGGAGTCCAACTGTTGGGGGATCGTGTTGAAAAATTTTGCATGTTTTTATTGCCAATCAAGGATCTGGCGTCAAATGGTTTCGATACATCAGCCGTTGGCAGAAGTCTAGACCAGATCGTTCCTTTCGCTTGTTTATTCGGTTGTGGATTTTGAAATTCCACCTTCAACTTCTGCTTTGAATTGTTGTATCCCAAGGTTATCTCCGTTCTTGCATACAATTTCGTCGCCGTCATAATATCATCCCATTCTTGAGGCATTCCATCTCTGCCAGTGAGTGCGCGGATTAATGCATCGCATCTAACATTTTTGTGGAAGGCGCCACGAAGCATGTCTTTGCTGATTCCGCCGATATTCAGACTTTCATCATTGAATCGAGTAATGAAATCTTCCACAGATTCATTGTCTCGGCGAACAACGTCCAAAATTTCTAACTGATCACGAGTGTGCTTCTTTTGCTGACTGAACTGTTGGGAAAAGTTTTTCACCAAGTCATCCCAACTAGAAATCTGATCGTCTGGTAGTTTCTCATACCATTCACGCACGGCCCCTGTTAGTGTTAATGCGAACATGTGACACAAGTAAGGGAGCGTCCATCCGCTTACACCACCTACTGCCACAAAGTTTTGAAGATAATCACTTGGATAAGTCATTCCATTATATTTGCCGACCGATGTAGGTATTTTGGCATTAACTGGGAAGGGTGCAGTTGCGATGCGTGCTATGAATTTTGATTTTTCAGCAAAAGCTGCTGGGCGATATGGTTTAGTAAAATATTCCTCCGCGTCACTGTCATACTGAGTGTGACAGTCTACGTCTCGCGGACGGCTGATCTCTTCCCGCGAACGCAGTCTACTATCACCAGTGTAGAAACTGTAACCACCTGGGTGGTAAGTTGAATCATAACTGTCTAGCTCGTCTACGTAAAACGACATCCGCATGTCTATGCGAGGAAGGGGACGCAGTCTATGCACTTCACCAAAATCCTGTTATGCTTGTTGACTGTAACGGATCTGACTTCCTCTCCCCGTTTGTGGAGGAGAAAGAGAACTCCTAGGAGATTCATCATAAGTCAGAGTGCGGGAATGGAAACGTTCGTTGCGTACTCTACGCTCATATTCGGCTGCTACATTCTCTTGTTGAATGCGGAGCCACTCCTCTGGAGACATTCCCTCTGCATATGGTAATAGAGAGTTAGACAGCTTAGAGAGCTCCTCAAAGGGCTAGTTCTCACTCTGTTTTGGGGACCCCCAAGAGGTCTGCTTTAATTTAAGCTTCGTCGAAAAAGGCCCGTAGCTTACAACATCTTATGAGAAGGGCCTGTAGCTCGACACAATTTAAGGCCAGTGATCCCCTAGATTTGGAATTATGGCTATAAGTTCTTGCCAGATCGGATTCGCCAGAATCATCTTCCAAACCCAATTTCGAACGAGTCTGGCGGGTCTCCCTCATAATTCGTCCGAGGTCACCCATATTCGATCATTTTGGTGCCGTGACATGTCCCAAATTAGTAGGAATTAGTTCAACTGGTGTTGTAACACGCTCGAGGGTATGACCTCCAGGTGTTACATAAGCAGTTCGAGAACCAGGAGCCGTGATACGTGCAAAAACACTTGAAGCAAAACCTTCAGGTATTTCTGCGCGAGTAACACGTGAAGCAGGCGCAGGAGTTCCCGTCGGCCCTTCAGGAATTTGACTCACATCGTACAACAAACCAAAAACACAAAATTATTGTTATTCTAACAAAAGCACGGATGGCACCTATGAAGAAACATAGATCTACTCCCCTTAACAGGTCGTGGATCTAATGAGTCCACAGGGTAGGATACGGATAACAACCAGTACGATACAATCCCAATTCCCGAAGTCCAGTGACATAAACCTGCAAAACAAACACCGTGAGCTCGTTACAGGAAGGACAAGAGGGGGGGTCTTCCCGTAACCACCCTCCGGCGTGAGAATAAGTCCAGTTCCGATGAAGGTAAAGCACTTAAGTATATAGAGAGAGTACAGTGTGAGTAAATGAATACCTCATAAAGATTGAGAGGGTATTTATAGCCGAAGGGTGTGGGAAGGTGATTGGGCCAGCTGTCCTTTTCAAAAGATGCTCTCGTAACCACTAGGACACATGTCCTCAAATGATAGGTTCAGTTATATGTCACATGCATGTATAACAACTTAGACACGTGTCCTTAAGATATAGGATGATAAATAGCCTTGGCCATGTGCACGGTTGTAATGGCCTTGCCATGTGTCCTTTTTTCATTGGCCGAGAGATCATGTATTGCCCAAGAGATCATGTATTGACTCAGAATCTAGGGGTGGTGACACCATATCGACCTCTGAAATCTCCCTATCGAGAATCTGTGGGTCTAAGGTAGGTCCTCCACAGATGTCAGTGAAAAACTCCCGCACATGAGAAACGATGGTGTCAACGAAATACAGGGAGTCGTCCGCCGATTTGGGGTGTTTGAGTGACTGTCTTACGTCAAAGGTAACGTTATCATCCCCGACTTTCAGAATTAATTTGCCCCCACGGACGTCGATCAACGCCTGTGCGGTAGCAAGGAATGGTCGGCCTAAAATTAGCGGGACACTATCATTTTCATTCATATCCAGAATGACAAAGTCCACTGGGAAGATGAATTTGTCGATACGAACAAGCATGTTCTCGACCACCCCTCGCGGGTATTTCACGGAACGATCAGCAAGCTGGATACTCATTCGGGTTGGCCTCGGCTCGCCAAGACCCAACTTACTGAACACAAAATACGGCATGAGATTGATGCTGGCCCCAAGGTCGGCCAAAGCATGTCGAACCGTATCGTCACCTAAGATGCAGGGAATCATGAAACTCCCAGGATCGGCCATCTTTTCTGGCAACTTGCTCTGCAACACTACAGAGCACCCAGCACTCAACAGAATAGAAGAGACCTCAGCTAGCTTCTCTTTATTAGAAAGAATGTCCTTGAGGAATTTGGCATATTTGGGCATCTGAGTAAGCGCCTCAAGGAAAGGAATGTTCAGGTGAAGCTATTTGAGGAGTTCAAGGAACTTGGAGCTTTACTCCTCGTCTCTATCCGATCGGAGTCTCCCAGGATAAGGCAATTTGGGTTTATAGACTCTTAGAGGTGGGTTTGATGATGATGAAGGTATATCGGCAGGCTTCGTACTCGCTGGAATAGTCTGTTGGTGTGCCTCTGCCGGAGGAGGCTCCATCTGGATCTCCTCGTCCACCCGCTCCTCTTTATCGACTGCAGGTGTGACGACTCTCGAAGGATTTGCTTCTCTTTCTCTTCTAGCACTGCTCCTAGTAGTCACTGCTTTGGCGAACCCTCTCAGATTTTTTTCGGTATTACTCGGTAGTGAACCTGGTGCTCTTTCGGATAACTGGCTGGCAATCTCTCCGACGTGACGCTCAAGATTAGCTAGAGACGTGGCTTGGTTCTTCAACATAGCATCGTGTTCCGCAAATTTCGCCTCATTCGTCACTCGGTTCCTCTCATCTCGCTTCAGCAGCTCAGCCATCATCTCCTCTAGTGAGGCTTTCTTCTCCTCTCTCCCCACTTGTTCCGAACTTTCCTGACCGGAGCTCCCCTGCCCAAATAGATTCTCTCGACGCTGGTTTTGGTATTGGGCTTGGTAGCCACTGGCTTGTCCCCCTCGATAGTTATTCTGATTTCTCCGGCCAGTGTTCCCGCCAAAGGCGGGGTTTTGATATCTCAAGTGGTTGTTGACGAAGTCAACTTCCTCTTGATTGCTACCCGGCTTAACAGGATAGTCAATGGTGTCGTGACCCCCTCGGCAAACCTCACACTTCGCGACGCTCTTAACAGTAAGATCTCTAACGAGTTTGTTCAAAGCATCTATCTGCGCCTGCATGCTAGTGTTCGAATCGACCTGAAGTACTCCTCTCGATGACGTGGAAGAATTTCTGCCCCCGTGGCCCTCGTAGCTCGCTGCTAGATCATCAAAAAGGACGACACACTCATCAGGATCTTTGTTCTTAAGGAGGTTCCCGTTAGCAGTCTGGTTCAACATCTCTCTCACGTGCTGTGTGGCTCCATTGTAGAATTTCTCGATGAGCATCCACTTGTCTAAACCTTGGTGAGGACAACTAAGAAGGAGATCCTTGAATCTTTCCCAAACTTCCCCGAAAGACTCGTCGGACCTCATGCGGAAGGAACAAATCTCCTCACGGAGTCGAGCGGATTTAGATGGCGGAAAGAATTTGGTCATGAATTTTTCTTGAAGGCCCGCCCAAGTGGTAATGGATCCAGCAGGTAGTGACTTCAGCCATTTGTAGGCTTTGCCGGAAAGTGATAATGGAAAAAGACGGAGATAGATGGCTTCATCGTTCATGTTGCCGATATTGAAAGTTTCGCAGATTTGAACAAACATGTCGATGTGGTTTGAAGGATCTTCGCTCTCTAGCCCTTCGAATTGGAGTGCGGTTTTGATGAGTTGCATGACGTGGGCAGGAATGGACCAGTTGCCAGCGGCGGCACCGTTCGGTAAGGTGATGCTTGAATGAGGATTCGTTGTCGGCCTACCATAGTCAGCTACTACTCTCCTAGGAGGTTGGTCACCCATGTTCCTATCCCTAGAAGAAGTGGAAGAAACAGAAGAAGAGGAATCAAAACCTGTCGGTGAAACAGAACGCTCTCTCTCGGGCTGGACTTTCTCGATATCGTCAGACGTTTCAAGCTTCGGTGGTCCTTGTGAGCGGGTATGACGCATACGACTAAAAAGAAAAACTAAAATTAACTAGGCTAAAATTAAACCAAAACAAATAAAAGCAAATAAACAAGTAAAAAGAAAACAGGTAAGTCCCCAAACTCGGGTCGTTCTCTAATCGTCTCAAACCGTGTCGCCGGCAACGGCGCCAAAAACTTGATGTGCGAAAATATATATATAAATGAAACGCGAATCGCAACTAAGCTTTAAAAACCAAACAATCTATCCTAGTTCACACAAACGGCAAGTGTACCGGTCACGTATAGCAAAGATAAGGAAAGTCCGGATATCGAACTCGAAGACACGTGAGAACGGCTCAGATTATAAACCCTAATCCAAGTCCTACCTTAAAAATATTTAATTGATTTTATTATTCTTTTATTTTTTTATATTTTATTTTAATTACTTTAACTAACTTACTTAAGTTAACGAAACTGACAAGAAAAACTTAACGGCACTAACGGAGCTCTTAAATATGATGAAGGGGAACCACCTAGGTAA
The DNA here is from genome assembly GCF_021521415.1 of Bidens hawaiensis. Classification (NCBI taxonomy): domain Eukaryota; kingdom Viridiplantae; phylum Streptophyta; class Magnoliopsida; order Asterales; family Asteraceae; genus Bidens; species Bidens hawaiensis. The sequence goes on from NW_027491701.1 coordinate 643,253, forward strand.
GGTATCTTAACGACTATCAACGACGCTCGGGTGACAACGAACACATAAAACCGGGTTCAAAATATAATCTAACTAGACAATACTAAGGGAAATTAGATCCCCACGGTCAGTTTTACTAAAGACCCCTAAAAACATCTAGAAAGAATAATAAAGCACGGTTGATTTTCTAAGTACCCAATTGATTTATTACTTGGTCCGTATCAAAATCACAAATTCCTCTAAAGCTCGTAATCCTAACAAACCTAGGGAAAATGGGGTAATTCAATATTAAAGATTAAATAACTTGGCTTACAAAATAACCTAATCAACGGCTAGAAAACCGCACGTGGTCTCGCAACGGCAAACTAAATCGAATAAGACCAAAGAGATAAACCACTCCTAATGTCTTGGTCCAACTAAAAGGAGATGAACCATTGATATGAACAACTTTAACCAAACAAACCCTATGGTGACGTCTACCACAAACAACCAAAAACACCAAGTAATTAGTCTAACATGCAATCCTAAACCAAACACAAAACTAATTCATGTAAAGATAAAATCGCATGGGGTTTAATTAATATAACATTAAACAACTCAATAGCAATCATAGAATAACATCATAATAATATGAACTTGACAATAAAAAATCAATTATATGTTCGTTTATCAACCCAAAACAATCGTCATCCTCGTCAATCAACCAAACCTAGGTAGTTCTAATGATTTTAGCCGAGCATGATGAAAGAGCAGTAGCAAATATCAATAATAATGATCATCATGTGTTTAAAAATCAGATTACAAATTGTGTTTAAATGATGAAATCAAAACTAAACTCACAACCTTGGATGGAATCTTTTTTCTGCTTTGATGTATCTCGTTTGCTACTATCAAGAATTATAATAATATTGCCCAAAGAAAACCCCCTTGGTTGTGTCTTTCAATAATATTCCAGCCGCCGAATAACAATATATATGTAGTTCTCCTCTTCTGCGCTGCTGCTCCCCCCAAAGAATAATAATTCCACCTTTTATATTAACTTATAGTTTCTTGTTTTCAAGACTCATTACCGACACCCTTTGTTTTGGTGTAGGGTTTTTTATTTTTTTTTTGTACAATCAAGCACATGGGTTTAAAGACTTAATTCGTGGGCCCTTCTCAATATTATATTCTTCTTGTTTTCTCTTGCATGTTTAACGAGCCATGAGTTCTTTTAAATCATTATGACATGCTTTCTTTTATAATATACTGGATTGAGGCCCGTGTATTATACTGATAATTGATGAAAATTTTAAATTTTAACCATTAAGTGAATTACACTCAACAAAATAATCATATATTGTTAATACAATTACAATTTATATGAAAATTACATAAATTACATAATTAAGATTACACTAATATGTTACAAATAAGTACTCCCTCCGCCCATTAGAAGTGTCATTGTTTGAAAAACACAAAGTTTAAGGTAGATTGAATGATTAATTCTTTTGCTTTACCAAATGACAATAATGCCCTTAGAAATCGGGTCCGTCAATATTGGTTACTAATCTTAATTGTGTATGTTTATAGGTAAATTTGAAAATTAACTAATAAATTTTGAAAGTGAACATTTGTAATACGGAAAACAAAAAAAGAAACATTGACACTTCAATGGGACGGAGGAAATAAAACCTTCCGTGTACACTACATTTGTGATTGTATTGGTTGGTATACATCGTTTATCAAAAATCAAAATCTTTAGTCCATGTCTGCTTATAACTCTTAATATAGCCATATATAGTTGTATGTGTGACAAATAAGGTTATTCAAGTACATACCGCGACCCTAAATAAATTATAATATATATCCATGAAACTAACAAAAAAATATTCATACACATAAAATAACTTACCTTTTGATCAATTAATATATATGATGTCATTTGAAATCATTTGCTTATTTTATCAAAAAAAAAAAGAACGTGATTATCCTAAAAAACAGATTACCTGAACTTTGATGCTATAATCATCTTTAAGAATCATTAGAATATGAAATTGATTGATCATGATAAATTATTTGTTGTTATCAATATTCTGCATATGACAAATTTTAATTAATTTTATATATTAAAATTAACAATTGTATAATCAAGAAACATATAAAACCCAAAATTTAAATATAACAAAATGATTTGTTTCATTTCATATGAATGAAAAATGACAAAAACATACTAACCTTAAAATCATGTTCAAATACCAATAAATTGTTTATTTTTTTAAAAAATTTGTATATAGCTTTATTATTTTGAATATAAACTATAATAAACACTTTAATTATGTACTACTCAACAAGTAACACTAACATAACCTCAAATCATTGTATTTGTCTAAAAACAAAATTACTAAGTTAATATAATATTAAAATGATTTAAATAACTGATGAAACCGATTTTCTAGGTTTTCATTATGACATGCTTTCTTTTATAATATATGCATCCAAGCTTACAACCATATGCTAGCACTACAAAGCAAAGATAATAATATAACATTATGCTCCATAAATTATTATATCTTAACATGTGGGTAAAATAAATTTTATTTTAAAAACTTGTCACAAATGTTACGTTGGCCAAAACACTTTTTTGTAAAGTTAGTCATCTATATAATTGCTTCGCTAATTCACTTGTCGATAACGAATTTAGAAATTCTAGATCGTTTTAACTCGTTTTCTCTTAAAACCTTAAAATCAAAATATGAACCAAAAACGTGTAGAATTAAATAATAACGACTAAATATTAATTCAAATTGTAGGAAATATTAATAGTAAAATATGTATATTCTAGAGCACATCACGTTGTGTCTATGTTGCTTGTATATGTATTCTTTTGTAGATATTTTGATGCAACGGTAAAACGAGAATGAAGATCAATCATGTTGATTCAACGAATACCCGTGATGAACTTCCAAAATCCTAACAATCCCACCCAAAGGTTTGAGGGAAAATGAAGAGAAAATTGATAATTATTAAAATTCAAGTCTGACTATTCAGATTACATAACCAACATATAAATAAAGAGTCTAATACGAAATGGGCCTAAAATGGGCCATGGGCCGAACACAAACCCGAAAACAAAAACATAAAAAATGCTGAAAAAACATAAAAAGGCCCAAAACTTTATTTAGAAGGCGTTTTTGGGCTTCGGACAGGGGCCAGTTTGCCACAATGTGCTCCTCGTCTCAAGCTTCGATTTGATTGGTAATAGGCCTGAAACGGAGCTTCGTGGGCCAAGTTATGTCCGTTTTCGTGGGCCACCTTTTGTAGCGCGATCTTGGGCCTCCAAATACATAATAGCCCAGTCTTCAATACTTGGGCTCACATCATATTTGCAGGTGTATATAAAGGCAACAGGAGAAAATAGTTCAGAGATGGTAACTGATGAAGGTGCAATATATGTTACAGCAAACAGAGGTTACAACTGGAAGGCTGCATTGCAAGAAACTGTTTCAGCTACTCTTAATAGGTGATCTGTTATTTATCAATAAGATAAAGTTCGTATTCTAAGTCAAACTAACGGTTAAAACGCTCTATTTCAATTGCAGAACAATTTCTAGTGGTATTACACCTTCAATACCGTGAATCGGTCCCCTGAAGGAAATTATGTTGCTGTTTCTAGCCGGGGTAATTTCTACTTAACTTGGGAACCAGGACAGGTTAGCCTGTGTTTTAAGCTATATAAATGACCATTTTACCCTTGAAATGTTTATCTATGGAATGATCAATATGTGTAATTGTAGTCATACTTGCAACCCCATAACCGAGCAGTTGCAAGGAGAATCCAAAACATGGGTTGGAGAGCAGACGGTGGCCTTTGGCTGCTTGTGCGTGGTGCGGTCTCTATCTCAGCAAAGGCACAGGGGTATGTAAAATTTCAATAATGCCCTTCTTAATATTTTTTTATATATAAATGTTTTTTTAAGAATCTGAACCTTTATCCTGCAGATAACTGAGTAGTTTGAAGAAATTCCAGTGCAGAGTCGTGGTTTCGGTATTCTTGATGTTGGTTACAGATCAAAGGTGATATACATTGGTCATTTGCACGCATGACAGTTGACAGTTAATTTTGGCTAGCTGTGTTCTGAAACTGTGATGCTGGCAATATGAATATCCAGGAGGAAGCTTGGGCAGCTGGAGGAAGCGGGTTCCTTTTGAAAACTACTAATGGTGGAAAGTCATGGAGTCGTGACAAAGCAACTGATAATATTGCTGCCAATCTTTACTCAGTGAAGTGAGTTTTAAGGCAACCCTTTGATCTTACACATGGTTCTTGATTGTTTTCAACTTAAAAAGATTTATCTGTTTAACGTGAACATTTAATATAATATGTTTATTTTATGTTGATCATTATCTTACGTGTATCTTCGGTAGGTTTATCAACAATAAACAAGGATTCGTGCTAGGAAATGATGGAGTCTTGCTAAAGTATCTTGGATGATTTCAAGGTATGAATATAACCCAGACCGACTCATTTGCTTATAATTGGGTCAAAATTTGTACACACATAAGACAATAGGGACGTCTACGTTTACGGTGACCTTAACTTTATAGCCTTGATGCAGGTTTTGTGAAACTTGTAATTTTGTTAACACGAAGAGAAGTACCAGACAGAGAAAGTAAGTTCATATATATTGAATTTATGATGTATTTAGTGAGCAACCCAACTGATTGTGATTGTCAAATCCTTGTAAATGAATTCATTGAACGAGACTACGTATTTCTTCTTTTATCGTTTTAATTCTTCTTTTTGTGTGTTGGGTGGTTAAAGTTCATTTCTCTTAAACTACATGTCAAAGACCGAAAAATTCGTGAAGTTTTATTGATTCGTTCAAGATGGTATTCATATGTGTTTTGTCATAGATCGATGACCTTGCCTAGTTAACGATTGCATTCGTAAATGCTAAGATGACTAGTCATGCAAATAATTGTTAGTGTAATCTTGCGTAAGAGCCTACAAAAAATAAGGTTTTTCAGGACTGAAAAATTAGTCTTTGATACTTCTCAATCTGTACCCAATGCTTATTGGGAAGTAACGGATGCCTAGTCCTAATAGTGGTTTTAGTAACTAAAATTCAATCCCTATTATATGTAGTGGCGGACCCAGAATTTTTTTTTGTGGGGGGCAGGAAATTTTTAAGGATTATATATAATAATTTTTATCTTCTAGCTCATACAAGGCTGGATCGATCCAGAAGACATGATAAAAAGTTAAGATTAAAGTAAATTACATATACATATAACGAAAGCATGTTAAGCCTCATTAAAAAAAGGCTTAAATGCTTATGTATTTTTATAGTTATGAGCTTAATTATATTTACAAGATTTTTATATATGTATATGGAATCAAATATTTTAACCGAAACATCGTAATATAATTTTCTTTTTATTAAGACGAAGAGGTGCCTACTATTTAAACTTTACAAATTGTGTGTAATGTTGCTATATATTATAAAAAAAACAAAAGCAATATATTTCAAATCAAACATACACAAAGTAATACAAAAATAGAAATAACGCTAACAGTGGATAATAATACAAATTAAAGAACTAAGCATATTTTTTTTATTGAATTAAAATTACTCCATTATAACTTAGGTTACAGATTAAGTTACCGGCCCAATATTGTGTTAAATATTTACTTTTAAATCTTACCGGCCCAATATTGTGTTAAATATTTACTTTTAAATCTTGTCTTGGCTTTGTTTTAGGAAGGCCCATCTGTAAGGCCATGTTACTGGTACCTCACATTTGGTGTTGGATTTACTCATAAACACAGTTCTAAATATCAGAGTTAATTAAAACTTTACGCGGAATATAAAACTTCAACCATAATATCTTACATAACCTCCAAATCTTGTCTTATAAAACATTAATAGTCATTTAAAACAAAATAGTCTTTAAAACATCACAACATTTCTTCGAGATGCCAGTATCTTCGATTCCATGCCATGTGTCTTCAATCACGCGAGCTGTCTCAACCTATTTGCCTGCGTGCATACTAAAAGTCAGCTACGCTGAGTGAGTTCTAGTTAATCACATAACTTACTTTACATACACATATACGTGCCCGAAGGAACACATTACATACTTAACCTGTCCATCAATCTTTCATACACATACATAACTAACCTTACATTATAAAGAGCATTCGCCCTACATACCTCGGATATTATTAGGGTCCGGTACCCTCCATCCTCGGATATTATTAGGGTCCGGTCACCCTTCATCCTCGGATATTATTAGGGTCCGGTCACCCTTCATCCTCAGATACTATTAGGGTCCGGTACCCTTTCTTCCATACCTCCTTAACATACTTTCTATATACACAATCGTAAGTTTCGCACATACATACATCATTCATTCTTCATCTTACAACATATATATATAACATCAACCATTTCCTGGCAGTACATGCAATTCCGAAGATCGTTCATGTACCGACAAGAAATCATCCATACATTTTACATAATACATATATGACATACACTTATCGCTTAGGTTAAGTGTATTAACTAATCACATCGAGCATGCACACAGCCCCGAAAACATAACAAGGAATGGGGCTAGAAACTCACCTGAAGTCGGTTACGTTCACCGTTAATGGTTATTCCATTCTTGAGCTGTGCACGACTAACTGTATAACAATTACACGTATCAATTAACTATCACTATCTATAACGTCTTTCTAGTCTACTTATAACCCACAACGAACAGGGGTCCGGGGGCAGCGCCCCTGGCAGCGGGGTCTAGGGGCGGCAGCCCCTAGCAGGGTCCAAGGGGCAAAGCCCTTGGCTGGGGTCGAGCTGCCAGGTCAGCTTGGAAAAATTTTATTTCCATTAACTGTCTTAACACATTTTCCATTAAAATTTTGAATCGTTATTTAATTAACTAACTTAAAAAGTTTGAGGACTTCTTTGCAATTAATCCATTCTTTTCTAAGTCCAGGGACTGTTCTTGTCATTCCATTAAACTTCTAATTCGTTACTGGTTCATAACGAATTGGCTTATCTTAGCGAACTGATCCATGTAGCGAATTGAACCCTTTAACGAACTGGTTAATAAGCGAACTGGACCTTATAACGAGCTGGTCCTTGACGAATCAGTTCATGTAGCGAATCAGTCCATGTAACGAATTGGACCTTCCAATTCGTCATCTCCTTTAACGAATGATTATAACGAATCAAGGGTGATTCGCTGTCTTTTCCCTTAACGAATTGAACACGAACTGAAGCTAGTTCGCTATGCTTTCTTTAACGAATTACTTGGCGAATCGCCCCTAATTTGTTAACGAATTAGGGTTAGGGTTTGTCAGAGAATGTCGGAAACATTCTCTGACATCCTTAAATACTCATCCGCCATTCCGGCGCCGCCGTGCCGGAAAACCGAGCGGTGGCCGGAAAAACGTGTTTCAGCACCGTTTTCTTCGTTTTTCGTCTCGTTTGATCCAGATCTGAGCTAAGGTGACCTCTAAACTCATCTTAGGTTCGGTTTATACCCGATTCTACCCGGATCTCGTGACTTAAACGGTTTAACGGTGTCGGCTCGTCGTTTCGTGACTAAATCTAACGGTTTTAAGTTTATAAACATCATACTATTATTACCTCGGGTCGGTGTTCGGTTTCCTTCTTGGTTTCGGCTTAGGCAATGAGAGAACTAGAGAGAGATCTTAAGTGTGTGTTTTGGTGGTGTATGGAATATGTGTAAAAATGAGGAATTAAGTGGTGATTATGGTTTATATATTTATGGATCATGGGCTCAAGCCCATGGACTCTCCTTCTTTCTTTCATAACTCAAGTCCATAACCCACACGGCCACACCCATATACCCAACACTAGCCCAACTCATATTCTATTTATCTAAACCGATAACGACCCACTATAAAATAGACGAAATTTACTTTATTATTATAACCGAAAGTAGGATGTTACACCATCATATACTAGATAAACTATCTATTAACCTAATAAGCCTGTATAATTTATCTTCTTTCTCTACATCAATAACATATTTGCAGCAACCACCGTGCGCCACCACTTTTGGCCGGAAAACTCAGATGAGTTGGTGTTAAAAGTTTAAGGGATCTGGGGCAGCAGGAGGGTTTATCCAAACTTTTAAGGGGGGCAATCAAGATTTTTGTTTAAAAGTTACACTATACCTATTTTTTAAGGGGGGGCGGCTGCCCACCTTCCTAAGTACCTCGGTCCGCCTCTGATTATATGACACAACAACAACTAATAATAAGTGTCCAATAGAAAGAAATTCAGTCCTCATTTTGTCCCGTGAAACCATGTTATTTCAGTCCCCAATTCTTTATTTTGTAACTAAAAGTCATTCTCAGATACAGTAGAAACTCGATAAATTAATACTCGGTTATTTAATAAACTCTCGAAGATAATATTTTTTGCCGGTCCCGACTCGGGGATACGGTGCTAAATTAATAATTCGCTAAAATTATAAGATAATAGATTTTTGATAATTTCTTTAGACCTCATATAAAATATAAATTAATAATTCCTTATATATAGCATATTACATGAATGATTTATGAAGGTTTCTTGAAAAATGACTCAATTATCTTTTGTTTTTTGTTGAAATCAATTTCTCATTGAATCTCGTCTCTAATTTTCCTTAGCATGGTAAGAACTTCTGGTGTTGTTTTCTCATAGCTCTACAAGAAATTGTTCAATGTAATTGCCGCTTTAATGGCTTCGTTTCGCGAAGGGGGCTCCATTGTAGAACTTTCATCATCTTCTTCATCGATATCATCTTTTATTAATTCCAATAATGCTTTCAATAATTTCTTCATCAGTCAACAACTGTGCAACTACATTTTCTTCTGGGTGAGTCAGAACATCTTCGACATCCATTGCAAAAGACAATTAATATATAAATTAATAATTATTAATTTATCAATTAATTAATAACTCTTTTAATTAATAAATTTTGATGATCTTAAGTGTATTATTTTATAGAGTTTCTACTGTACTATGATATTTCAAACTCTAAATGTTTTTGTTAAAAGACTGAAAATCAGTCCTTTAAACCATTTTCATTTTGTCCCAAATATGTTTTATTAGATTCACGATTCTATACCTATTCAGTCACAAATAAGATGTTTCCAAAGACTAAGAATTAGTCTGCAATTACTCATCATATTAATCATTAATATGTTTCTTTTAGAAACGAAAGATCTCAAATACCATGTCATGTTAAATCAAATAGTTATTCTCACCAAAACGATTACATATATACACCAAATTATCCAAATACAAGATTATCTTTGCTGTTAACAAAAACAATGAAAACATAACCGTTAGTTTTTTTTTTCAAATTTTATTTCCACCAATAAAATATCTCGTCGATGTCTTTTGCCCTTTGTGTTTTTGTGCAATTTTGCATCCCTCAATTATCCAACATAATGATGTTGTAAGTTTTTTTTTTGTTTTTGCAATGTAGAAAGTAAATAGAATATTAGAAATGAAAATGCATAAAAATATAAGTCAATAAGTTATATCAGACTTCATCAAGGAGAGCATTGATAAGACTGGGGATTCTACTTTCTACAGATAAAATACAATATGAGAGAATTGTTCTCTTGTAACAATGGCTTGAATAAAACAATACTTCAACATATAAACCACAACATAAGCTACAAAAACAAAAACAAAAACAAAAACAAAAACAAAACAAAACAAAAATTCTAATTTTTTGTAGAGCTATGAAGCAATTTCATTTACTAATATAGTATTTCATCAAAGTATGTTATTTTGGTAATACATGCCACTTTAGAATAAAATCCTCTTCCATTATAATATTCTTCCCATTTTTCTCACCATGACTGCTCGTTTAGTCTGCTCTTTTCTCTGTCCCATCCTTTGGCATTAGTTTATCCCACCTACATTAAATACAAAATTATCAACATTATTAACGATGCTCCTTTTTTTTAATTTGCTAAACTCAGTTACATAAACTAACATAGGGTAACAAATGTGCAGATCGGTCAAGATGGGTAATGGGTCAAAGGGGTAACTTTTTTGTATTGGCCAGGTTAGACATATCCATGAAAACTTTCTGATATATTAATTTTGTATTTAATTTGTAAATATTTTACATTGAATTTAACATATATTTGATTGAAAAAGGTCCAAACATATACGGAAGACTTGTACAGCAATGAAATTTCATAAAAAAAATTTGGTATTGAGTTTTTATAATCTGCTTCATAAATGCATGACATCAATATAGTTTTAGGTTTCATTACACAAAAGGTTTAAGGGTGTAGTAGTTGGAGGGAAAAAATCATAACACGTGATTACTTGTCATTGTATCATATTCAAAATCAAATGATACGTTCCGTTCCGCCTTTGATATGCGATAAAACAATGGGAAAATCCTTAAAATGTCAATTTTAAACAAATAAATAATGTGGTTATGCTTTTGTCTATTATTATAAATTTTCAAGTGTTCATTATCAATAATATCAGCTCCTCCCTTAAATTTCTTTAAACTCATTTATTTTAATTAAGTAGTTACTTGTCATGTGAGGTATATACCGTCGACCTCGCATAAAGGGGCGGACCAACATTAAGTGGATCAGGGTCCCGGGACCTCAGTGTTTTTTAAAATTTCGTAGAAGTGTTATGTTGAATTTTGCATGAATCCCATAAGAATTAATAAATGAAACCCATATTATCAAGAAGATTATGGTCATCATCATCATCATCGTACTCAGTATATCCCACCAATAGCAAAGCTATGGTAGGGTCTGAGGAGGGTAAGATGTAGACAGCCTTACCTCTACCCCATAAGGATAGAGAGGCACATAGCACTCAATCATCGGGACACCGGCTGATCGGTGCATGTACCCTTGTCTTTCGGCTATCAACGCCACTACATGATGCCTGATTAACCGTCCGTCACTTTTAACGTTATTTTCACGAGATTAGTAAAATAACGTCAAAATTAGTGCAATTTCACTTTTGCCCACCCGAGGATTCACACATATATACATCATATGTGCGCACCGCAAGCAGGGCTAATCAAGATGATTATGGTGTAGTGGTAGATCTCTTGGTTTGTATACGATAGGTCATGGGTTTGAGTGTATCCAAATTCCAAATCCTGTTTTTGAGGTTTTTTTTTTCTTTTTTTAGGACTAAAAGGGGCTCCTAAGTTCTCCTAACATGTTGGATACGTATGTTTCGAAGTTTACTAAAAAAAAGTGTACTCGCTCTAATTAATGGTTTTAGAAATAAGGAAAATTGAATTGTAATAATCCAAACTATTCACTATTGACTAATATTAATCCAAACTAACAATGTGACTATCATTAATCCCAACTTTCAACTTTGTTACCACTAGCAATCCCGGTCTAACTGACAGTTAAATTTATCAGTTAAGTTGATGTAAAATGACAAAAGTACCCTTATCATTAAAAAAAGACTATTTAACATGGACCCACACCTTTGTCTCCGACAAGCACAGTGTGCGATAAGACCATGAAATCCGGTGATTTGTTTTCCGACGACCCTCCAACCTTTAAGCAACCATTTTCCAGAGACCTTTTCAACCCCACTATTCCTCACCGTTGATCCAACTCATGCGAACACACAATTCGACCCAACCCTGAGACCTCAAAAACCAGCGAGTTTGGACCACGTGGATTCACCGGTTAGGTTTGTTTTTGATGGCGAACTCACCACCTAAACCACGTGAAGTGCTAATTATTTGAACCCATCTCGTAAATTCGTAACCATTATTCCAGCCCCCGATTTTCCGGCGACAGAAACAACTATCTTCTCCTCGGTTGAGATCTCGAAAACCAGACACAAACCTCGGCATAAATCTTAAAAACCCAGCAAACGATTACGGGTTTAGGGTGTGGCCGACACAAATTGCAGATCTGATTTGACGGGTCCAAGCAATTGGAATGGCGACTATTGGCGGAAAAAAAAGGTGCAACTAATGGTATTCTTTTGCTCGTCGGAAGTTCGCCGGAAGACCAGGTAGGGGCCGGAAATTAGTTGAAGAAGATGCAGTTGTCGTCCGGTGATTTTAGCTCATTATAGGAAAATGTGGGGCCCAATATATACTAGTGATTTCATTATTTTTTGTTTGTGTAAAATAAATGGGTATTTTTGTCATTTTACATCAACTTAACTGCTAAAGTTAACCGTCCGTTAGACAGGGACTGTTACTGGTAACAAAGTTGAAAGTTGGGATTAATGGTAGTCGTATTGTTAGTTGGGATTATTATTTGTCAATAGTGAATAGTTTGGATTATTGAAATCCAATTTTCCTAAAAATAAATAAGTGAAAATAATGAAAGTAGTATACTCGAAAATACAAGGTTACTCGAGAAGCTAATCACAAATATTACAACCAAGTATAAAGCATACTACTCTACTCGAGATCAATTAAGTTCTCAATAAAAGTAACTTAGAAATATTTCTAAATGTCAGTCCATTCTCGAACATCAATAATCCTGAAACTCTACTCGAATATAAACAGAACAATAATCAAATAAAGAGTTAACTTTGGTCCAAGTATATGATATTTATACTCGAATGACAAAGTTTACTCGCACAATATTAAGTGTACATGAACATACCCAAATTCATCAAGTACGCTTACCTTCCCCATTTAGCCACTGAAAACTGTCTTTGGTGGCTTCGTTTCTCACGATATCGAAGAATTTAAACCAGAAACTCGTAACACTTGTGCAGGAAGAATGAGAGAAAGTTGTAGGTGGGTTCGAGGGACGATTCATGGACACCTTGCACCATTATTCGGCCATGTACGACTCATTGGAAGCCGGGTTTCCGATGTTGGGTCGGACTTGAGGGTTGATGGAACGGGTGTTCTTGGGTACACAAATTGTGGGTTCGGTGGCCCAAGTGTTTCAAGAAGAGGGTGCATGTGGTCGTGGGTTGAGCGGTTGAAGTCTAAATCAGGGTTCAAGCCGGTCAACATAAGCTTCTCAAATCATTGTCAGGGCAAACTATTGTATTTAGTCATCTTCTGCTACAATGATAAATAAAAACTAATTGCACTACAACTGAGTTGATATAAGTATATTAGAGTATAAGTAACATGATGAAAGATTTTAACATGATTTTTCTACAGTGTTGATGAACGTTTTCTACTGCAATATTAAATGATATAAATAACCTCATTCTAGGTTAATTAACTTATAAATGTTAAATTTTATGATTTAAACAAAATAGACAACCAACAGATTATCCTAATGATAATTTGATTTTGGGATCATGTTTGAAAAGATTTAACTGAATAATTGGAATGCAGACTTGGTTTGAAACATTTGTAACTATAACAAAGAAACTAAAAACATGATGACATAAATTCCCAGTTTTTAATACGATAGTATGTAAATCTATAACTATGTTTAGACCATAAAAAATCGATGAAATAAAAAAAAACAATGTAAAATATTATAGAGTCAATTAACGAAATTAGAAAACAAATATCAAATTCGAAGATTTCAACAGTCAATATAATCGATTTAAAAGCCTGCAATCGATGAATGAAATTCAAAAAACGATTGGAATAACTTCGCACACTTCTCGCACTAAGATAGCTTCTCGCATGAACTTAAGAAGCCTATATATATATATATATATATATATATATATATATATATATATATAGGATCATGATCATTTTGAAATTGAAAATTTTGAGAACCATTTTGGAGCACAAAAAAAATTCTTTTTAAGACAAATAAAAAAATTATATATAACAAAAAAAACGAGAAAATAAAAAAGTAAAAGAAACCAATTTTTTTTTTCATGCCGGTTTCATAAAAAAATAAATAAATATCGGTTTAGCAAAATTATACATATATGTATAATACGTATTTTTTAATTTTATACAAGTTATCCTTTATACACATATGTACAATTAAGATAAATGATAACGTACATATGTGTACATTTTGTAAATCGAGATTAAATAAAAATATACATAATCAGTTTTATTTTTTTTATGAAACCGGGATAAAAAATAATTTTTTTTTGTTTTATAAATTTTTTAAGAGGTTTTTTTTGCCCCAAATGGTTCTTAAAGTTTTCAATTTCAAAAATTTTTCTTCGGATCCTCACCATATATATATATACTAGCTTTTGAACCCTTATATTACACGAGATTTGTCAAATAATAAAAATAAATTAGATCCTTTATTTCAATTGTGATTCTCAAAATACCTATAAATTAATTTAATGTAGATTTAATGGAAAAAAACAAACGGATGGTTAACAAAAAGTACTAAAATAGCATGGTTTTAATGGAAACGACAATAAATTTTAAAAAAAGTACTAAAGTTGCGTAATGGGTCAAACCTCATATATGAAAATGAAGCTTAATTCAATAATGAATAAAATCCACACTATGTTATAACCCACTTGACAAATGGTTTAGACCCATGACCCATAAATAGCTAGAATAAATGAGATGAGAGATTATGAATAAGGAGAAATGTAAGCTTGACACCTAAGCTTTAACATTTTCTTTTATTAGTATTGTAATATATATATATATATACTAGGCTATATACCCATGTGACACACGGGTTGAAAAAAGAAATTTTCATAAATTTTCAAATTGTAGTACGCTTAACGATTAAGGTTATGAGAAGCTAGATTTAAAACAAATAACTCATACGTACTGAAAAGCTAAAACACCAAATTGATTAACATAAAAGCATTTAAAACCAAACCAACATTCAACACAACAAAGTACAACGTGTGTTAATACAAAACATCTAAACATCAAAATAAACCATTGAAACTTGTTTCCACAATTACCAAAACAAAGTTTTCATATCCACGTGCCTTCTAAACACCAATGCTAGCGATTTCTTTCAATGATCAACTTGTGAAACCAACAAAGTACCTTCATTGTTGGCCTCTTACATATTCAGTGAGATGATAATTTGGTTCTTATGTAACCTTGCAAAAAAAAATGACACAGAACTAAAGTCATCATAGAATTTCATAATAATGGGAAAGTTTTAGGATTGAAAGTATAGATAGAAAAATGAAGGATACAAAAAATTAACATTTCTAAATATCTGATAGACATGGAAAAAGTA
The DNA here is from genome assembly GCF_021521415.1 of Bidens hawaiensis. Lineage (NCBI taxonomy): Eukaryota > Viridiplantae > Streptophyta > Magnoliopsida > Asterales > Asteraceae > Bidens > Bidens hawaiensis. The sequence continues at coordinate 658,377 of NW_027491701.1, forward strand.
TCTGACTCTTGCTGATAATGTAGGTTACAAAGTATGTTGACCTCAATAAAAATGAATTGTTGACAGAAAATAAGCATTAACAATGAAAACAATGTTTAGTAGAAGTTAAACCGATAATGGTTTATATAAACATAAAAGTAAGCAAGATATAAATATTATGTCTAAATTTTAAGTTGTAAAAACTAACATAACAACACTAATTCCAGTTTGAAAATCAATTACAAACAGCAAAATAGATAATAAAATTAGCAAACATCACCGTACGAAAGAAAATAAAATTTAAAACCCGTTTCATTTTTAAAATCTGTTTTAAGACTCAAATTTTGTAAATTGATCATCAACAATTGGAATTTGCAATCCCCCTATATATAAAACTAAACAGATAATCAAAGTAGGAAAACATGAATTAAGGATTCCAACTAAATCATAGCTATTTATAAAAGTTAAATCATAATTTAACCTGAAGAAGTGTCCCGATACCAATTTCATATTTAATACAACCATTCATGTGCGTATAAGTATGGGTATAAGTAAATTATCTACTTATGAAAAAAAAAACATTACCTGACAAATCAATATGTATGGTAGTATTAGGTTTGCCTGCAATGCATTCCTCTTCGGAAGTTTCCAGCCCATTCTTTGCTTGATCTTCCAACTTTGGATCATCAATAAGCTAAATCATATAATAATAAAAAATAAATAAAATCTAATGAGCATATAACCCAATTCCTCATTTATAATCGATCCAAATGCACAAGAATATTATATGTGTCTGATTAGCACATCTAGCATGAGCTTTTAGACCATTGACTTTTATTGGTTAAAATAGACCACAAAAGTCAAACTACCCGAGAAGTCAAGTTTGTTGATGAACACAAACAAATATAAACAAAGATAAAGGAACACGCCTAAATGAACACAAACAAACAAATATCAAAACCATTAAGTAGATGACTCATCCAGACAATATTCAATTATTTTTATATTAATATGTAAACGAACATAAATAAGAGGACATAAATGAATGAACATAAACGAACCTTTACGAACATAAATGAACAAACGAAATAAGTGTTTATCTTCGTTCGTTTAATGAAATGGACACAAGTTTTTTGTTCATGTTTGTTCGTTTATTAAGTAAACGAACATAAACGAACTTTCTGCCAGACAGTTCACAAATAATTCACTTAACGTTCGGTTGGTTTATATGCCTACTCTCCATATAAAGACCAATTTAAAGCTACTGTTAATCTTTTATGGTGTGTTAAGTGGCTGTTTCCATTACCTATTTAAAGACCAACTAAATTGAGAAAGCATGTTTTAATCTAGAGGAAAAACTTACCATTTCAAAGGGAAAGCTGGAACAAAACTTGTGATTTCAATGTGAAAATTGGGCCTCTATATACTTGACTACCTGAGTGCTTCATTTTCCCTTTTTAAAAAAGCTTTCTTATATGTGTATTATTTGTAAGATACGAAAAGAGAAAATGTTACCATAACTTTCAAAGAAACAAAAAATGGGACCAACAAATTGAAAACCAAGGATCTGATTTGCTTTACATACCAAGATTTATATGGCCACAAATATTATATAATCACAAATTGTCACACCCCCATCTTAGGCCTAGGAGTGCGACCAATAGTTGGTACCATAATTATGAATAAATCAGAGTTGCGTTAATTTGCGGAAGACTTATAAAACTTTAAGGATCGAAATATAATATTTACATATATTCAAAAGACGGGATTATAAAATACCCGTTTAAGTTGTTACAAAAAGTATTACTTGTTTCATAATTACAAACCACCATATATTAAGTTTACAAAAGAAATCCGAGCCATCGGATATATATAATTAGCACTTCGATATTCCAAGCGCTAAACTTGTTCACATGCAAAATGTAAGAAAATACGTCAGCAATCGTTGCTGGTGAACACGCTGACGCTAAAATAACTTCTTTTACTTTATTACCCCTCGAGACTACGCCTGCCTCGGCCCATCGTGACTTAGGAATAACAAAGTCAAATAACACATTTTAAATCCGAGCCTCTACTCTAGGTCACCTCAGCAAACACCGCAGCGTTCGACTTAGTTAAGTACCCATAAATATACACAACGGTCATACTCCCTGCAGGAGAGCGTACTACGACCAAGGGTGGTGCGATGTGCCCATTCACCGCGTAGTACCACCTATATAAGGATCCAGACATACGTATACCACAGCCTGAGGGCTAGGTTTATACTCTTATCTATAACGGTTTTAGGAACACATAGTTCCTTGTAAATAATTTCATATAACATGTTTGACTTATTTGAAAACAAGTTTATAAAAGTTTGGGGGCGTATTCACCTTGTCGCTTTGGGATCGGCTTCACTCACCGTCCGAGGGTTTTTCCCTTATTTATCTTGCACCTATAGTACGAGTATAAACATTTGTTAGTCGGATATACAATCCGGCTTAAGACCTTTAGTCTTATTTTATAACTCAACCTCGATGAACCTTTAGTTCATTTTCTTTTTCTTGAAAACCTTTAGTTTAAAAGTAATTATAAACCTTTAGTTTATATAAAAACCCGACGTTTCTCCTTCTCTAAGAAACGCATTCTTTTTCTTTTATTATTTAAGAATACTCATTATTCATTAAATAATAATTTCATAACAAAGAGTATACATATATATTTACACACATAAATACATATTTAACTATATTCTACATCTTATCTTTCATTCATTTCTTTGTTATGTTTTCTTTTCTTTTATCGAGGTATCGAGTATAACCTCGACTTAAGGCTTAAGTCTTGAATATAATATTATATTGATTTGTCGTTACGCCTAACCTTATCGGCGTATAGAAACCCTAGGAACTCGAGCAGCACTCCAACGCCGCTTCACTTCTTGATCAATTCTTTTCTCAACACGCAAATCGATGAACGGCAATCTTCAACACACGTTGGCACGTACTTCGAGAACAAACACCATCTTGGTCAAATGTGGGTGGAGGGTGGCACTTTGAGGAAACGTTGGTACACAAACGAGAGATCGGGGCACGTTTATCGAGGCAGATCATTAGTATAATTGTCGGGATTTAGAGAGATGTTAGAGAGAGAGGAACACTGAATTTTAGTGTGTCAAATGGAGATCCCGAACTTGCTATTTATAGGCAAAATTCTGGACCATCGCTGCACCGATGGGTCCCTGGACTGACCTATATCATGTTGCGATATAGGTCAGGTGAGTCACTGTGTAGGTCTGCCACGTGGCAGCCATTGCGCCACGTGGCGACACGTGGCAACAGTGTTGCCACGTGGTGACACGTGGCAGCAGGTGATGCCACCGTGTGCCACGTGGCACACGTGTCACTCTGTGTCAGAAGCTCCATCGCGGTACGCGATGGGCTTATCCTTTTGTCCATCGCGTATCGCGATAGGACAAGAATTCAGATTTTTCATTTTAAACCCTAAGGTTTGGTATTTGGAAATTTCAGTCCCTTAACTTTAGAAAGTTGGCATTTTGAACTCGAAATTTTCACGATGTTACATCCTCCCCACCTTGAAACAAATCTCGTCCTCGAGATTGCTTTACAAGAACAAGTGGGGGTATTTATTTTTCATTTCCGATTCGAGTTCCTATGTATATTCGGGCCCTCTACGCGAGTCCCATTTAACTTTTACAATTTTCAACGTTCTTCTTTTTAATTTCTTTGTTTTCGAATCTTCAATTTGAATTGGATGTTCTACAAATTTTAAGTTTTCATTAATTTCAACGTCTTTTAAGGGCATGGTTAAAGATTCGTCGGTTAAGTACTTACGCAGATTCGAAATATGGAATACATCGTGTATCCCTTGCATTTTCTCGGGCAGTCGCAATTGGTATGCAACAGTGCCGATTCGTTCGAGTACCTCAAACGGTCCAACGAATCGAGGGCTCAATTTTCCTTTCTTACCGAAATGAAACAATGCCTTTCCAAGGCGATACTTTCAATAACACTTTGTCACCAACATTGAACTCTAACGGATTACGACGGACATCAGCATAACTCTTTTGGCGATCACGTGCCGTCTTAAGTCGTTCTCGAATTTGGAGAATCTTATCGGTGGTTTCTTGGACTATCTCGGGTCCAGATAATTGATTATCTCTGGTTTCAGACCAACACACGGGCATTCTACACTTTCTTCCATACAATGCCTCGAATGGTGCGGTTTGAATACTTGTGTGATAGCTATTATTATACGAAAATTCCATTAGGGGTAAATGGTCATCCCAACTTCCACCTAAGTCAATCACACAAGCCCAAAGCATGTCTTCCAACGTTTGAATAGTCCTTTCGCTTTGCCCATCGGTTTGTGGGTGATAGGCAGTGCTAAGGTTAAGCTTTGTGCCAAGTGCTTGTTGGAAGCTTTTCCAGAAATGAGACGTAAAACGACTATCTCGATCAGAGATGATAGACAGCGGTACTCCATGCAGAGCAACGATGTTGTTCACATAAATACGTGCTAGTCTATCCATAGAGTACGACTCATTGATGGGTATGAAGTGTGCGGATTTTGTCAATCGATCCACAATCACCCAAATAGCATTGTGTTGTCGAGTCGTCTTCGGAAGTTTGGTAATGAAATCCATAGTGATTTACTCCCACTTCCATACGGGAAGTTCGGGTTGCTGAAGCAATCCCGAAGATTTTTGATGTTCAGCCTTGACTTTTAAACATGTCAAACATTTCGCAACATGCGAATCGACATCCTTTTTCATTCCATTCCACCAATAGTTTCCTTTAAGATTGTGGTACATTTTGTCGCTCCCGGGATGCATAATGTATTTTGACTTGTGAGCTTTGTTCAAAATTTTCTCACGTAACCCTCCAATGATTGGTACCCAAATTCGGTTTCCCATTCTAAGGATACCATCATCACCTTTGACTAACGAGTCAATAGTGCCGTTACGTTTTTCATCAGAGATCTTGTTTTCATTGATCGCTTGAGTTTGAGCAGATTTGATTTGTTACCTTTGAAGTTCTAAACGCAATGCTCGGACTCTTTTTGGCTTCTCAAGTTCCTTGCGACTTAAGGCATCGGCCACAACGTTGGCTTTGCCTTCATGATAAACAATCTCGCAATCATAGTCATCGAGCGTTTCCATCCATCGTCGTTGGCGCATATTAAGCTCTTTTTGTTCGAAAATGTGTTTCAAGCTTTTATGATCAGTGTACACGGTAAATCTTACTCCATAGAGATAATGCCTCCATATCTTAAGTGCAAAGATCATGGCACCCAACTCTAGACCGTGAGTCGTACAATTCTTTTCGTGTACTTTGAGTTGACGAGCGGCGTAAGCGATTACTTTCTTGCGTTGCATTAGTACGCATCCCAAACCCGAGTGAGATGCGTCACTAAAGACTACAAAATCTTCAGTACCTTCTGGCAAGGCCAGTATAGGTGCTTGGGTGAGCTTTTGTTTAAGTATATCGAACGCCTCTTGTTGCTTCGTTCCCCATTCATACTTGATGTTCTTACGAGTTAAGGAAGTTAGGGGAACGGCGATACGAGAGAAATTTTCAATGAACCTTCGGTAATATCCGGCCAAACCTAAGAAACTTCGGATCTCGATTGGCGACTTAGGGACCTCCCACTTAGAGATAGCTTCAATCTTAGCAGGGTCCACTTGAATACCGTTAACGTTTATGATGTGACCAAGAAATTGCACCTCGTGCAACCAGAACTCGCATTTTGAGAACTTGGCGTACAACTTCTCGATTCTAAGAATTTCAAGCAAAGTTCGGAGGTGTATTTCATGATCGTCCTTTGACTTAGAGTATATAATTATGTCGTCGATGAATACGATAACAAATTTATCTAAGTAAGGCTTACAAATATGATTCATCATATCCATGAACGCAGCTGGGGCACTAGTAAGTCCAAACGGCATGACCGTGAATTCATAATGTCCATACCTTGTTCGAAAAGCAGTCTTCGGAATATCTTCGGATTGGAATTTGAGTTGGTGATAGCCGGAACGAAGATCGATTTTAGAAAAGAAGCTAGCACCTTGAAGTTGGTCAAAAAGATCATCGATTCGAGGAAGTGGATATCGGTTTTTGATTGTGACTTTGTTTAACGCACGATAATCAATACACATATGCATGGAACCATCCTTCTTCTTGACAAATAGAATTGGTGCTCCCCAAGGCGATGAACTTGGTCGAATGAAGCCTTTCTCCAATAACTCATCGAGTTGTTTCTTTAACTCCTTCATCTTAGTTGGCGCTAAACGATATGGAGCTTTGGAGATCGGAGCAGTACCGGGAATAAGATCGATCCTAAACTCTACTTCACGATCGGGAGGAATTCCGGGAAGTTCATCAGGAAAGACATCAGAAAAGTCGGAGACTATAGGTACATCCTTTATCTCCTTTGGCTTTGACTCTTCAGTGACGTAGGCCATGAATGCAAGGCATCCATGATTCAAACATTTGTTAACCCTAATCATAGAGATTATGCTAACTTGACCAGCGTCTTTGTCCCCTTCAATTCGAATCGTTTGTTTATCGGGGGCTTGAAGTTCAACAGTTTTGCTATTGCAAATGATACGGGAATGGTTATTGGATAACCAATCCATACCAAGTACAATGTCAAAACCAGCCAAACTCATGGGTAACAAACAAATAGGCAGAATATAACCAGCTAAAAGAATTTTTCCATTTTCAAGGGCTTCGGAGATCTTAACGATTTCGCCACTAGCAGTCTCGACGCTTAGAGTTTTATCTAATTTTGTTAATGGTTCGTTTAATAGACTACAAAAACTATAATATATAAAACTCAAATTGGCACCCGAATCAAATAAAACTCTAGCATAGGTGTCGTTGACTAGAAACGTACCGGTGATGGTTTCTGGCATGTCAGCGGCTCTTTTTGTGTCGAGTATGAAAACTCGAGCGTTTCCTTTCTTGTCCTTGCCACTTCCACCCGCACCACCAGCAGCGGGTTTGTTCTTTGGGTACTCGAAACTCAGATGGCCCATCTCCTTGCAGTTATAGCAAGTCATCTTCTTCTTCCAACAGTCAGCAGCCGCATGCCCCGTACGGTTGCATGATTCACACACTTTTGGAGGCGGAGCAAAGTTGCATCGGCCTTTGTGGTACCTTCTACAAATCTTGCATAGCGTAGCACTTGAATTGAATCGACTATGGTTTGTGCTTTTGCCCTTGTAGTTGGTGCTTCCTCCAGCTTTCCCTTGGGTGGTTGTTGTTGTAACCTTCTTGTCCTCTTCCTTATTATGGATCATGCCGCCCATCAGATAACCAGCTAACTCCATTGCAGAGTCAGCGGTTTGGGGTAAGTTTGACCTTACCATGTCGCGGATTTCGCGTGGCAGTCCCCAAATATATCGGGTGACTTTGCTGGATTCGGGATTTACCAGCTGAGGAACTAAACGACAATACTCAAGGAATTTAGTATTGTACTCACGAAGATTTGTCCCCACGACCTTATGATTGAGGAATTTTGTTTGGATTTGGTCGGTCTCATGCATGGGACTTTCCCATCACCATTGCCTTAAACTCATCCCAGGTTAGGCCATACATCACATCTCTTCCCTTACTCATCAACAAAGCATTCCACCACTCGTGCGCTTCTCCTTTGAACATTAAGGCGGAATATTGAATCTTCTCCTCATCGGAGCACTTGATTGTTATCACGATTGTTTCCATTGCCTCAAGCCATATCACGGTTGTGATGGCTCCTTTGTCACCATGGAACTCTTTCGGTCCATAGTACTTAAAGTCTTTGAACGAACACCCACTTATCTTGAGTTTCTTGAATTCACGTCTAACTCCACCATCGGCGTTAGACTCATGCACACTTTCCTCGACATGAGATGGGTTTGGACGAGATTTTTCAGATTTTCGAGAGGGATGAATGGAAGGATTAACAGATCGGGAATGTTTGGATTGTCTCGATTGAGATCTAAACTCGGATTCTTCCCCAACAGCTCTCTTAATCATCATTTGAATTTTATTCATGTACTTTTCGGTAATTTCTTCATCTCGTTCATTCTCGGGGTTTTTACCTTTGTATTTTATTTCTTTCTCTTTACGAGAATTCTCGTTATTGCTTTGTTCAGACATTTTTCTTTTTCTTTTTCTTTTTCAACTAAGTCTGAAAATTTTAACAATATTTCTTTTAAACACTTATTTTATTACACATATATATATCACAAAAGATATATATATTTTATATTACACATACGTATATATATATATATATATATATATATATATATATCGTTCCAACTATATATATATAGATTACCCTATCATTACATAAGAGCGTTTCATACGTTCTTTTATTCATCACATAACACAGATAATTTACATTATACACATAACTTCACATAACCACCATCTTCAGTTCTTCATGAACTTTTTCACAACCTTCGTTAGTTTGTTGCACTTATGAATGAGTGTTTCTCCCACCTTCTTCTTTTTCTTTCCTTCCTCGTCCATCTTCTTCCTCCAATCGTCGGTTTCGTGTAGAGCACGATCCAAATGTTCTTCATAAGACTGCGGGACTACGTTGGGTATCCGTATTGTGGAGGTGGGTCGTGGTAACACAGTGTCACCATCTCATAGTGATTCCTCGGTTCTGGATACGAGACGTAATCCATATCGGATAAAAGGTAGAGGTAAGCTTTAGCAGCTTGGTTCTGTTCTCGGATTTCATCGACTTGCTCTTGGATTGATGGAATCTTTCCTTGGAATGTTGGGAAGCTTGACGAAGCTTGATTCTTGAGTTTCTCGAGATATTGGACATACGGATCAACTGAACCGTATCTTGGGTTTTGGGAAGTGAGTGATCTTTCCATTGAGCTTGACATCTCGTTGGGATTTTCAGGATGCTCTTCTTCCGATTCTTCCTCAGACTCTTACTCAGGGTCTTCTTCTTCTTCGGGATCCTCTCTTCTTCAGGTTCATCTTCCTCCATGGGTTGTGTAGTCTCAACGTTTATTGGGGGCATCTGGAAACTCTCAAAAGGCATCATTATCCTCATTTTGGGTTTGCGGGATGGCCCTTCACCATTGTTTGATTAAGAACTGACTTCATTAAAAGTGGAGCTTCCGGTATACCATCGACACGGATCGGAGTGGCATTTCATCCAGTCGGAAGATGGGGATCTTGGTTCTTCCTTGATGGGTATGTTGGAAAGGAAGGAAAAGGACGGGTGAGGATTCGGTAAGTATCCAGTTGGATGGTATTGTGGTATCTCTGAGGGTTGGTAAGTGGGAATCTCCGTTGGGTGATACGTTGGTACTTTGGAAGGATTATACATCGGTATTGTGGGTGGGTGATAACTTGAATTGGGCCTCTATATACTTGACTACCTGAGTGCTTCATTTTCCCTTTTTAAAAAAGCTTTCTTATATGTGTATTATTTGTAAGATACGAAAAGAGAAAATGTTACTATAACTTTCAAATAAACAAAAAATGGGACCAACAAATTGAAAACCAAGGATCTGATTTGCTTTACATACCAAGATTTATATGGCCACAAATATTATATAATCACAAATTGTCACACCCCCATCTTAGGCCTAGGAGTGCGACCAATAGTTGGTACCATAATTGTGAATAAATCAGAGTTGCGTTAATTTGCGGAAGACTTATAAAACTTTAAGGATCGAAATATAATATTTACATATATTCAAAAGACGGGATTATAAAATACCCGTTTAAGTTGTTACAAAAAGTATTACTTGTTTCTTAATTACAAACCACCATATATTAAGTTTACAAAAGAAATACGAGCCATCGGATATATATAATTAGCACTTCGATATTCCAAGCGCTAAACTTGTTCACATGCAAAATGTAAGAAAATACGTCAGCAACGAATGCTGGTGAACACGCTGACGCTAAAATAACTTCTTTTACTTTATTACCCCTCGAGACTACGCCTGCCTCGGCCCATCGTGGCTTAGGAATAACAAACTCAAATAACAAATTATAAATTCGAGCCTTTACTCTAGGTCACCTCAGCAAACACCGCAGCGTTCGACTTAGTTAAGTACCCGTAAATATACACAACGGTCGTACTCCCTGCAGGAGAGCGTCCTACGACCAAGGGTGGTGCGATGTGCCCATTCATCGCGTAGTACCACCTATGTAAGGATCCAGACATACGTATACCACAGCCTGAGGGCTAGGTTTATACTCTTATCTATAACGGTTTTAGGAACACATAGTTCCTTGTAAATAATTTCATATAACATGTTTGACTTATTTGAAAACAAGTTTATAAAAGTTTGATGGCGTATTCACCTTGTCGCTTTGGGATCGGCTTCACTCACCGTCCGAGGGTCTTTCCCTTATTTATCTCGCACCTATATTACGAGTATAAACATTTGTTAGTCGGATATACAATCCGGCTTAAGACCTTTAGTCTTATTTTATAACTCAACCTCGATGAACCTTTAGTTCATTTTCTTTTACTTGAAAACCTTTAGTTTAAAAGTAATTATAAACCTTTAGTTTATATAAAAACCCGACGTTTCTTCTTCTTTAAGAAACATATTCTTTTTCTTTTATTATTTAAGAATACTCATTATTCATTAAATAATATTTTCATAACAAAGAGTATACATATATATTTACACACATATATACGTATTTAACTATATTCTACATCTTATCTTTCATTCATTTCTTTGTTATGTTTTCTTTTCTTTTATCAAGGTATCGAGTATAACCTCGACTTAAGGCATAAGTCTTGAATATAATATTATATTGGTTTGTCGTTATGCCTAACCTTATTGGCGTATAGAAACCCTAGGAACTCGAGTAACACTCCAACGCCGCTTCACTTCTTGATCAATTCTTTTCTCAACACGCAAATCGATGAACGCCAATCTTCAACACACGGTGGCACGTACTTCGAGAACAAACACCATCTTGGTCAAATGTGGGTGGAGGGTGGCACGCACTTTGAGAAAACGTTGGTACACAAACGAGAGATCGGTGCACGTTTATCGAAGCAGATTGTTAATATAATTGTCGGGATTTAGAGACATGTTAGAGAGAGAGGAACACTGAATTTTTGTGTGTCAAATGGAGATCCCGGACTTGCTATTTAGAGGAAAAATTCTGGATCCCATCGCGGTACGCGATGGGTCCCTGGACTGACCTATCGCGTACCTCGATATAGGTCAGCTGAGTTATTGCGTAGGTCTGCCAGGTGGCGACACGTGGCAGCAGATGATGCCACCGTGTGCCACGTGACACACGTGTCACTCTATGTCAGAAGCTCCATCGTGGTACGCGATGGGCTTATCCTTTTGTCCATCGCGTATCGCGATAGGACAAGAATTCAAAATTTTCATTTTAAACCCTAAGGTTTGGTATTTTGCAATTTCAGTCCCTTAACTTTGGAAAGTTGGCATTTTGAACTCGATATTTTCACGATGTTACACAAATCAAGAATTTTTTTTCTTAAAGAACTCATTTTACACATGATGCAAAGTAAGTTATTTTCCTTTTCGGCAATAAAAACATCAAGAAGTAAACAAAACAACACTCATTTTCCTTTCCGGCATTAGAAACTTAGAATATTGATATAAAAATATGAGCATAAATTAGAGAGAATAGAACCCTATTAAAAATGAATAAAAAGTTTCTTGCTAATTGATGTGTGCGCGTGCGCGTGGTAAAATATAAGAGATGGGATGATTTGCTTTTGCACAAGATCGTGTTTTAAATTTATAAAAGTGATTTCTACAAAGACTAAACACACACAAACTAGTCAAGTGTACCTATCGTATATGTAGAATAGTATTGGTAAGAACCAAGTATCGATCCGTGGACACAAATGTTTCTAATAATAAATCATTGTTTTACTTTAATCGGAGGTTTAATCATTTGGGGTTAATTTTTGAACTTTTTATAAAATATAAATACTTATATATTATATATAGGTGACCAAGACAAGAGATTCTAAACGAGTTGTTAAATTATGCGAATGTTACCATCTAAGATCAAGAATCCACTCCATTTTAGCATTGATAATTAATATGTAGACATGTGATAAACTTGCCGTAGCAATATATGATAGATAGCTCCTTAAACCTTAAGTGAGCATCTTTGGCACTAAGGAAGTAACGTGCGCATTTTAAAGTCCACCCTTTCCTAATGTCACGCCACCTCAATGATGTCAATTTAAGTTGGCAGGGAGTTTCGTAAAGTAAAAAGATTAGGATTGACTCTGATTTCTCAAATACCAATTCTAACAACTTCGGGTGGTTGTAGTTTAGTCACACAACCTCCCCTTGGTTGATTTATGTAGGTTATAATTACACATTCCGTTAACATATGATTTCTTTAACTAAAATGATATCCTAAGCAAAGCTATTTTCGGATTACCAAGACTTAGAAAAATACATCATAACTTATATCTCATCATTTCTAAGTACAATATAAGGATCCATGTTTCGTTAATGTATCAAAGTATTTCTATCTTTCAAGAACATGAATCAACCATGAACGATTGCCAATAGAATTGACAACCACCAACTTTAAATTAGTGATTTAAGATGGTGAAACATTTATCATCAAAAGATAATTGTAATATAACCATGTACTTTACTAGACTACACCACATGTCTTGTATAATTATCAAGTAAAACAAAGCTTCTTCATATATTTTAGATGGTAAAAGGAGTTTAGCTAATAATGAGCATGATGATAAACATTAAGATGAATGATAATAACAAATACATGATTAAACTTGGAACAATCTAACAAAATGTAGATGAATCTTCTTTCTTAATGATGGTAATGATGGTTGATGATGATGGTTGATGGTGATGGCCTCCAAGCCTTTAAACTCTTCACTAAATCTTCTATGTGAGTGTTAGTGTGTGTTTTTATAAGAGAGAACCGGATAGAATTCTTTTCAAGGCACACCAAATGAATGCAACATGAGCCACTATTTATAGGCAATCTGGAGTGTGAGGCACGTCCCCGTGCTTACGTAGGCAAGCTCCCGTGCATTTTTATGACATGTGCCAGATTTGTTTTGTCTATTCTGAATGGTGACCACGGCCCTGTGGTTTTTAGTGACATGTGCTAATTCTTTTTTTGTCTTTTCTGTGTTCACGTCCACGGCCCCGTGGTTGGGAGACACGGCCCCGTGCTTTTGCTTCCAGATTTTGTCTTTTCTTGTGTTCAGAAGCATGGGGCGTGTTTCTTAAGGCATGGGGGTGTGTTTCTTTGTTTTTCTTGTGTTTTCTTCTGTTTTTCTTCGTCTTTTTGCTTGTTTCTTTGTCTGGGGCTTGGTTTCACCTGAAATTATGTTTTATTATGATAAGTAGCCTTTTATGCTATGTTATTTGATAGAAATTGCAGTTTTTAGAGATTATTTGATGCCGAAAAGATGTATATTTCTATGTACATCAAACATCCTCACACTTGAACATTGCTTGTCTTCAAGCAATCTTCTTATAAATATCCTCTAAAAACAGCAAGCTTAGATTATAACCATCCCTTAAGTGAGCTCCAAGAAGATGAAACAAAATAACCAATCTTAATTTATGTTAGTGATAAGTAAGAAGGAACTTTTGTTTTTATGAGCTTCCGTTTATGCAAAATGTCACGTTCTCGCAATGTTCACTCACACTCAGTTTTATATCTGATCATACCTATGATGTATGTATGTGAACGCTCTAGTCATGTCACACCCGGCCCTGAGCGGCGGAAACAGCCGGGCGCGCTCGAGTGGGGATTGATACTTAAGCACGGGCCATTGCAAACATTCAAAGTAAGATTTTCATTGCGCATGAAAAGTTTAATACAAATACATTACATTGTTTAAAAATTACATAAAAACATCCAAGTATAAAAACTGTTGAAGATTTCCACGCCATATCCCCTTGCGCGGCGGGAACAACCACGCGCATCGAAGGGATAGAACTAAAATCTTCCAAAAAGCTAGTTTTAGATGTTCAGCGTGAGGTGCTCTAAGTGTGACTCCATGCGCTACCTAGTTATCTCCTGAAAGACACGTAAAAACATTTGAATCAGTATAAACTGAGTGAGTTCACAAGTTTTAGTAACTTGATAAATCGTATTGCATCATAATCTTGATACAAATCATTCTGAAACATAATTCTGATAGCATCATTAAAACACATGCTTGGTAAAACATAGTCCTATCAACATATTCTGATAAAATCGTTCCGCGGGTTACGCGGCGAACATTTCTGGGAACTGTGCTCGTCTGTGTAAGTGGCGCTGCCACTACGAGCTAAAATAATGTAATACCGTCCCGCGGGTTACGCGCGGACACTTCTGGAAAACTGTGCTCGTCTGTGTAAGTGGCGCTGCCACTACGAGCGAATAATACTGTAATACCGTCCCCCGGGTTACGCGCGGACGTTGTGCCGGAAAACAAGGCGCTCGTCTGCGTAAGAGGAGCGACCTCTACGAGCGGGCTCAACCCATAGTACTGCCCCATGACCATACTAGGCACTCGTCTGTGTAAGAGGTGCGACCCCTACGAGTGGGCGGATCAAACCAGCAGTCCCTACCCTTAGAGTTCCAATGGTAAAGTGATCACTTACTCGAATCTGGTGCACTAACATCGAAAAACCATAGATAACCGTTCGCATCGCTCATCATGAAACATAACTTAAACACATAATCGCTTGCATAGCTTTTAAGTATACCATAATAAAACATTATTTAAGTACGTGTCCCTCGCCCCGAAAACAGTTTAAAAATAGTGAAAACAGTGAAAATAGGGGCTGTGAGACTCACCTGTGGTTCTTGTTAAGGGATTAATCGAGATTCGGGTTTTCTTGGTGTTGGCCTCGGAATCGAAGGTCTAGTAACAGGATCGGAAATGAAATTTGCAGTTCTTAAGAGAGAAGTTTGAAGTGTGTTTGGGTGATAATTTGGGTTTCATATTTATAGGCAAACTCAAGGGAACACAATCCCTTGCTTTAGGGGATTGTAATCTTTTCATATCTAGGTATAATGATGATAAAGTATGGAAATTATTATTGTTTATTGTTTATTTAAAAGTGGAGGAGTGGATAAAAGATCTTGATTTGATTTGGACAGGACATGCAGGTCTGGGGTTGGTGAGAATAGGGTGGCTGACAGTTGACTTTTCATGTTACAGTGTGCTTTTTCAGGTACTTTTGTCAGTGTACAGTAAAAAGTGGAAAATCTCTGAAACACGCTACTGTTTCCTTTTGGGCGGGAGTAATCTCCTTACGTCTGGAGAATAGACTAAGTGTTCTGTGCGTATCACTTTGTGCGCATAGCTTTCTGCGTGAAGGACATTTCTTTGCTGCGGGTAGGTGCGTAACCTTCTCGCAGTTAGGGACATTGAGTTTCATTTGTAGATTCTCCAGGTGGTCTTGGTATTTCAACATAGTGATCAGTTATGTTGAAGTCAATTCCATCTTGGAGCTTCAGACAAACTAGCTCTCAATGTTCCCGCCATGCGGGGAGGTTAGTTCCCTTCCGCACGCGCATAAACGATTTAGGATGCACCCGCCTTAGCATCATGCGGGATGGTCAACCCATAGACAACATAACGTTAAGTTACATGAAAACATAAAGCCAAAACATTCGCGCATGGCGCATATAACATATGCTCACGCTGGTTCTTAACATGGTGCGCTCGCGCAGGTTGCACATAACAAATGCACGCGCTGATTCTAATATGGCGCGCTCGCGCAGGGCGCACATAACAAATGCACGCGCTGACTAACATGGCGCGCTCGCGCAGGGCGCACATAACAAATGCACGCGCTGATTCTAATATGGCGCGCTCGCGCAGGGCGCATATAACAAAATTACCTAATATTTAGGTTGATTACTTGGTTTAAGGGATTGGGAATTTACCGGGTGTCACATTCTCCCCTCGTTAAACAAATTTCGTCCCGAAATTTAGGAGACGTTGCTGGCAGAAACCATGTTCTGAAAGAGGTGTGGGTATTTCTTGCGCATCTGGTCTTCTCTTTCCCAAGTGAATTCAAGCCCACGCCTCGAGTTCCATTGAACCTTTACTAACTTGATTCTGCTTCTGCGTAACTTTTGTTCTTTCCAATCGGTTACTGCTATAGGTTCTTCTACGAAGTGCAGCTGTTTGTCGATGTGAATCTCTCCTAACGGCAAAATCAACGTTTCGTCAGATAAGCACTTTTTGAGGTTGGACACATGAAACGTATCATGAACTCCACTGAGTTCGGCGGGTAAACGGAGTTTATAAGCAACCGGACCGATCCTTTCCAGGATCTCAAATGGTCCAATGTAGCGCGGATTCAACTTTCCTCGCTTGCCGAAACGGGGGACTCCTTTCCATGGAGAGACTTTCAAAAGTACTTTATCCCCTACTTGAAATTCCAACGGTTTCCTTCGCACATCTGCGTAGCTCTTCTGTCTGTCGCGCGCTGTCTTAAGGCGATCCCTTATCTGAAAAATCTTGTCTGTTGTTTCTTGGATCAATTCTGGACCAGTCATTTGCTTGTCACCCACTTCAGCCCAGCACAGTGGGGATCTACACTTGCGCCCATACAAAGCTTCGAACGGCGCAGCCTTGATGCTTGTGTGATAGCTGTTGTTGTAAGAAAATTCAACCAATGGGAGATGAGTATCCCAGCTTCCTCCGAAATCGATCGCGCACGCGCGCAGCATATCTTCCAACGTCTGAATTGTTCGCTCGCTTTGCCCATCCGTTTGAGGATGATAAGCTGTACTCATATCAAGGCGAGTACCTAGAGCTCCTTGTAACGTTCTCCAAAACCTTGATGTGAACCGACTATCTCTATCAGAAATGATGGACACTGGGACTCCATGTTTTGAAACTACTTCTCGAATATACAATCGGGCTAACTTTTCCATCTTATCGGTTTCCTTGATCGGCAGGAAGTGCGCTGACTTAGTTAGCCGATCTACAATAACCCAGATCGTGTCGTAACCCCCAGGTGTCCTTGGCAATTTGGTGATGAAGTCCATAGAGATTTGTTCCCACTTCCACATGGGAATTTCTGGCTGTTGAAGCAACCCTGATGGTTTCTGGTATTCAGCCTTCACCTTCGAACACGTCAGGCACTTACTGACATACGTCGCGATGGCGCCTTTAAGATTGGGCCACCAATACAGCGTTTTAACATCTTGGTACATCTTGTCCGCGCCAGGATGTACGGAATACCGCGTCCTGTGAGCTTCGTCTAATACTTGCTCGCGCAATCCTCCCTTGAGAGGGACCCATATGCGGTTAGCAAAATATCGAGTGTCGTTCTCTTTGAGCTCCAAATCCTTAATCATAC
This sequence comes from Bidens hawaiensis, assembly GCF_021521415.1. Classification (NCBI taxonomy): domain Eukaryota; kingdom Viridiplantae; phylum Streptophyta; class Magnoliopsida; order Asterales; family Asteraceae; genus Bidens; species Bidens hawaiensis. The sequence goes on from NW_027491701.1 coordinate 675,700, forward strand.
CCCCAAGGGATTCGTTTTTAACAAACTCCGGTTTCAAGGCTTCTTGCTGAGCGTCTCGGATGCGAGTAGAGAGATCTGCGTGAATGGTCAACCTTAGAGCCTTGACTCGTAGCGTTTTTATTCGCTCCTTCCTACTTAGCGCGTCTGCTACCACATTCGCCTTTCCAGGGTGGTACTTGATTTCACAATCATAATCATTCAACAACTCCACCCATCTTCGTTGCCTCATGTTTAAATCCTTTTGATCAAATATATGTTGAAGACTCTTGTGATCCGTAAAGATTATACACTTTGTACCATAGAGGTAATGGCGCCAAATCTTTAGCGCGAAGACAACCGCTCCAAGTTCTAAATCATGCGTTGTGTAGTTCTTTTCATTGGTCTTGAGTTGGCGTGAGGCATACGCTATGACTTTGTCTCGCTGCATAAGGACACATCCTAGTCCCTGATGTGAAGCGTCGCAGTAAACAACGATGTCATCCGTCCCCTCGGGCAGAGACAGAATTGGCGCACTACATAACTTCTGTTTCAACATTTGAAAGGCTGCTTCTTGATTTTCGCCCCAAACAAACTTCTTGTCTTTCTGAGTTAGCGCGGTCAGAGGTAGAGCTATCTTGGAGAAGTTCTCAATGAAGCGTCGATAGTAGCCAGCTAGTCCTAGGAATTGCCTCACCTCAGTTGGGGTTTTTGGCGCTTCCCAGTTTTCGATGGCCTTGACTTTGGAAGGATCAACGTGTATTCCTTTCTCGTTTACAACGTGACCGAGAAAGTGAACTTCTCTAAGCCAAAACTCGCACTTGGAAAACTTCGCATACAACTTTTCTTTCCTCAACAATTCCAAAATCAATCTCAAGTGTTGCTCATGCTCGGCCTTGGTCCGAGAGTAAATCAGAATGTCATCTATGAACACAATCACAAACTTGTCCAAGTATGGTTTGCACACGCGGTTCATCAGATCCATGAACACAGCCGGCGCATTAGTTAGCCCGAAAGGCATCACTAAGAACTCATAATGGCCGTATCTAGTTCGGAAGGCTGTTTTCGGCACATCTTCCTCATGGACCCTAAGTTGGTGGTATCCTGACCGTAGATCTATCTTCGAATAATAACTGGATCCCTGCAACTGGTCAAATAAGTCGTCAATCCTCGGTAAGGGGTACCGATTCTTGACTGTCAGCTTGTTCAGCTCCCTGTAGTCAATACACATTCTGAACGAACCATCCTTCTTCTTAACAAACAGTACTGGAGCTCCCCAAGGTGAAAAGCTTGGGCGTATGAAACCCTTATCCAATAGTTCCTGTAACTGATTGGATAGCTCTTGCATCTCAGATGGAGCTAATCGATAAGGCGCTCGAGCTACTGGCGCAGCTCCTGGGACTAAATCAATACGAAACTCTACTTGTCGCGGCTGCGGTAATCCGGGCAAATCTTCAGGAAAAACTTCTGGAAATTCGCGCACTACCGGTAAGTCTTCAATTCTTCGCTCATCTCCTTTCTTCTCTACTACATGCGCCAGGAAGGCGTAGCACCCTTTCCTTAGGCACTTACGCGCCTTTAGGCACGAAATCAGTTTCGTCGCAACTCCCCTTCTTTCCCCTTGAATTACTAAGGTTTCTTCGTTCAACAGTGGGATCCGAACCTGCTTCTCATGGCAAATAACTTCCGCGCGGTTCTCGACTAACCAATCCATACCTACCACAATGTCAAAACTTCCCAAGTCTATTGGCAACAAGTTAATATTGAACCCGTGACCTCCCATGACTATTACACATTGTTCAGTTCTTTCGTTCGCTCATAACTGCCTACCATTGGCTAGTTCTATAGTATAAGGCGTATCTAGCCTACTGGTTGCTAAGCCTAGGGAGTTTTTAAACTCAGCAGATATAAAACTTAGGTCAGCGCCAGTATCAAATAAGACAGATACAAAATGTCCGTTAAGCAAAAACGTACCGGTTACCACATTCGGCTCTTCTTTAGCTTCACCCGCGCCGATCACAAAAGCTCTCCCGCGAGCTTGGTTTCCCTTTTGCGGGCAATCCCGACTGAAGTGCCCTGGCTTTCCGCATGCGTAGCAGTTGTCATTGGCTCCAGCTTCTTTAGCACGGCAATTCACCGTCTTGTGTCCTGGCCTGTTACATTTGGCGCACGCGACGCTCGCGCATTCGCCTTCGTGGTGAAACTTGCATTTGTTGCACCATGGGCGAGGCCCGCTGTATCCTTTTCGTGGTGGCTCCGCGGCCTGAATCGCGTAAACCCTTGCACTTTCCTGCTTCTTGAACGGTGGCTGCTTGGAGTCGGACCCTCGGTGGTGAGAGTTCCACTTCCTCTTGGAGTCAGAGGTTCGCTGCTCGTTTCCGCGCGTAGTCAACATACCCGCACGGACCGTATCCCTTGTAAGGGTGATGGCCCGCGCTACCGCCTCATCAAAGGTTGGAGGCGCTGCGGCGTTGACCGGAACCCTAACAACAGGAGGTAACCCAAAAATATACCTCTCGATCTTCTTTTCCTCCGTGTTTTCCATGTCTGGCACCAACTGGCAAAGCTCGTTGAACCGGTTGTTGTAGGCGTCGATATCCGTTCCTACCATGGTGTGGTTCCAGAATTCCTGCTGCAGACTCTGGATTTCTGCGCGAGAGCAGAACTTTCTCATCATCATTTCCTTCAGTTCCTCCCAGGTCTTGTGGAGAGCAACTTCTCGCCCCAATGTCTTCACTTGAAGCTTCCACCAAGACGAAGCTGCCTCTTGGAACATGCAGGTCGCGTAAAGGACCTTCTGGTTCTCACTACATCCGCTAATGGAGAGAACTGTCTCCATCTTGTCAATCCAGTTGTAGAGCCCAATGGCCCCTTCGGTACCCTTGAATGGCCAAGGCCTACAGGCCATGAATGTCTTGTAGGAGCATCCTTTGTCCAAGGCTCCTGATTCGGGTTCTGGGGTCTCGTTCTGACGACCCTGACTTGATTCGGCCTTGCTGGCCTCATGCGTCGCAATCGCCTGCGCGATTATTTCCGCGAGTTCCTCGGGTGTCATGGTAATTCCCTTGGCTCTAGTTGGAGGCATTCTCGCTTTAAAAGAGAATGAAAATATATTAAACTTTGCGCATGTACTCTGAGCACATAATGTTCTTTATCTTTATTCACTAGACACTGTGTGACCCGTGTTCCTAAGTGTGTGTATAGTTTCTTTTGAAAATATTCTTTGAAAAATATTTCATGCGATTCCCCAACGGTTATAGTCTAGGTTAAAACTTCTTTTCCTAGTTCGCTATAACCAGTGCTCTGATACCAATCTGTCACACCCGGCCCTGAGCGGCGGAAACAGCCGGGCGCGCTCGAGTGGGGATTGATACTTAAGCACTGGCCATTGCAAACATTCAAAGTAAGATTTTCATTGCGCATGAAAAGTTTAATACAAATACATTACATTGTTTAAAAATTACATAAAAACATCCAAGTATAAAAACTGTTGAAGATTTCCACGCCATATCCCCTTGCGCGGCGGGAACAACCACGCGCATCGAAGGGATAGAACTAAAATCTTCCAAAAAGCTAGTTTTAGATGTTCAGCGTGAGGTGCTCTAAGTGTGACTCCATGCGCTACCTAGTTATCTCCTGAAAGACACGTAAAAACATTTGAATCAGTATAAACTGAGTGAGTTCACAAGTTTTAGTAACTTGATAAATCGTATTGCATCATAATCTTGATACAAATCATTCTGAAACATAATTCTGATAGCATCATTAAAACACATGCTTGGTAAAACATAGTCCTATCAACATATTCTGATAAAATCGTTCCGCGGGTTACGCGCGAACATTTCTGGGAACTGTGCTCGTCTGTGTAAGTGGCGCTGCCACTACGAGCTAAAATAATGTAATACCGTCCCGCGGGTTACGCGCGGACACTTCTGGAAAACTGTGCTCGTCTGTGTAAGTGGCGCTGCCACTACGAGCGAATAATACTGTAATACCGTCCCGCGGGTTACGCGCGGACGTTGTGCCGGAAAACAAGGCGCTCGTCTGCGTAAGAGGAGCGACCTCTACGAGCGGGCTCAACCCATAGTACTGCCCCATGACCATACTAGGCACTCGTCTGTGTAAGAGGTGCGACCCCTACGAGTGGGCGGATCAAACCAGCAGTCCCTACCCTTAGAGTTCCAATGGTAAAGTGATCACTTACTCGAATCTGGTGCACTAACATCGAAAAACCATAGATAACCGTTCGCATCGCTCATCATGAAACATAACTTAAACACATAATCGCTTGCATAGCTTGTAAGTATACCATAATAAAACATTATTTAAGTACGTGTCCCTCGCCCCGAAAACAGTTTAAAAATAGTGAAAACAGTGAAAATAGGGGCTGTGAGACTCACCTGTGGTTCTTGTTAAGGGATTAATCGAGATTCGGGTTTTCTTGGTGTTGGCCTCGGAATCGAAGGTCTAGTAACAGGATCGGAAATGAAATTTGCAGTTCTTAAGAGAGAAGTTTGAAGTGTGTTTGGGTGATAATTTGGGTTTCATATTTATAGGCAAACTCAAGGGAACACAATCCCTTGCTTTAGGGGATTGTAATCTTTTCATATCTAGGTATAATGATGATAAAGTATGGAAATTATTATTGTTTATTGTTTATTTAAAAGTGGAGGAGTGGATAAAAGATCTTGATTTGATTTGGACAGGACATGCAGGTCTGGGGTTGGTGAGAATAGGGTGGCTGACAGTTGACTTTTCATGTTACAGTGTGCTTTTTCAGGTACTTTTGTCAGTGTACAGTAAAAAGTGGAAAATCTCTGAAACACGCTACTGTTTCCTTTTGGGCGGGAGTAATCTCCTTACGTCTGGAGAATAGACTAAGTGTTCTGTGCGTATCACTTTGTGCGCATAGCTTTCTGCGTGAAGGACATTTCTTTGCTGCGGGTAGGTGCGTAACCTTCTCGCAGTTAGGGACATTGAGTTTCATTTGTAGATTCTCCAGGTGGTCTTGGTATTTCAACATAGTGATCAGTTATGTTGAAGTCAATTCCATCTTGGAGCTTCAGACAAACTAGCTCTCAATGTTCCCGCCATGCGGGGAGGTTAGTTCCCTTCCGCACGCGCATAAACGATTTAGGATGCACCCGCCTTAGCATCATGCGGGATGGTCAACCCATAGACAACATAACGTTAAGTTACATGAAAACATAAAGCCAAAACATTCGCACATGGCGCATATAACATATGCTCACGCTGGTTCTTAACATGGTGCGCTCGCGCAGGTTGCACATAACAAATGCACGCGCTGATTCTAATATGGCGCGCTCGCGCAGGGCGCACATAACAAATGCACGCGCTGACTAACATGGCGCGCTCGCGCAGGGCGCACATAACAAATGCACGCGCTGATTCTAATATGGCGTGCTCGCGCAGGGCGCATATAACAAAATTACCTAATATTTAGGTTGATTACTTGGTTTAAGGGATTGGGAATTTACCGGGTGTCACAAGTCAAAATGCAACCTGTGATAAATAAGCTTGTAACAAGTTCAAATCTCCACCTTAAAAGGGTTGTATGTATCAGAAGGTAAAATGGGTTGGTTTTGTGTGAGTAAGGTTTTGGTATTTTGTGGTGGTTCAAGGGTTTAAGTTAATGAGGATGGTAAATACAACTTCTATTGATTGTCGGGAGTCTTGAGATGTCTTCAATGGTTAGCTCCTTTTCTTCGATGATATATATATATATATATATATATATATATATATATATATTTAATTACCTAATGACTCTTTTAAGGTCTGATCGTCAAGACCAGTTTTATCGAAGATGTGGATCAACTCTTCCTCAATCCTGTTCTGAACATAACTTCCAACTCTAATGGATCATTCGGCTTTGAGCCTAATAGCCCCCACCCTCATTAGTTCGGTATATTCATGCTGAGACTGAGTTTGACTGTTTCTACATCTTCCTTCGTGGGACCAGTTTCCGCAACCTAAGCATCGTTCATATCTTTTTGCTTTTCTTTTCATTGCGTTTTTTGAAATTCCACAGAATGGTGGTCTTTGATCTTCTTGGCGCCACTTTTTCCTCACCTCATTCACTACAACAAAAAGGGCTTTTTAGGACCTTTTGCGTGGAACGCTTGTTAAATAGGGTCCTAAAATCTAGTTAATAGGACAAATGAACATTTGAGGTCCTTTTACAATATACGCTACAGAACCGGTGTCCTAAAAAGTTATTTAATAGGATGGATGATTCTTTGGGGTCGTATTATCATATAACTTAATAAGACACTTAAAATCTAAATCCTGAAAAAGTAACTTATAAGACATGTAGTTGGTGTCCCATTATGTAGTAATGTAATAAGACACTTGATCACAGGAGGTCTTATTATAACATAAGTTAATAGGATATTTTGTAGTTAAGCCATAAATATTCGGTGTTATAGGACCCCTTTCTAGTCGATGTCATATAAGACCATAACTTAATAGGACATTTTACACTATGGTCTTATAACTTTAACCTTTATAAGACGCGTAATCACTGTGGTGTTATTATAATACACCGTAATAGGACATTTGATACTTGAGTCACAAAACATCTGTTTTATAGGACGCTTATTCGCTAGAGTTTTATTATAACATAACTTAATAACTTAATAGGACACTTGACACTTGAGTTTTATAACTTTAACCTTTGTGTGATGCTTAATCATTGTTGTGTTATTATAATACACCCTAATAGGACACTTGATATTGTAGTCATAAAACATATGTTTTATAGGACGCTTATTATCTAGAGTTTTGTTATAACATAACTTAATATGACACTTGACACTTGGGTCTTATAATATTAACTTTTACATAACTTTTAACCGTTGTGGTGTTATTGTAATCCACTGTAATAGGACACTTGATATATGAGTCATAAAACATTAGTTTTATAGTACGCTTATTCACTAGAATTTCTTTGTAGCATAACTTATTGTGACACTTGATACTTGAGTTTTATAACTTTAAACTTTATAAGACGCTTAATTATTGTGATATTATTAACACCACAAAAAAAAGCCATATAATTCACGAATGGTTGGTTAAGCGTTTGGCCCATTTACAAGCCAATATAGCTTACCGACTAATTATGTATTTTAGTGCTATGTGGTTTGTATTTTGCTTTTTATTATTATTATTATTATTATTATTATTATTATTATTATGCCCTTTAACGTTGTATTAATAGGTCTAGATAGCGTTTGCCCACTGCACAATAAGCTATCACATTAAGATGCTCAATATCAAACTAGGCTTCTCATTTGATTAAAAATATGCTAAATCCTATCTGAACATAAATAAAAGCACACAATAAAAGGTATTTGAATGAAACACAAAACTTTAAAAAATAACATAAAATAATTTTGATCATAAACATGGAAAATTAGATATGTATTTTTGGCTCAAAATTATTTTCAAAAAAAATTTCGTCAATTCGTATATATGTTTTTAGTGATTATGATTTCGTCTATTAAAGTAAACTACAAATGATTTTAAATATTACTTCAATTCGTGAATGACAGACATAGAAAAAGGAAAAAAAATTGAAGCAGGAAACACATAAAAAGGGAAAAAAAGTGAAAGAGGATTGAAGCAAGGTTATTAAGAATACGAGCGGTACTGTGGCTTTTAGTTTTGGAGAAGTCAGATAAACTTTGGTTCAAAAGCTAGTGTGAAAATGATTATTTGGGAGGGAATTTTGGGAATTTAATATTAATTTGTTCTAAGTTATGGTGAGAGATAAAATTTTGGAGGGAAATCGGTTAATATGAGGGTATTTTATAAATGTAGGACAATATTTGACTTTAGATAAGAAAATTAATATAAATTAACATAAGGCTTGTGTGTCAGAAATTTAGGGGCAATTACATATATCTCCTTATTAACTTCATTTATTACATATATCCCCTCGTTAACTTCATATATTACATATATCCCCAACTCAAAACTTAAAATTACATATATCCCTTTTCTTAAACATAAAATTATCAAATTTACCCATTTTAATATATTTTTTTAAAAATAAATTATACAATGACAAGTTTACCCTTTTACCTATATCTTCTACACAAGATGGATAGCAGTTCAAAACAACAAAAAATCTACAGGTGACCGTACACCTCCATGGCTCCATGCCTACCATCGTTAACCTCATGCGTTCAATTAAACGATTACCACCAACCTATCAAGTGGCTTTAGGTTCGCCGGAAAACATCAAGCTTGGCGGAAAAACCCTATGCGCCGTCGTCTCCGCTGGTTGTCTTCTTCGGTCTCATCATCCCGGCATCGTCACAACACCCCCATCATCGATAATCGTGTAACGTCATCTCTGTTCTTCATCCGCCGTTGCCGCCAGTGACGTGGCAACATCCGTCCGTCTATCTGTCTTTGTTTGCGTCGCGGGAAACGAAGGTAAACCGAGTTTATGTTGGAATTGAACATCAGAAAACCCATTGCTTGCTATATGAAAACCCATATAATTAACAAAATTGATTGCCATAATCAATTGGATTGAATGGCCGATGAGAAACAAATTTAGATAAGGGTTAGGTTTTTGTGAAGTTTAAAAAGGGCATTTTTGTCATAAACTGTAATTTATAAATAAAGGGGATATATGTAATTTTAAGTTTTCGAGCCGGGGGTCTCACTGGAAGCAGCCTCTCTATCTCTATAGGGTAGAGGTAAGGCTGTCTACATTTTACCATCCTCAGACCCTACCATAGCTTTGCTACTGGTGGGATATACTGAGTACGATGATGATGATGATGATGATGATGACGATGAAATTTTAAGTTTTAGATTGGAGATATATGTAATAAATTAAGTTAATAAGGGGATATTTGTAAATCTTCCTTAAATTTAAATAAGTGAATTAGAGTATTCCCAATCTATCTTTTAAATTTATGTGAGAAGAGTTTGTAAAATATAAGGTGAGGTTTGAATGGTTGTAAGTGTAAATTATATGGTGGAATAAGAAAATGTAGTGATTTTTGGAAAATTTGGGAAAACTTTATTTGTCCCTATATATTTTTTAATATTTGTTAAATTAGATGTGAGTAGAGCATAGAAAAAAACTATAATGATAAATATATAAAAAATATTATTTAATTAAACAATAGAGAAATATAGTGTTTTATAGTGTAATTATAGATATGGAGATAGAGAATTGGCTGGGACTTAGAGAGAAAAGATAATTATTAAAGATGTAAAAATGTATTATTTTATTTTATACAAAATAAAATGTATTTTTTTATTATTATAAAGATAATGATAAAGAAACTTCAGGAATGCTTACTTTTAAAAGACAGACATGCCTCTTAATGGTTCAGTATTTGCTAAACAACCATTTAGTGTAAAATCTATAATATATATAAACGAAGACATAAAAATCTTACTTGTCGCGATGTGGTCGCTCATTCTTTTTTTTGGAGTCACCAGATTTGCTTGATTTTTAAATGGAGGCTTCTCATGCATTTGACCCGAATTCATGGGTATGGGTCTTACCAAACCCATATATTCCTTAAACGGGTTATAACATCTCATTAAATTAAAAATTATTCTCATCAAATTATTTATGTAAAAATCCTATAAAATAGGATATAATAAAAATTAATATCTTATTTATTTTAAAAAAGATATATATATTATTTAAATTAAAAAACCAATTTGATAGTAAAAAAAATAAACGGGTCTTGGGTCTAATCAAACCATAAGTATATTATTAATTGTCATAAATATTATTTATAATTAAAAAACCAATTTTATAGTAAAAAAGTAAACGAGTCTTGGGTCTCATCAAAACCATATAGCTTTTAAACCGGGTTATAACATCTCATTTATTTGTGAAACAATTTATCATCAAACCATAAGTATATTATTAACTTTCATACAATAAAAAAAATAAATTCAAAAAATAAATAAATATTAGAACAAACAATATAAAACAACCCCCGTAATATGAGGGACAAAAACTAGTATAATAATAATTATGATTTACCCGATCCAATTATTGTTTGACAATAATTCTTATGTATAATCAACGTATGTTTGACAATGATTCTTATGTATATTAATTTTGATCGACTATGGTTTAACTAAAATTTATTTTGCCTAACCGTTATGACTATGATAACAATGGCTTTCATTATCTACATATATTATGTTTTCAAAAACCATGTCTTTCTATTTTTTATTAGCATCTTAACAAAAAATCATTATGAACTCTTTATAGAACCTCACAAAATAAAGGAGACCACCATCTCCTTGCCACATAGATTTATGCAATCATATCAATTAGATCCAATCAATGATTGCCAAGGGCCTTTTAGGAAGGGAAGGGTTACCTCTAGCTATCTAACAATTGTAGTTGATTTACGAACAATCATAAAACAAAATCCAAAATGACACACACCGAAGAGATGTCGATCCCTTTAAAAAACCAAGTTAACACGAGTTGGTATCTGGTCCAACAGTATCATCCAAGCCATTATTGACCATGATCATTGTCGTGGCCTGTTATTTAACTCACATTGACATTAATGGGTTGTGTTAAGCAATGTGTGTTAGAATGAGTCATAAGTAGTTATAGTGCATCACGACAAGTGTTATTGGTCATAACGAAAGGATCAAATATAATCAAGGGTGCAAATTTATGTCAAGACATGAAGCTAACACTAATATAGTTGGTTTAAGTTTAACACCCAAACCCGTTTACCTAATGGGTTGTATTTGGATCAACCCAGGAGTTAATGGTTGAATGGTTTAACTCGCTTGTTTTTTAGTTTTTGTTTTTTAAACGTGTTTTATGCATGTGAATGTCTTATGACAAAATTTAAAACTAAAAAGTAATTAGAATAAGATGTTATAATTAAAATGCAAATGTTTTATATAACGTTGTAATTATTTATCATTTATTTGTAAAATGTAAATTTAAATTATTAGTATGTGAAAGTAGTAAAAACATTAAAAAAAGTTTTAAGTTGAACGGGTTGTGGTCAAGTCAACCTCGAAAATACATGTCGTGCTCGAATTCACATGTCTGATACGATTGTTTGATTTTGATTCGTGTACAATTTTCAGTTTCGTGTTGAGATTTTACAAATATTTAAATAAAAATGTTTGAAATTTAAATCTCCAAAAATACGAAATAATAATAATAATAATAAGCATAAAATTCTGTTTCAATCCATCAAACAAACGCACGTTCAGCGTTTATTTAGTTTCGATCAAATTAGGGTTTTTTTTCCTTTTATCGATTGCCGCCCAACCTTCATTGTTTATCTGAATTCCTCAATTCGTTTTGATCGATTCGCGCTACAAGGTACCAACCTCCTTGATTGCTTATTTGTTATTTTTATCAATTTGATTTAACTTATTACGGAGATTAATAACTGCAAGTATTCCAATCAAATTTCCGAGTAGCAATGAAAGACTAAACTAAGGTTAACTTTATTGTTGAGTTGCAAAAGTATTTTTATGTTGATTGATATATGTACAAGTTTGTTGGAGATAATCCTTAGTTGTTTATGGGCTGTTTTGAATCATTGTTTATGACAGGTAACTCTGGCTACCTCGAAAACTCTTGTGTATTAGTAATTGGAACCCGTTATAACCCGGCCTGACTCGTTACCCCGTCGGATGCAACCCACCCAGTTTTGCTAGGTATACAGGTAATGATAACCTGCATAAATGTTTCATGTTATTATTTTTCGGTTGAAGCTTACACTATCATTACCATCTTCTAATATAATTGCATTTTGAATTTTATTAGAATGCATACCGCTCTCTATATAATGGTTAGTTATAAACTGTAAGTGTCTCTTAGAAAAGAATAAAAATAAATTTGGACCAAACATTTGACAAAATTTTTTTTTTTCTGGTCGTTTGGCTAAAACATTTTAATCGAGCCATTTGGCTAAAATGTTTTTATCGACCCGTTTGGTTAATAAGTTAAATTTGGGCCGCTTGAACCAAAAGTTTAAAACATAATCTGAAATTGAAACAGGGGATAATTGAGATGGACCAATAGAAAAAAATGCGGGGTGGGGTGGGGTGGGGGTGGAGGTGGGGGTGGGGGGGATCAATTGTATGGGTCCTGTTCAGTTATAAAAGCTGATTTGATTTTATGGTGTTCACATTTAATATCAAAGCGTTATTATTTTGTTGTCTTATACTTGAAGGAATAATTTAGGCGGATTTAAGTTATTAGTTGCTACAATATGCTATATTTACAGCTGCTACCCTACCCCTTGTCCAAAACCAGGTACTTGTAACATTGTTTTTGTGTATTGTTGCAACCATGAGGTCGATTTAACCTAATGCAAAATTTGAAGACTATAAATTATCAACCCTGGACACGGACATATGGAAATATTGAAATTGATATTGCACCCAAACTTGTAAGCTTCCTTTGACTTTTTATAGATGTCAATTTTGACCCGATTAATTTTACTCGGTTGATATGAGTTTTTTTTCATAGGTCAAAATAACATAAGCAGATTTAATAGGAGATTGAAAGTCACCTTTTGGTACTCCATTAAGAGTGCTCTAAAAATTAACAGCAACTCATCTTACTGTTATCAAATTTTAATATCTTTACATAAATATTTCATCTAAACATTACCATATAATCTTTAGTGCTCTTAAATGAGCATGTAGCAAGAGGATGGGTGAAGAGCCAAGACCCAAATGAGTTAGTTGGTGGTATAGAGATTGGACCAAAATGGTGTGAAGTACCAATATAAATAGATGAAGTTGGTGAGATCATATGGGTTATTTTCCATAATTCAAGATTGTATTGGTGCATCCATCGCATGGCCTTGTCCATTCATCTCGGTATGTATTTGTTAAACTTGTGATACGAATAATTTTAATAACATGGAACTTAATGCTATACATGGATGGTTTATTTGTAGGTAGTCCGTGAGGATTGAGGACGCATGATGACTCGGGATTTTATGGTGCTTGTTTCTTTTATTGCTTTTAAATTTTTTTTGTTGAATGTTACAAGAGCTTATGTTGTATAATGTTATAACTTATTTATGTTTAGTGTTTTCGTTATGAACAAGCTTATATAATATAATTAAGTTTTATTTCTTTCAATATTTATATGTACATAATCGTATCGTAAAATTGTGTGTGGACGTTTAAAAAGGGTCGTATAATATGATTTGTTAGGACTTCGAATTTTGTCCTATTAAACGTTAGAACATTGTAAAAGTGTCATAATATGTTTTTGTAGGACGTTTAAGTTGTTCATAGACATATTATACGACCATAAAATTTAGTTTCATAATCTTGTTTGGGATATTAGGACCCTTTTCTTGGTACTATAATGTTAAATCATAAGAGTCCTATAAATTAATTTTTAAGGACACTTGTATGTGTATCAAAAGATTAAAGGTAGGTAAGAACATTTTAAAACATTGAAAAAGTGTCCTAATATGTTTTTGTTGGGACGCCTTTTAGGTTGTTAATGGATATAATATGCTACCATAAAATTGGTTTTATAATCTTATTTGGGATATTATGACGCGTTTTGAGTTCTGAGACTTATTACGACCCCTTTACATGAAACTCTTTTCTTGTTGGTCTTATTAAATGAAAGGTCCTATAAAATAGCATTTTAGGACACTTTTGTGCGTACTAAAAAGCCCTTTTAATTGTAGTGATTGCTAAAGAGAAAGATTCTCTCCCTAAGTTCTGAAGGCAACCTAGGTTTTGTGAAGTGTATGCAGCAAAGGAAATTGAAATCGAAAGAATGCATTTCCAGTTCTTTAGGGTCTGCCGGTAAAAGACCAGTGTTGTATTTTACCGGTGAAATGGATAAAGTGATCGGGTTTTGTAATTTGGCTTGTGTCAATATTACCTTCTTCCTTATACAACGCTTCGTGCGGTCTTGAAATAAATAATTGCGACAAGTTCTGATTCACACGAAACATATGATTCACTCAAAGCTTCCGAAAAAAAAATTATTTATATGGCATGAGGTTTATCTCACAGTAACTGAGGAATTGGGTATTAACGCCATATCTTGCATAAATTTATTCTCAATATTACAAAACTTTTTCTTTTTTTTTTTTACTTTTTAGTAACGATTGGTTATTTGCAAAAAATTTCTTGGTTTTCTCTTTAGGTTTTAAAATAATATTTGTTTGCTGCAAAAATATTTGTTGATTTAGGGAATTTTTATAATTAATTGAACAAACAATTGGTCAAGTAATTCCCCTCCCCACACTTAAATCTCATATTGTCCTCAATGTGAAAAGATTCATGAAAAGATAAAAATTCTAATTGAGTATTATGGGTTAAAGTGGAGAGTTACTTCCCTACGGGTTAACGAAATTTTGACAGAGCGTCCCCTGTTTATCGTCCGTTTTCCTATTTTTTGTACCTGTATAATATAAAACTGCAAACAACCACAAACAACCAAGTATAAACTGCTGAAAATTGGGTATGGAATCATCCATCCCTTGCCCTGTCGGGCTAAATTAGTAGCTACCATGGTGTCTTTGGCACCCACGGCCATAAAAGTATCCAAACCAACACATAAACAAACAAACCAGTACGACAGAAAGTAAATTGTTTAAAAACACACATAATAATAATGTCATAAGATACTACCAACCCATGCCCGTGCCCGACCTACCAGTGTCGCCAGTCATCAGTTACCCGTATCCGGGTCAAATGGTCCCCACTGCCTGTCCATGCGATAACCCAATTGATCAATCTCTCACCGCGTTTCTTCATACTCGACTGCTCGCTATGCATTGGAGGTAGTTATCTGCTATGTGATCTTGTTAAATGAGGCGGTAGTGTTAGCTGAGAATTGATCAATAAGTCCATATATACCCTCGAAGGAGTATTGGCTATCGTGTGACGAGCTGGGGCCAGCCCTTGATGAAGATGGGCCTCCTCGTTGATGGTATGTGCGTCGACGACTTTGTTTGGGTGGTGATTCTCGTCTTTTGGGCACATCCTGCATCATCATCTCAGCCGGGTCTTCCGGATCCCAAACCTGGTTATTACTGTCACAAAATCTCCACACATCGGGGTTTCTTCCTATTTGCTGAATCATTTGCATGCTTTCACAATAGTCAAGGCTGAGGGCTATCGGATCTGGGCTTCTGGTCCCTTCTTTATCCACATGATAGGCGACATAAAGGTTGTAGATCCATGGTCCACCGAAGATCGGTGTGTTTCCTCAGGCGTTTGCATTAGTTGTGAACAGCTTGCAAAATAGATATGTGATGTTGCACGGGACGTCATTCTTTATGCAGTAAAGTGCCCAAAGATCCCTTAAATTAACAACCCCCTCGCTTTGACCTCTACCAGTGACACTGTGACTGAGCAATCTGTGAATGTATCTCATCACTGGGTCTCGTAGTGCAGTACTCTTTGAAACACTCGCATTGTAGTTATTGGTTCCGTAGCTTAGTTGTTCCTAAGCCTCTAAACGTGTGTTTCCAGCTTCATCATCGTCATCCTCGTCTTCATCTGCGAAAGTTGTTCCAGCTTTGAACCAAATTTCTTGGTCCATTTCTTCTTCTGTGTAAATACCCAGATCGATTCCGAGTTGAGTGAAAGAAGTTGTATACCACTCACCCCCACACCTAAATTCAATGGCGTCCTCATCCCACATGTCCGGTTTCTTAGTCTTAATTGGAAAGAAGCTAAAAATTCTTTCGTTAGTTCCGTTACTGCCTCTCCCCTTTGACCTAGAACCCGTCTCCATGGTCCTCTCACAATGTTCTCATAACGGTTCCATTGGTTGACGCGTCTCAGAGTGTCTTCGCATGCATAAAAGTTTGCTTCTGGATATCTTCGGTTAAGGTAAGTCAGTCTTGTCTAGGCCCTTCTGTTTCTCGCAACACGTCCATTGAAGACTAGGAATGCGTGAATGTCGTCTCCATACTCGGCCATCTGCAAATTAAACCCAAATTAGTCAAAATTCGACAAAATTTATCAATGTGCTGGAACAGAGAGCAAAGCACGGCGGCGTACTTTCAGAAGCACGGCCCCCGTGCTGTTGCTACTGTTTCAGTTTCCTTTAATTTTTGACTTTTGGTTGACCACGATTCGTGTTGTTTTGGGCACGGCTCGTGTTTTTAATACTGACTTCTACCTTATTCAGATTCGAACCCTCGAATCTAACCGGTTATATCAATTAGGTTTAATGGTGTGTCGGGTATTTATGCTAACACCCAAAACCCGAATTGTCTCTTTCAATTAAACCCTAACCATCAAACATTCAACAATCTATTCATCTTATACTAGCAAAATAACCCATATCCTTTTCGGGTTTAGACCCGATTTGGTCGATTTCAGCGATTTTAGGGTTAATCTAAGCCTAGAATGATAAATTTGAATCATACCTTAGGTTTTGAATTGAAGATTTGATGAAGAAATTAGCGAACTATTGGATGGTCGGCGGTTTTCGGTCCAGAAACGTAGTGAATGTTAGGGTTGGTGATTGGAAAAGGTTATTTTAATAAGTTAAAATTCGTAACTGCTCTGAACCAAAAGCACGGCGCTGTGATTTTGAGAGGCACGGTACCGTGCTGCATTGTGCAGACAGTATCCTTTTTAATTTTTGTTTATTTTTCGAGCTGGTTTGTTTTTATTTTCTGGTTAGTTTGAGATAGTAATTAAAAATCCTAAATTTCATTAAAACAAGGAACATAAGTCCTAAAAACATAATTGAACACATAGAAAATGAAAAGTACAACAACTCTCGATCCTAACACATAGTACTAGCGGGAACAACTTCAACACGAAACAAAGTCAGAACTTCAACGACCACCACTTCCGAACAAGTCCTGGATGTGTGGTGGTGCTCGTTTGGCTTCTAAAAGTTCTCCAAGCTTTTTGTTGAGCGTAACGATTTCTCAGTTGAGAAAGTTGAGTTTGAAAGCCACATCTTTGTGGTGGCCATCCACAACATGGAAGTTTTCGAACCTAAGCAGGTCGACTTTGTTAATTAACTCGACTACTCGAGCTTCGGTTTGAATGTTGCTCTCAACTTGATCTCTTATGATGCATTGGAGTCTCATGACCTCCTGCTCAAGGTATGATGAGGATTCATGTTGTTTCCCTTTTCTTACTGGCCTCCATTCAACCCCTTTTCCTTCCATTTAGGTAAGTTGTGTTTGGTGTGAATGGAATAGTGAGTTTATGCATGCATTATATAGAGAATGGAAATTTGAACACGGCACCGTGCTTTCAAAAGCACGGCCCCGTGCTGCTAGAGGAATAAGTGTTTCTGAGTCAGAGAATTTTACGGAGTTAGCGCGTATCATGCTGAAGATTCTGGGGTGACCACGGCCTCGTGCTTAGGAAAGCACGACCCGTGCTTTTTGTCACGGTGAATTTTCTTGTAATTTTCAGCAAGATGCGAGATCTGGAATTCTTAGAATGACGTTTATTATGATAATTTAGAAACTTGGTCATCTAAAAATTACTTTTCCTTAAAATTAAAAAGGTCCTAAAACAATTACAGGATATGCCTGGTTTTCCTAAAAAAAGAAAATATTCGGGTTAAGCCCGAAGTCCTAACACATTGTGCTTAATGCACTTGTTTACACATAAAAGCAGAAAGTTAAGTTTCCTAGATTTCTCTGAAAGGCTCTCCTCCTTCGAATGGTCCTGGTGGTGGACAGTACGTGAAACCGAGAACTTGAAACTAGAGTTGTTCATTGATGTCTCGGAGTTCCATTTTCATATTTTTCACTGATTCGGTGAGTTGAACGAGACGCATTTCAGCAAGGAGATTCATTTCGGTGAGTTCTTTGACTAGTTCTTGAAGTTTCAAGAGAAGCTCGGTTTTGGAAACATGACGGGCATCATTTTTCGGGTGTTGGGAAACGGGGTTTGCTTCACTAATCTCAGTTGGCATGTTTGAATTTTCAGATGCTATAGGGTTGGTTTTGGTTGGTGCAAGGAATGCAATGACACAAGGTGCCTTTTATAGCCAACCAGCAACCAAGCACGGCCCCGTGTTTTTGTTCTGACAATTATGTTACAAACCAGTCTGACTGAGATTTTTGCAGCAAAGATGCCGGTCCGCGATTTTTGGCACGGGGCCGTGCTTATGGAAGCACACCCCCGTGGTTTTAATAATAAATTATTTTTTTCAAGTAATTTATTTACAAGACCTAGTTTTGTGAAGGTCTTGGCCAGACCTTGTTTTCTTGATTTCTTAATCACGGAGTTGGAGGGTTAATACCTCCAGAACTTCTTCAAGTGGACCTGTCCATTTACTTTGAACTTTTGGCCATTTGAATTTGAAATATCGATTGTCCCATAGTCAAAAACTGATTCAACTATGTATGGACCTTTCCATCGAGATTTCATTTTTCATGGGAAAAGACGTAAACGAGCGTTGTATAACAGTACACGGTCGCCAGTTTGAAATTTTTTGTTTCCTTTCAAATGGGCTTCCTGCAGGCGTTTAGTCTTTTCCTTATAAGATCATGAATTTTCATAGGCCAATGTTCTCAATTCCTCGAGCTCACGAATTTGATCTTCCCGGTTTATGCTGGCGGACATTAGATCATAGTTCACTGCTCTGAGAGCCCAGTAGGCTTTGTGTTTTAATTCTACTGGTAAATGACATGCTTTACCGTAAACGAGTTTGAAGGGTGTTGTTCCTACGAGGGTTTTGTAAGCCGTCCTAAGGGCCCACAAAGCGTCATCTAACTTCTCTGCGCATTTTTTGCGATTCATTCCTATAGTTCTTTCTAAAATCCTCTTAATTCCTCGATTTGAGACCTCTACTTGCCCACTAGTCTGAGGGTGATATGGCGTTGCCAGTCGGTGGTGAACCCCATATCGTGCTAAGGCTTTGTTCATCAGAGCGTTGCAAAAGTGGGTACCTCTGTCGCTGAATAGGGCTTTCGAAGTACCGAATCGTGAAAATAACTTTTTCAGAAATCGTACAACTACTCGAGCATCGTTAGTGGGAAGAGCTTGTGCTTTTACCCATTTAGATACGTAATCGACTGCTACAAGGATGTATTTATTTCTGAATGAGTTAGGAAATGGGCCCATGAAATCTATTCCCCATAAATCAAAGATTATACAAATTTGAATGCTCTTTTGAGCCATCTCATTTTTGGATGAGATGTTTCCAGCTCTTTGACAAGCATCGCATGCTTGGATCAAAGTATGTGTATCTTTATATACGGTGGGCCAGAAAAATCCTGCATCAAACACTTTTCTTACCGTAGTGGCGGTACCATGGTGTCCACCAGTTGGTCCTTCATGGCAGTGTTTGAGAATGTCTAAGGCCTCCTTGCCTGCTACGCACCTACGAATGACTTGATCAGCACCTATCCTAAATAAGTATGGATCTTCCCAGAAGTAAAACTTAAGGTCGGAGAAGAATTTCTTCCGTTGTTGATGAGTAAGCCCTTTTCTTAGGATTCTACAAGCTAGGTAGTTTGCGAAGTCGTCATACCAAGGACTTTTGTCTTTCTCTTTTATGACGACTTGAATGTGCATAAGAATTTCATGTGGGAAATCATCTTTTATAATTTCTTTGTGAAGTTCTTCAGGAGTTGGACATTCTAAGCACGAAAGGTGGTCTGCGGCGACATTCTCTGCTCCCTTTTTATCCTTGACTTCAATGTCAAATTCTTGGAGTAGTAGGATCCATCGGATGGGTCTGGGTTTTGCATCTTGTTTATTGAAGAGGTAACGTATTGCGGCATGGTCGGTGTAAACTATGGTTTTGGAGAGAACTAGATATGATCTAAATTTTTCAAAAGCAAATACTACTGCTAGTAACTCTTTATCTGTTGTGGTGTAGTTTTCTTGTGCATCGTTCAGAGTTTTACTGGCATAGTAAATTGGGTGAAAGTGTTTTTCTTTGCATTGTCCAAGTACGGCTCCAACTGCAAAGTCACTTTGTTGGTGCATAGTTTCAGTAGTTCAGTATCTCGTGTTTTGTATGTGTCTGTAATCGTGTTAGATTGTTGGTTTTGGTTTTGAATATTGTTTTACACAAGTTCGCCTGGGATGTAGGCGAACTTGGAGACAAGCGAAGTTATGACAACTTCGCCTAGTATGTTAGGCGAAGTTGTCGAGGCTTATATAAACCTCACTTCGGCTTATCTTGTAAAAGAGTTTTTTGACGAACGTGTTGGTGATTATCGATATCACGTGTTGAAGTGTTGCAATACATTCGTGTTTATTAGTATTGTGACGTGTGTTTGTTTGTCGGTTCAACGTATTATCTATCTTACCCTCGTATCGTATTACGTGGGGATTCCGCACCCTCGTGTTACGAGATACTCCTGTGTAGATTCGGCTGGGAACCTACAATTGGTATCAGAGCGTTTGCTTGTGATTGTGTGGTTCGGGATTATCACACGGGTGTTAAGATCGTTCCGTTCGACTATTCGCGGAACGAGTTTACGTTGAAATACTTAGTTTTTGTGTCTTGCCCATCTCCCACCATCAAATATACTCCAAAACACCTTCGCATACCTCTCAATACATCCAATTAAAACCTGCAAAACCTTGTGTTCATCAGGCGAAATTGCCGTCATCTTACGTAGGGTTTAAGCGAACTTATAAGGTTTAAGTGAAGTTAAGTCCAAGGCGAAGTTAATTCCAAGGAGAAGTTAAGTCAAAGGCGAAGTTAAGTCCAAGGCGAAGTTAAGTCCAAGCGAAGTTATAATAACTTCGCTATCTGGTCACTGTTTAAAAAAAAATACTTTCTTTGTATTTCGAGTCATGTTTCTTCCAACTATGACTTCAATAAACATTACAGAACTAGTAAAAATGGAGGTTAAAGCCGGTTCAGCAACTAAAGCTCCAAAAATGCTTAAGGGTACCGATTTCGTTGCATGGAAAGATCGGTTTGAACAGTATGTGAAGTATCAAGATGCTAAAATGTGGGTTTGCATTCAAGACGGATACATTCCACCAACATCCTTGTTTGAAGGCCGTGAACAAATTAAGAAGTACAGTAAGATGGAAGAGGAGGGAAAGAAAATGTATTAGGCAGAGAGTAAAGCTCATGCAGCAATAACAATGGCTCTTCCACAAGAGATTCTTCATACCTTCAAGAAGTACAAAACTGCTAGAGAGCTATGGGAAGCACTAGAAAATCGATATGAAGGTAATGTGGGAATAAGTGCTTCCAAGACAAAGCTGCTAAAAACCCAATTCTCTGTATTCAAGTATTTGAAAAATGAATCACTTGACGATATCATCACAAGATATTATCACTTGATGACCAAACTTAGTAATTACTCCATTGAATACAAGGAAGAAGAGATAGTAGAGAAACTTCTTGATGCTCTTTCACCAAAATGGGAAATGTACACGGTTCTGATGAGAGAGGATAAAGACTTTGCCAAGATTGATTTGGAAACAGCAGTCAATAAGTTACGAAATTTTGAACTTAACATGGTTCGGAAGGAGACACCAACTGATCAGGTTCAGGATCCAGAAATGTATGGTGCGAAAGTCACTCCAAGCTCAAGTTCAAATCAGAATCCTCTGCCTACTACTCAAAGGGAGAATCAAACTCAAACTCAACTCGAGATGGTCATGTGATTCTCAATATGGATGGCGACGTATGTTTCGTAGCTGGAGGTAGTAATCTTCAAAACCTCAAGCCACAACTGGAAATTTCTCGTCAAATGTTCCAAGCTACAACTACTCACAGATGCCCATGAGTGTTAAATCAGCTGAACAGCAGTTTGCTCTATATGCATCCTTTATTGCATCTTATGAGAACTACATCAAAGGTAAAATAGTTGACCCTGCAACTTTGGATGAAGACTAAGATCAGATCGATGCTGATGATTTGGAAGAGATGGACCTGCAGTGGCAGATGGCTATGATAGTAAGAAGGGTAAAGAGATTCATGAAGAAAACGGGTAGAAAGTTCGTTGGAGAAAGACCATGGTTTTATAAATCAAAGGTTCGATGTTACAACTGTCAACAGAATGGTCACTTTGCTAAGGAATGTACAAATGAGAGAGTCGAACGAAGTCAGAACAGGCCTGCAAAACAGAATGGGGGAGGTAGTGAGAATAGGGCTATGGTATCTAGACAGAATGGTGGATACAACTGGAATATACAAGTTGAGGAAGTGTTCGAACAGGCTAATTTGGTAAACATCGAAACTGGAGGAAGTGAAAAGAAGACGGGAGAAAATCAAGCATATATGGCAGAAGTGAACGATCAGCTCTCTGAGGTAAGTTCTGAACTTCATTGTATACAATGTGAAAATCTGTCTGAACAATTGAAAACAATAACTGATCAGTTTGTTAGTTTGGACACACAATTTAAAACCTTAAAAGAAGATCATCACTATACTAAAACTAGAGAAAACAGTTACTCGGTAAAAATTAAAGCTAGTGAAAAGGATATCAGAAGTCTTAAAGCCAGTCTAGCTGAAAAAATACAAGTAATTGATCTTAGTTATGAAGTGTTAGAAGAAAAAACCAAACTAATTGCTGAAAAAGATAAATAGATAGCTGATTACCAGGTAAAAGTGGTGGAACTAAACAGAAAAATTGAACAATTTAGAAATTCATCAGCAATGCTAGATCACATCATAAGTGTTCAACGTTCCCCGGTTAACAAAGGGGGAATTGGATTTTCTGAAGTTCCACCACCGTATAACAATAACTATACTTATAATGCTAGTAATCAGCAATCTGCGAATGTTGAGATTAGTCAGACAGTTCCAATCAAAATTTCTACTAAAGAACCTGAAGTTAATAAGAGTGAGACGAGCAAGTCAAGTTCTAATGTTGCAATCTCTGTCCCTAGCTCTGTCTCATCAAATTCGGACAAGTCATCCGAATTGGGTGAGATAAAAAAAGAGGTAGTGTTACTAAAACGTGGGGAGGAATATAAGCCCGATGCAAAGAATTCTTCCCTAAATCTGTTTGTCCCACCATATGTTAGACAAACGGGTAGTAATGCAACCTCGACATCTGCAACAACTGTTGAGACGAAAGTTGAAAACAGAAGTTGTTTTAGATGCAATCAAGTAGGACACCTTATTGCTGATTGTCCTCTAAACCAGAGAAAATTTAGAGGTATTTGGCCTCCGAAAACTGGGAATAAAACGAATACTAATTATGATATTGGTAAAAATGCGAACACACCAAATTTCAGACGTTGGACTAATCCAAGGTTTCAAAGAAATCAGTCAAATTTTTTCCCAGTTAACTACCAAACCAACCATTATAATTCAGTTAATTCACTAAGGTTTGGAAGGCCTCATAGCCAGTCCTCTAGAAGGTTTCCTTTCAGAACTTACAGAAATCATCCTCAAACTGACTTTGGGCAACAAAAGTACTGGATGCCGGTCAACAAATTTAATCGACCCAAGACCAGTAGGTCTTGGGTCCCCAGATTTTAATCTATTTCTTTAATTGTGCAGGAACAGTCAAACAGGGCTGTAAACAATATGTGGGTTGTTGACAGTGGCTGTTCCCGGCACATGACTGGTAACAAGAAATTGTTACGTGACTGGAAATCTGTTCAAGGAGGAAGGGTTAGTTTCGCTGGAGAGAGTGGAGGTAGAATCAGTGGTATTGGAACTGTGACTAATGGAAGTATGAAGTTAGAGAAGGTGAATTTTGTGGGAGAGTTGAAGCATAACTTGTTGAGTGTATCTCAGATTTGTGACAAAGAATACACGGTGCATTTTACAAAAAATGAGGCAATCGTTCTTTATCCAGGTTTCAAGATACCAGAGGCCTGGGTGGTGATGAAAGCTCCAAGAGAAAAGAACACGTATGTGATGGATATGAGGTCAACTGAGATGACAACAGAAGAGTCATGTCTTCTGTCAAAAGCAACTGAGTCGGAGTCAGAGTTATGGCATCGAAGAATGGGACATATACATCTTCGCAAAATGAATTACATTGTCAAGAATGGGCTGGTGCTTGGAGTTCCCTTGAAGAATTTTAACTTTGAAGATCAGTGCTTGGCGTGCAAGAAAGGAAAGCAACACAAAAAACCTCATCACTACAAGAAGGTTAACTCAATTGTCAGTACCCTAGACCTACTTCATATGGATCTCTTTGGTCCCGTGAATGTAAAGAGTCTAGGTGGAACGTCATACTGCTTGGTTGTAACCGATGATTACTCTCGATAATCTTGGGTATACTTTCTGAAGGAAAAAGATGAGACAGTTCAGTTGCTAATTAACTTGATTACCAAGGTTGAAAATATTATTGGGAGAAAGGTTAAGTTCATCAGGAGTGATAATGGTAGAGTTCAAGAACTATCAGATGAAGATGTTCTGCTTACAGAAAGGGATAGAACATCAGTACAGCACCCCCTATACTCCGCAACAAAATGGGGTAGCTGAGAGGAAGAATAGAACGCTAATCGAAGGAGCCAGAACCATGCTGGCAGATGCTAAACTTTCCGTGGTGTTCTGGGCTGAGGCTGTTGCCACAGCCTGTTATATCCTTAATCGTGTTTTAACTGTTAAAAGATTAAATAAAACTTTTTATGAACTTATGCATGGTAGAAAGCCAAACTTGAATGGTCTCGAACCGTTCGGGTCCCCATGTTCGATATTAAATACAAACTCAAAATTTGGTGAGATAGCCGACGAAGGTATTTTAGTCGGATATGTTGTTGGACACCCAACAGAAGAGTCTTTAATTTATCGAACAACAAGGTTGAGGTGGTATGTAACACTGACATTACGAGTTACAAATCACCAAGGCCTAGCATGGGACCCGCTGAAGCTTTCGACTATGATAGACTATTCAAATCTTTTAATGTGCCTTACTTGGATTGTGCAGAAGTTGATGAGAAACTTGCTTCACAGATTCTGTATGACGAGGAGGAAAATATTGTGCAATGTCCGCAATACGATGAAAGTCAACCTACCTCGTCAAGTGCTGTTGATACTCCTGCTGCCTCTACTGAAGAAGAATTCTTCAATCCATTTCACACTCAACATCAATCACACACTGATGAACTCTCTTCAAATTTAGAAAACAATCTGGAAGTCGGTCCGGTTCAGACTACTGGAATTCACAAAAATCACCCTTTGGAGAACGTGATAGGTAATCTGTCTGACGGTGTTCAAACAAGAAGAAGTTTGGATGAACACACATGTGTTCACACAAGCATTAAAGACACGGGTATCATAAACGAATGCTTGTTCACCTGCTTCATCAGCCAGATTGAACCGAAGAATTATCAAATGGCTCTAAAAGATAGCTCGTGGGTCGAAGCCATGCAAAAAGAATTAGAACAGTTTGAGAAGATGGAAGTATGGAAATTAGTTGAAAAACCACAGAATGTAATTGCTATCGGTACAAAGTGGGTTTTTAAATGTAAGAGAGATGAGAAAGGGATAATCATACGGAACAAGGCAAGACTAGTAGTAAAAGGGTTCAATCAGCAAGAAGGAATCGACTACAACGAAGTGTTTGCTCCTGTGGCAAGATTGGAGGCTATTCGACTATTTTTGGCATTTGCTGCACACAAAGAGATGAAAGTGTTCCAGTTAGATGTGAAAAGTGCCTTTTTAAATGGTAAAGTCGATGAGGTGGTGTATGTTGAACAACCTCCGGGATTCCCTGACCCAGATTTTCCTGATCATGTGTACAAACTGAGTAAAGCTTTATATGGGCTACATCAGGCCCCTCGTGCCTGGTACGCAACTTTGTCCGATTACTTGCTTGAGAATGGGTTCGAAAGAGGAAAGATCGATAGCACGCTGTTTGTCAAGAGAAAAGGGGGAGATTTTCTACTCGTTCAAGTCTATGTGGACGACATCATTTTTGCTGCATCAAAAGTCACCATGTGTCAGGAATTTGAGGCAGTCATGAAGAAGAGGTTTGAAATGAGCGCCATGGGCGAATTAACTTTCTTTTTGGGATTGCAGGTAGATCAGAAGAAAGATGGGATATTTATCCATCAAACGAAATATGTCCATGATGTGCTCAAACACTTCAAGATGGACGATAGCACCCCATTTGATACTCCAGTTTGCGTCAACCACAAACTGGGTGCTGATTCTGACAGTGATGAAGACGTTGATCCCACCCAATATCGAGCAATCATAGGTTCTTTAATGTATCTAACTGCATCTAGACCTGACATTATGTTTGCAGTTTGTCTCTGTGCTCGTTTTCAGGAAAACCCGAAGGAATCTCACATGAAGGGAGTGAAGAGAATACTGCGGTATCTCAAAGGCAAGCCTAAGTTGGGATTGTGGTATACGAAAGGGGGAGAACTGGATATGGTAGCTTACACAGATTCTGACTATGGAGGTTGCAATCAGAACAGGAAGTCAACAACCGGTGGATGTCAGTTTCTGGGAGGAAGATTGGTGTCGTGGCAGTGCAAGAAGCAGACCTCAGTAGCCATTTCCACCTGCGAAGCAGAATACATGGCAGCATCAAACTGCTGCTCCCAGGTTCTATGGATACAACAGCAATTGCGCGATTATGGTCTGAATTTCACTCAAACTCCTATTTGCATTGATAACACTGCTGCAATCTCAGTAACTAACAATCCCGTCAAACACAGCAAAACTAAACATATTGACATTCGTCATCATTTTATACGGGATTGTGCTGAGAAGAAATTTATTGTGCTTGAAAAGGTTGACTCTTTGGATAATTTCGCCGATCTTTTTACTAAAGCGTTTGACCGATCCCGTTTTCAAAATCTTGTTGAGCTTAATGGGATGATCAATCCAGACTAACCTTGTTTTCCGTTCTATTTAAAAAAAAAAAAAACATCACTATCGCTTAGAATTATATCGGTTGCTTCAGTTTGAAGGACACATCTTCGGATATGTTTGGTCCTTACTTCTACTAGTAGATTATGAGGATAGCCATTAACCAGATGACTGAAAGTGACCGGGGCGGTTTATGATGGGTTTTTATTCTTTCGCTGAAAAACAGTCGTTCATACTTAGTTAGAAGGACAAATACTCGTATGTGGTCGGTCCAGATGATCCATTGGATCTTCAGGATAGCCGTTTACCTGAAGACTTTGACTTGATCGGGGCGATAGAATTTAATTTTTTTTTGGGAGATGATATAATTTTTCAAGTCTATAACTTAGTAAGAAGTTTCAATACAATGTTTAAAAGAAAATTGATCCAACCATGGAAAGTGATAGAAAAACTAATTATGTGTGCCTATCTGGTGAAGTTATTAGGCCTAAAGGACTCTAGAACAGCCATTGTATGTTAGGGTAGCTTTCTATGGTGCGTAAAAGTAGAAGTGATACAAGCTAAATCTCCTCGATTTAATGTGGAGAATCATTCTGAGTTGTGCATGTCTCCATATACATCTTTTCGAATGATAGGCAGAAAAGTGATTACCCAGTCATACACGAGCCCGTAAGTGTTCTGATTCCCGAGAAGATAGTGTCAAGTACCTGCAGTGATCCAGATTCGGGACTTGCAGTTGTCTATAATTTGAAGCTGTATTAATGTCTTTATTAATATATATATGTGTGTGTGTGTGTGTGTGTGTGTGTGTTGTTAAGCCTTCAGAAGCTTAGGTTGTTTCAAATATCAATAAAGAGGCAAGAAAGAGAACGGGAAGGAGACTCTAAAGATCGATGTGTGCTTACTGTTTAATCAGACTCTACGGGTCGAAGTCAACTCGGGGTGACTTGGGGAAAGCCAAATACGCTTTGAGAATAAATAGAAGGCATCACAATCTCTCATGTGATGTCCATCTAAAGTTTGAGCTTAATTGAACCTAATCTGTATCACAGAAGCGATGAAAACCATACTAAGTTTTATACCTGCTTACAACCTGTTTCTTTATGTCATAATACCGCTAAACATGGATCTATGTGACTGCCACTTAATTAGTATGATTCCTGTTCGGATCTTTTCTAAAACATGCAGGTCCTCGTCAAGACTGAAATTTGATCCCGTTTAAATTAATTATCTTTACTTTATTTTATGTTTTATACCTTGGTGCGTTTGAATAAACACTTGGTTACTAATTTTGATTCCTTTCTCTTTAATCTAATTTAAGGCAATGTTGCTTATTAAGAAGTTGGATCTGGCAAAGTTATTATCACAGCGAAGTTGACCAGCGAAGTTGTCACAGGAGCGAAGTTAATCTTAACTTCGCCCATGTATTTTCAAACCTATATAAAGGGTTAACTTGGTTAAACACTTTCCAAACCTTCAAACTCTCGGCGAACTTATAACCATACTTCCACCCTCGGCGAACTTAATCCTTGAATCGAACCTCATTATTATCTGTTTCTTGTCCGTGTTAAAGGTGTGTAGGATCGGTTTAACCTGTAATTCATGTTAATGGTGTTAATCAGAAGCCTTTGTGGTCCGATTTGTGACATAGTTTGTGCAATCCTTTAAACACCCGATAAACTAACTGTTTCTACTGTGTGTGTAACCCATTTAGTTTTCTAGATCTCAATAGAACTATCCTTTCATGTTTTGATTCTCAAATACTTCAAACAAAACCTTGATCGGATCATAATAATACGCCGTTTCAGATTCAGGCGAAGTTAGGGTTTAGGCGAAGTTGTTCTCAACTTCTCCCTAGGTCTAACTTCGCCTGCTCAAGTTTGTTTTAATTCAATTAGTCTGGTTTGGTCTCAGGCGAAGTTAGGATTAGGCGAAGTTATATTCAACTTCGCCTTAGGTTTAACTTCGCCTGCTCAAGCTTATATTATTTAAAAGTTCTGGTTTGTTCTCAGGCGAAGTTAATGTTTAGGGCGAAGTTGTACTCAACTTCGCCATATGGCTAACTTCGCCTGCACATTAGATGTTATCATAACTTCGCTCATGGTAACAGGCGAAGTTATGATCTGCTACGTAAATGTTCTAACTTAGACCGTTTGTTGTGCAGATATGGCTGCTGTGGCAGGGGCTGGTGGTGCTGGTGGTGACGAAGGTGGTGACAAAAATCGATAGTTCTTTCCGAGTCACAACATGTATATCACTTTGGATCTGGATGCTAGTGGTATTGACGATTATCGCGAGATCATATCCTTCCTCGTTCGCTCACGTATTTTTCACGCCATCACGACTACTCTCCCCATTTCTCTACCAAATATCGAGGACTTTTGGCGAACGGTAGAATATGACTGTAGAGTTGATCCTCCGGTTATGCGCGCTACAGTGAACAATCAGGTGGTGCAGTTCTCGACAGATCAAATCAGAGTCGCCTTGCAGTTCGGGGCTGAAACTACAGATGATCCAACAGATTTTCCGGCTCCATTCAGAGATGGTGCATTTCTACATATGGGCTATTCGGGTTCGTTGGGTGACACTCAAAGGAGAAAGGGATTTCTATTAGATCAGTGGCGTTTTCTGATGCACGTGATGATAGTGTGCATGTCTGGTCGTAAAGCTGGTACAGACGGTATGGGAGCAACGATGCAATCTGCAATGACAGCCCTGACTTACAACAAGCCATAGCTTTAGTCAGATGGTGTTTTATGAAATTGATCGTCAGAGACGCGCGGTCGCCAGGGAAAGATTTTTAATGTACCCGAGATTTTTACAGATGATTCTGAATCATGTAGCCCCTACGCTGCCTCAACGACGTCCTATCCGTTATGTTGAGTGTGTAAGTAAGAGAATCTTTGCGCAATGTAGGTCGTCAAGTGCTCGTAGCAAACCAGAGCTTCGTCCGCGGCACACCACATTGTTTGGTTATTTGGTGAACCCTGCTTATATTGCTCCTCTAGGAGATGAATTTCGTGACCCGGCACCGCAACAGGCTGATGTTCCTCAACCACCTGTACAGCAAGCACTGCCTGCTGATCCTGTTGCAGCTCCGGATGAACAGGTCGATCTTGAAGCAGCCTTTGGTGGGCAAGGGTTCTTTGACATGGAACAAATTGATCCAGCTGCTGAGGTTCGAGCCCCAGTAGCTGAGGCATCTGGAGTAAATGTTTCTATGGTTGCTACGTCTGTGGCGGATTCTGAGAGAACTGACTCTGACTCCTCCACTGATGATATTGCTGAAGCACAACAGATTCTGGTCAGACAAGAAAGAATACATGGCAAGAGAAAGAGAGACTCGGATGACAGTGAATCTGACTATGAGGAGGAGTTAGACAAGTTGATACGAAGATCGAAAAAGGTCAGAGCTGGTGAAGGTTCAGGAGTGGGTGAAAGCTCAAGGGTGGTTCGTTTCTCTCCACCCTCGTTATCTGGTATGACTATGGTTCCTGCTTCGATGTCTGTGACAGTACCGATCACCTCATGTGTTCCCGTGGTGACAACATCATCATCATTTGGTATTCCACCAACCACGTTTCAGTTTTCTGCTCCGGAGATAATTTCCTTGCGACCTCCTACTGTTACTCCATCGGAGGTTGTTGCAAGATTTGTTGAGTCAACGTTGGTAGCTACTGCGGGGTTATCGGTCACAATACCACCCGCGGTTACTGTTCAGCCTGCTTCTGATACTCCAGCCAGTTTGGGAATACCTCCACCTTATGCTCAAGACGTTTCTCACATGCGTTTTGATTTTGATGCTACCTTGTCTGATTCTGAAAGGATAGCGGCTCTTGAACGGGTAGTTGCTGAACAGTCAAGAATCAATCTAATCCAGACTCAAGCTATCCAACGCCTTGTAGCAGAAAATCAGATCCAATCGTCCCTCCTTGTTGAACACGGTAAGTTATTTGATGCTCTTAAAGAGTTCTTAGCATCTTAGGGGGAGACGAGCTGCAAGGGTGACGAGTTGAGAATCAAGAATAGACATGATAGAGACGATGATCCCAATGCATCGAAAGGTGCAGGTGGTGAGTTGCCAAGAACTGAACAAACTCTTGGGACTTCCACATCTCAGGGGGAGTCAACTGGTATGGCAGGTGGATCAGGTGGTGAAAATGTCGTGGTTGTTGATGATGAGGACATGTTGGGTGATGATGATGATTTAACCGATGATGTGTTAACTATTGATGAGATTGAAAAGATAGGAGAACAGATTGTGATTGATAGTGAGATAGAAGAAGGTGAGATTGTGGATGATAGTGTAGAACATGATATTCCAGACGTTGACAAGGTGAATGTGAGTCAAGATATGGATGTGTCTGATGAGTCTGAGTGGGAAGAACAGCCGAGATGGAAAGAAGGCTACGCTCAGTGGTTTGTTAAGACAAAGAAGCCAGCTGTCCCAACGATGTTCAAAAAGAGTTACAATATCAAGGGGTATGCTGAGTCGAAGAAAGGTATTATTTGTTGGCTGTATGATGAGCAGTTAAAGTTACTTGTGATTAAACGCTTTGATGGGATTCAGTATTTTAAGAGGACGTTGAGATCTCTCAATACCTTACCTGAGTGTGAGGTGAAGGATTTGGCTAGATTGAGATTGATTAATAGGAGTGATGACAATATGGCTAGAATAATTGGGAAGATCGTGTGGAAAGAAAGTGTGAACGAAAAGAAGTTTGAGTTGTTAAAGCCTCAGAAAGGGAAGTTAGTTGAAGATAAGGAAAGGGGAATGCGAGCTGATGGCAAACCTTGGATGGTGATGAAATATAAGCCGATTCGGTGTTTGAAAGAAGTGCCGATGAAGATAATGCCCAAGGATGTTTTAAAGAGTCTCAAGTGGTGGTACATTGATAGTCAAACAGCTGAAGCTGTTATGGAAGATGAGGACGAACAGGAGATTCTGAGAGTGTATGATCCCATGCACTTGGTAAATTTGTCTCAAGCTGATTTGCAGGTACTAAACGATAAGAATATATTCTACATTCCTGCGTGGAAAGATGAAGCCAAGAAGTACCAGAGAGTGGTCTCTGTCTGTGTAAGACAGGGGGTTCATGCTTGAAGACACGTGACACAAGTTTTGGGTTTATGAGACACGAGAATGAAGATAGAGATATGAAGCTACTGCCAAGGGGGAGTCTGTTGGTGCATAGTGTCAGTAGTTCAGTATCTCGTGTTTTGTATGTGTCTGTAATCGTGTTAGATTGTTTGTTTTGGTTTTGAATATTGTTTTACACAAGTTCGCCTGAGATGTAGGCGAACTTGGAGACAAGCGAAGTTATGACAACTTCGCCTAGTAAGGCGAAGTTGTCGAGGCTTATATAAACCTCACTTCGGCTTATCTTGTAAAAGAGTTTTTTGACGAACGTGTTGGTGATTATCGATATCACGTGTTGAAGTGTTGCAATACATTCGTTTTTGTTAGTATTGTGACGTGTGTTTGTTTGTCGGTTCAACGTATTATCTATCTTACGCTCGTATCGTATTACGTGGGGATTCCGCACCCTCGTGTTACGAGATACTCCTGTGTAGATCCGGCTGGGAACCTACACACTTGCATCGCACATGATTTCGAATGGAAGGGTCCAATCGAGTGTAGTCATGATTGGTGCGTTGACAAGTTTGTCTTTTAATGTGTTGAATGATTCAACACATTCTTCAGAGAAGACGAATGGTGCGTCTTTCTCCAGAAGTTTGGTCATAGGTCTAGCGATTTTTGAAAAGTCTTTTATGAAGTGGCGGTAAAAGCCTGCGTGACCTAGAAAACATCTAATGGCTTTGACTGAAGTTGGCGGTGGAAGTTTGGATATGGTTTCTATTTTGGCTCTATCAACTTCTAGTCCGTCTTGAGAAATCTTATGACCGAGAACAATGCCTTCCTTTACCATAAAGTGGAATTTTTCCCAGTTGAGTACTAAATTCACTTCTTCACACCTAGCTAACATTTTGTTTAGGTTTTTCAGACAATGATCGAAGGAGTCTCCTAAGACCGAGAAGTCGTCCATGAAGACTTCCATAGAGTTTTCGATCATTTCATGAAAGATGGACACCATGCAACGTTGGAAGGTGGCTGGAGCATTACATAGTCCAAATGGCATTCTTCGGTAGGCGAAGGTTTCGTATGGACATGTAAAATTTGTTTTCTCCTGATCCTCAGGAGCAATGGGAATTTGGAAATATCCGGAGAATCCGTCAAGAAAACAGTAGAACATCGATGAAGGGAAGTGGAAAATGATCTTAACTTTTGGCGTCATTAAGCTTCCGGTAATCAATGCAAACTCGCCAGCCTGTGATGGTTCTCATTGGTATCAGCTCGTCGTTCTCGTTCATTACGACCATCATTCCCCCCTTCTTGGGTACTACTTGAACGGGACTAACCCAAGGTGAATCTGAGATCGGGTAGATTAGTCCAGCATCAAGCAGTTTGATTACTTCCTTCTTCACCACATCTTGCATGTTGGGATTGAGACGTCTCTGATGTTGGACCACGGGTTTGTATTCTTCTTCCATGAGAATTTTGTGAGTACAAAAGGAGGGACTGATGCCTTTAATATTCATGATCTTCCATGCGATAGCCTTCTTATGGTTTTTGAGAACCATAAAAGTTCGTCTTTCTCTTCTTTAGAAAGGTGAGATGAAATAATTACTAGGAGTTGAGAGTCTTTTTCTAGAAAGGCATATTCGAGATGTTTTGGTCGTTCTTTTAACTCTAAAGCTGGGGGTTCTTCGATTGATGGTTTTGATTTTTCATTATATTCGGTGATCTCATATATTACTTCTGATTCTTCATGGTAGTCATTATTGAGATTTTCGTTTTCTAGAATGGGTTTTTCGAGTGTTTTGTCTAAGACTTGCGTTTCTAGTGGTGCATTGATGGAGGAATCTCGCATATATCAACTTACGATGGAATCTATAATGTCAACACAATATAATGTGTCATCGTGTTGTTGCGGATACTGCATAGATTTTCCTATGTTAAAAGTGATTGCCTCGTCATTGACCTTGAGAGTGAGCTTGTCGGTGCAAACATCAATACTAGCCTTTGCGGTGGCTAAAAAGGGTCTTCCTAAAATCAGAGGTACACTTTTTTTTTCCTACATGTCTAGAATTACAAAATCTACTAAGAAAACAAACTTGTCAATTTTGACAAGCATGTTTTCAAAAATTCCCCGAGGATATTTAACAGATCGGTCAGCTAATTGAATGCTCATGCGGGTGGGCTTTGGTTCTCATATCCCTAGTTTTGCAAAAACCGCATAAGGCATTAAATTAATACTAGCTCCTAGGTCAGCTAGGGCATTGCTAATAGACAAGTTTCCTATAAGACAATGGATAGTAAAGCTCCCTGGATCGGTCATCTTTGTTGGCAGCTTGCTTTGGAGGACGGCTGAACATTCTTCACATAAGGTGACATGCGAGAGCTCCTCCAGCTTTCTTTTGTTCGTCAGCACTTCTTTGAGAAACTTGGCATATTTTGGCATCTGAGCGATGGCTTAGACAAAAGGGATGTTGATATGGACTTGCTTAAAGAGTACTAGAAACTTCCCGTACGGAGCTTCCAATTGTTCCTGCTTCAGTCTTCTAGGGTATGGAATAGGTGGAACATAAGTTCGGACTGGCTCCTTGGGCTGTACTGTGCTTGTTGGGGTCAGTCTCTCCTGTGTTTCATCAGGAGATTTCTTCTCCATAACTGAAGTGGGTAAGACAACAGTGGTCGTACCGCTTTTGAGTGTAACAGCGTTAGCTGTTGCATTCGGGTTGGTGATTGTGTTGCTTGGAAGAGTGCCAGGTGGTATTTCGGATAATTGTCGGGCAATTTGTCCGATTTGAGTTTCTAGGTTCTGAAGTGATGCTTGTTGACTTTTAAGATCGGCTTCATGTTTTAGTAGTACTCCGCTGATATCAACAGCTCTTGAGTCGGCCTTCTTCTCAGCTTCGTTTGTTTTGGTCATGAGTTGGATTAACATTTCTTCGATCTTTGAGTAGCTTGGTTTTTTATGGCTACTAGAACTTTGATCTTGAAATTGAGGTTAGGCTGGAAGGGTTGATTTATCGGTTTTTTTTCGAATCCGGGTAAGGGTTGAGTGTTACCTCCGTTTTTCCAGCTGAAATTTGGGTGGTTTCTCCATCCTGGATTGTAGTTATTGCTGAAAGCGTTGTTTTGTCGAGCGATTAAATCGACTTCTTCCATGGCCATAATGACTTGTTTATAGTCACTCGTCTTATGATTTCCTCTACAAGTGTCACAGGTGAGTCTGGTTTTTGATAGCTCGGCTTGAAGTTGTTCGAATTTTTTAGAAAGGGCTTCAAGCTGTGCTGTGACAAGAGTGTTGGAATCAACGTGGTGTATTCCTTTATGGGTAGGTGTAGTTCTTGGTGGGTTGTAAGCGAAACTCTTCTTTGCGGCCTTCTCCAGGACTTCAAATGCTTCGTTAGGTGATTTGGATCCCAGGTCTCCACCAGTGATCTGGTCAATGGCCTGTTTGCTTTGACTGGATTGGGCGTCAAAGAAAGTTTGAACTTGTAACCATACGCTCAGTCCATGATGTGGACATCTTCTTAGAAGACTTTTGTATCTTTCCCATGCTGCGTGTAATGATTCATCATCATTGGTCCGGAATCCGGTAATGCTGGCTCGGTATTTGGCAGTTTTATCAGGCGGAAATATTTGAGGAGAAACCATTCAACCATCTGGTCCCAATTGGTGATGGAACCGGAGGTAATAGATTCTATCCATTCTAAGGCTTGACCCCTTAGAGAGAAAGGAAAGAGGTTGAGTTTGATTTGATCGTCTGAACAGTTTTGGATTTTAAAGGTTCCGCAGATTCGTAAGAATCGAGATATGTGAAAACGAGGGTCTTCTTCGAGGAGACCATGAAATTGAACTGAATTTTCCACCATATGAATGGTGCTTGATTTGATTTCGAAATTTTCGGTGATTTCGGGTGGAGCCACTCCATTGCCGTAGCCTTCGAGAGTTGGCTTGGCATATTGGCTCATGTTCGGCTCATTGTTCTGGGCCGCCATTATTTCTTCGCTTTGATTTTCTCCTGATGTGGTGGCGTCTACTGATTTCTTCTTTGATTGCTTCGGCGGTTTCTGCTGTCGGTTTACGTGCTCGTCGACGAAAGAGCCGTTTCGGTTTAGGAATTGGAGAAACAAGCTCAGGCTCAAAAGTAGAGGACATACATGGGACTAAATCAAAATTAAACACTAAAGTAAAAGTTAGTAAAAGTTAGTACCTAAAGGTTAGTCTAATATTAAACTACGAGTTATGCTATGCTATTTTAAACTAAACTAAGGTCTAAATTAATTAAGCTAGAGTAAGGTAAGGTAAA
This sequence comes from Bidens hawaiensis, assembly GCF_021521415.1. Taxonomy (NCBI): domain Eukaryota; kingdom Viridiplantae; phylum Streptophyta; class Magnoliopsida; order Asterales; family Asteraceae; genus Bidens; species Bidens hawaiensis. The sequence goes on from NW_027491701.1 coordinate 711,793, forward strand.
TAAAGGTAAAAAGTAGGCTAGCAATAAAATTATATATTTTAATATTTTTTAAAAAAAATTAAAGGTAAAATAAAATAGAAGTTAAAAATTTGTACAATTATAGACAGTGATTAAATTAAAATTTGGTTCGTTCTTAGAAACGTACCTTGTCCCAGCAACGGCGTCAAAAACTTGATGTGTGCTCGTGCGCGTGGTAAAATATAAAAGATGGGATGATTTGCTTTTGCACAAGATCGTGTTTTAAATTTATAAAAGTGATTTCTACAAAGACTAAACACACAAAAAATAGGCAAGTGTACCTATCGTATATGTAGAATAGTACTGGTAAGAACCAAGTTTCGATCCGTGGACACAAATGTTTCTAATAATAAATCGTTGTTTTACTTTAATCGGAGGTTTTAATCATTTTGGGGTTAATTTTTGAACTTTTTATAAAATATAAATACTTATATATAATATATAGGTGACCAAGACAAGAGATTCTAAACGAGTTATTCAATTATGCGAAGGTTACCATCTAAGATCAAGAATCCACTCCATTTTAGCATTGATAATTAATATGTAGACATGTGATAAACTTGTCGTAGCAATATATGATAGATAGCTCCTTAAACCTTAAGTGAGCATCTTTGACACTAAGGAGGTAACGTGTGCATTTTAAAGTCCACCCTTTCCTAATGTTACGCCACCTCAATGATGTCAATTTATGTTGGCAAGTAGTTTCGTAAAGTAGAAAGATTAGGATTGACTCCGATTTCTCAAATACCAATTCTAACAACTTCGGGTGGTTGTAGTTTAGTCACACAACCTCCCCTTGGTTGATTTATGTAGGTTATAATTACACATTCCGTTAACATATGATTTCTTTAACTAAAATGATATCTTAAGCAAAGCTATTTTCGGATTACCAAGACTTAGAAAAATACATCATAACTTATATCTCATCATTTCTAAGTACAATATAAGGATCCATGTTTCGTTGATGTGTCAATGTATTTCTATCTTTTAAGAACATGAATCGATTATGAACGATTGCCAATAGAATTGACAACCAACCACCAACTTTGAATTAGTGATTTAAGATGGTGAAACATTTCTCATCAAAAGATAATTGTAATATAACCATGTACTTTACTAGACTACACCACATGTCTTGTATAATTATCAAGTAAAACAAAGCTTCTTCATAGATTTTAGATGGTAAAAGGAGTTTAGCTCATAATGAGCATGATGATAAACATTAAGATGAATGATGATAACAAATACATGATTAAACTTGGAACAATCTAACCAAATGTAAATGAATTTTCCTACTTAATGATGGTAATGATGGTTGATAGTGATGACCTCCAAGCCTTCAAACTATTCACTAAATATTCTATGTGAGTGTTAGTGTGTGTTTTTATAAGAGAGAACCGGATAGAATTCTTTTCAAGGCACACCAAATGAATGCAATATGAGCCACTATTTATAGGCAATCTGGAGTGTGAGGCACGGCCCCGTGCTTACGTAGGCACGCCCCCGTGCATTTTTATGACATGCGCTAGATTTGTTTTGTCTTTTCTGAATGGTGACCACGGCCCCGTGGTTGAGAGGCACGGCCCCGTGGTTTTTAGTGACATGTGCTAATTCTTTTTTTGTCTTTTCTGTGGTAAGTCCACGGCCTCGTGGTTGAGAGGCACGGCCCCGTGCTTTTGCTTCCAAATTTTGTCTTTTCTTGTGTTCAAAAGCATGGGGGCGTGTTTCTTGAGACATAGGGGTGTGTTTCTTTGTTTTTCTTGTGTTTTCTTCTGTTTTTCTTCGTCTTTTTTGCTTGTTTCTTCGTTTGGGGCTTGGTTTCACCTGAAAGTATGTTTTATTATGATAAGTTGCCTTTTATGCTATGTTATTTGATAAAAATTGCGGTTTTTAGAGATTATTTGATGCCGAAAAAATGTATATTTCTATGAACATCACTAATCAATACTCAATGCAAAAAAGGTTCGGGACCGAATGGGTCTGACCAAAATTCTTCCGGCTCATGTCGAGTTGGGTCCGAACGGGTCGTTTTAAAAAAGGTTCATTTTACACATGATGCATAACATACCTTGTTAGAATTCGTAACCAAAGTGTGTGCTGCTTTCAATTTCTCGATCATCCTTCTTCCCCTCCTCTGCATTATAGAGTATAAACTATAAAGCACCATCACTACTGTAATGGAATTTAAAAAAATTAAGGATGAAAAATCTTGACAATTTTAAATCAAGAAATAAAAATGTTTATGTCAAAAACATAACTAATTAGTCATTTGCCCTTGCCAGAATATTGAAATAATCTTCGCTAAACAATCACTATTAGTGATATTCATTATCTATGCTAGTAAATTTAATATGTCATAACAACAGAAATTGTAAAAATGTTGACAAAAACAAATTCAAATAATACACATAGCAGCCACATACAATCAATTAAAACCTTAAACTTCATAACTTTCAAAATCTCCACACACTTACAAATTCAAAATTATGACCTAACCTTTTGTTTACCAATCGGATCTAGAATTCAATACATCTTGATAAAATTTTGAATTCCAAAGTCAAACCCTCATCTGAAATGGACTTTGATGTAATGTTAGCACATAAATATTAAAATGTTTAATTTACCATAAAAAAAACCTATTTTAACACATCCTAACAGGACCATGATAAAACAGAGCAATAGAGGCATTATCATTGAAGATTCAAATTGCCATCTTCATACCCAAAACAGAAGAGGTATTATTAACAAAAGCTTTCAAAAACTCCAATTAAATTTAAAAAAAAAATATTAACAAAATTTCAACAAATATCGTATCAAACAAATCAACAATAAATCAAAAAAACGTAAAATCAAACTTGAAATTACCTTTTCGACGCCGTGTATTCAGGTAATGCTAAACAAAATCGATGTAAATGCACAATTATTTAAGAACAAAAATACCGTCACGATCAAATCCAGTTAATCAAAAGAGGCTAAAATACCACTTTTAGTTTTGATTAACGATTTAAATGTATAAGAAGATGGAAAATTGTTGACAATGATACCTCGACGATGATCGATATTGTTGATTGCGTGAAACTGAATCTGTACACCAAAGTTAGGCATCACATGAAAATTATTTTAATTAGATTGTTGACAATGATACCTCGATGATGATCGATTAATACCTGATTTATTGATGACGAATGCATGGTTAAAGAGCCGACGACGATGTGAAATGGTTAGGTTTAAGAGTATTGTAACAGAGCAATTGAGGATGAAAAGAGAGAGAGAGACAGAGAGAGAGTGCGTGATATGTGATTATTATTATAACTAATTAAATTATTATACTAATTAAATGAAAATAAAAGTAACTTAAACAGAAGATTATTTTACTAATTACAAGTGGACAAAGGGTGAGCTCTGGTGAAAAGTATGTTGAGAATTTTGTGGAAATCCTATTAGTTTATTATATACGTAGAAGGTAGATATATATATATATATATATATATACGATTATAAAAGAAAAAAAATGTCTTGAATAGAGTATTCGGACGAGTTAATCAATGCGATCTCCTCCTCTACTTTCCACCACTCTACGTCTCGCCTTTCTTTTTCTCCTCCTTGCTTGGTTTTATATTATGTACATATTTTGAGGTGATCAGTAGTGTGTGACGTTGGGCTTCGGGTAATTGAGTCATTTGGGTTGGGAAACCATACCAGGGAACAGTTGAGGTCTTTGGGAAGGTGGCATTACATGTCGATAAACACCATCACATGTTTGTTGGTTGCAAAGAAGGGGCTATTTGGATAGTTCGATAGAAGATCCGTCCCACGGGTTCGGGTTTACATGCCTACTCTCCATATAAAGACCAATTTAAAGCTACAGTTAATCTGTTATGGTGTGTTAAGTGGTTGTTTCCATTACCTATTTAAAGACCAACTAAATTGAGAAAGCATGCTTTAATCCAAAGGAAAAAACTTACCATTTCAAAGGGAAAGTTGGAACAAAACTTGCGATTTCAAAGTGAAAATTGGGCCTCTATATACTTGACTACCTGAGTGCTTCATTTTCCCTTTTTAAAAAAGCTTTCTTATATGTGTATTATTTGTAATATACGAAAAGAGAAAATGTTACTATAACTTTCAAAGAAACAAAAAATGGGACCAACAAATTGAAAACCAAGGATCTGATTGCTTTACATACCAAGATTTATATGCCACAAATATTATATAATCACAAATCAAGAATTATTTTTCTTAAAGAACTCATTTTACACATTATGCAAAGTAAGTTATTTTCCTTTTCGGCAATAAAAACATCAAGAAGTAAACAAAACAACACTCATTTTCCTTTCCAGCATTAGAAACAAAGAATATTAATACAAAAATATGAGCATAAATTAGAGAGAATAGAACCCTATTGAAAATGAATAAAAATTTTCTTGCTAATCAATACTCAATGCAAAAAAGGTTGGGGACCGAATTCCGGCGAATGTCGAGTTGGGTCCGAAAGGGTCGTTTAAAAAAAAGTTCATTTTACACATGATGCATAACATACCTTGTTAGAATTCGTAACCAAAGTGTGTGATGCTTTCAATTTCTCAATCATCCTTCTTCCCCTCCTCTGCATTATAAAGTATAAACTATAAAGCATCATCACTGCTGTAATGGAATTTAAAAAGTTAAGGATGAATAATGTTGACAATTTTAAATCAAGAAATAAAAATGTTTATGTCAAAAACATAAATAATTGGTCATTTTCCCTTGCCAGAATATTGAAATAATCTTCGCTAAACAATCACTATTAGTGATATTCATTATCTATGCTAGTAAATTTAATATGTCATAACAACAGAAATTGTAAAAATGTTGACAAAAACAAATTCAAATAATACACATAGCAGCCACATACAATCAATTAAAACCTTAAACTTCATAACTTTCAAAATCTCCACACACTTACAAATTCAAAATTATGACCTAACCTTTTGTTTACCAATCGGATCTAGAATTCAATACATCTTGATAAAATTTTGAATTCCAAAGTCAAACCCTCATCTGAAATGGACTTTGATGTAATGTTAGCACATAAATATTAAAATGTTTAATATACCATAAAAAAACCTAATTAAACACATCCTAACAGGACCATGATAAAACAGAGCAATAGGGGCATTATCATAGAAGATTCAAATTGCCATCTTCATACCCAAAACAGAAGAGGTATTATTAACAAAAGCTTTCAAAAACTCCAATTAAATTTTAAAAAAAATAATATTAACAAATTTTCAACAAATCTCGTATCAAACAAATAAACAATCAATAAAAAAACGTAATATCAAACTTGAAATTACCTTTTCGGCGCCGTGTATTCAGGCAATGCTAAACAAAATCGATGTAAATTCACAATTATTTAAGAACAAAAATACCGCCATGTAAGGCCCCGTTACCGGTAGCCCTACTTTGGTGTTGGATTTACTCATAAACACAGTTCTAATCATCAGAATTAATAAAAACATTCGCGGAACATAAAAACTTTCATAAAACATTTCATAACAATCCAAAGCTTGTCTTAAACAAACAACTTGTCTTTCAAAAACTAAGTAATTTAAGACATAAAACGTCTTGAGTCTTCCGATGCCAGTCTCTTATTCAATGCCACGTGTCCCCTCAAGCGAGCTGCCTCATTCTACTCACCTGCGTGCATACTAAAAGTCAGCTACGCTGAGTGAGTCTAGTTAATCACGTATCGTATAATACATACACTTACCTTCAATCATGCATCCGAAGATACATAATAATTACTTTACTAACTTACTTTCATTACATAATTTCATACATACATTCATACTTTATTACTTTCATACTATATAAATTACTGTCCATTCTATCTCAGATATTATTAGGGTCTGGTCTCTCTTTCCTTTGTCTATCTCAGATATTTTAGGGTCTGGTCCCTTTCTTTACTATCTCAAATATTATTAGGGTCTGGTCCCTTTCTTGTCTATCTCAGATATTATTAGGGTATGGTCCCTATTTACTTCTCTATCTCAGATATTATTAGGGTATGGTCCCTTCTATCTCAGATATTATTAGGGTCTGGTCCCTCTTTCTTCATCTTCGTACATACCGTCTTTACATACCCATAACATACATACTTTCTTTAATCATTCATACATATTCATATATTGTACATATATCTATCATACACATTCATCTATCATAAACATACCTCCCTTGTTAGCACGTGCAATATCCGAAGATCGTTCACGTACCGACAAGCTTTCACTCACATTTAAGATATACATACATAACATATAAACCATATAAGGCATACACTTACCAGTTAATGTAAGTGTATTAACTATCACATCGAGTATGCACAAAGCCCCTAAAACATAACAAGGAAATGGGGCTAGAAACTCACATAAATCCTGTTACGCTCTCCGTTAATCGTTATTCCCTTCTTGAGCTGTGCACGGCTAATTGTATAATATTTACATGTATCAATTAACTTCTACTACTCATATCGTATTTTCTATCTTTATATAACCCACAACGAACGGGGGTCCGGGGGCAGCGCCCCTGGCAGCGGGGTTCTAGGGGCGGCAGCCCCTAGCAGGGTCCAAGGGGCAGAGCTTGGAAAAATTTTATTTACATTAACTGTCTTAACACATTTTCCATTAGGATTTTAATTTATTTTCTAATTCGCTATCCGATTCGTTACCTTAAATGTAAGCGAACTTAACTTAAGTGGACTTATGTTAAGAGAACTTAGCATTAAGCGAACTTGCTGTAAGCGAACTTATGTTAAGCGAACATAACAATAAGCGAACTTATTAGTAAGCGAACTTAGCATCATACGAACTTAACAATGGCGAACTTGACATTAGGCAAACTTGAAGGTAGCGAAGTTAACCACAGACGAACTTAGCGTTAGCGAACTTATATACTTCAGGAACTTATTGGGATAAGTTATTCAGTAGCGGTTACGGGTTTGGTTACAGCCACTCGTTCCAATCCTATCGCCTCGTTTTGGCTCGTATTTGACCCATCCATAATCCCGACACCTTATAAAGGTTTGGTATAACCCACATTCACTTCCCAAACGTCCCCGACTCGATACTTAACCCGTTTATAACATAAAGCATGAACCTTTAAGGCTAAACGTTTAATACTAGATCTAGGGTTTATTTTAGAGATTCATATACAGCCGTAAGTTCGTTTATAACATCAAGTTTGCTACTTTAATACTCGTTCATACCCGATCTAGACTAGGTTCAAGTTTCAAGACTAAACGTTTATAAAAACGTAAACTTTAAATGTAAAACGGCCAAAGTGTTGATCTTGATCTCCAAAATCGTCTTAGGGTTGTTGTGAATGGAAAGGATAATCAAAAGACTCCAAAAACGAGTAATAAACAAAAAGAAATCGGAAGTTACGATCTGGACCGTGGCCCAAGGTCTCCACCGTGGTCACGGTGGTATTTTTGCAATAATGGACCGTGGCCCACAGTTGGACCGTGGGTCACCGTGAACTCCACGGCCACCATACCAGCCACGGTACGGTGGCTTTTATTTGAATCATCATTTTGGACCGTGGCTCACGGTCTGGACCGTGGGCCACGGTGGACTTCAGCCATACATCATTGTTTTTCACGTTTTTGACTTCTTTCACGTCTCCGGTTCCTTAAGTTTCTTCGTTATACACCATACTGGCTCCGGAACCTCCTTTGTACCTACAATTTACCGAACACACCGTAGTCATCTAATTCCACCAAATAAACCAATACAAAACATGATAATTACGGCTTTAAATCAATTAAGGGTTGTCCTATGGACCACCCGTCACATTCCCACACTTAATCGTTGCTTGCCCTCAAGCAACATCTCGACACAAACTTTTTATTTCATTCAACTTGTATCCACCAATCTTACCACAAATCCGGTTCGGTCAAGGTCCCAAGTCATACCCATTCCCTTGTTTTTATCGGGTGCACTAGTTCAAAGTTGATAACCCACCAAATAATTTGATGTTACAATTTAAAACTATGGAACCGCCCAAACGAGTGTACTTTGTTTCCGGTTAGGGCACATATGATCACACCCCTCATAATATAACATCTCTCCTCTCAGTTTAATATCTGGACCAGCATAAAATGTGCTAGTATCTCTCTGCCCTCAAGACCAAGTATGAACACAATGTAATAAGCATGGAAGCAAGTCATATCTCCACCCATTACCCACCGGTTTCATAGAGAATAGAGCTAAGGGTTTTGTTGTGGCTTAGGTTAGGGTGTGGAAGCGGATTTATTTAGTGACTTATGGTGGATGAAAGCCAATTTATTCAACAAACAGACCACTCACTCACAATTATTTACAAACGATACTAATTCAAACATCAACTCTTTTTGAGCTTTTCTTTGATTTTCCAACTTTTTTTTTGAATACTAACATTAATATATACAAACAACTGACCCGAGACATACGTACATTGTGTACTATGCTCAACAAACAACTTATATACAACTCTTAACATACCGGGTTTCATCCACAGGGTTAAAACAAAAGGCCAAGGCTAATACGGCTTGTAATGTGGGTTAAAAAGAGCAAAGAAGAATGGAAAAGGCAACAATTGGCTCCAAAGAGATAATGTAAGGCAGTGATTTTTTTTTTAAAGGCTTATATGTGGGTTTTCTAAAGTCCTATTTCTCCATACAGGTGGTATTAAGATCTCGAAATGCATGAGACAACCAAGTTCTAGATATCATGGGCATACCTGTTACTCTCTATAATGGCACTCATATGACATGTGTATATACTATATATTATATGTGTATTATATATAAAGCAAATCTCACACACGTACTGGAGGAATCAGGCTGCCGATATGAAACATGTGTACCCGTCCCCATGACTCGTTATCCCCATCTAAACGGTCCATTTTAATTTTCCCTTTTTTTTAAAACAACTAGGCACATGTTACTTAAGGAATTGTGACCATGAAAAGGGACCCAAAACTTCACCCCGCCATCTTACCACTTTCGGTTTCATTAAAACATTTTTAAAATTTTTGTTTATTTTTCTGATTTTTTTTTTAATTTTTTCTGATTTTTTTTCAAAATAAACAAAAATAAACAAAAATTTTCCTCATCCCCACACTTGGGATACATTGTCCCCAATGTACGGTTTTAAGAAAAATAAAAACAAACCATTTGTTAAACACCACCTTCATTCCAACACATCCCTTAATACTTACTCATAAGTATTCCATCCTCCACCCATCTACCCAAAAATAACTGAAAACAAAGATAAAAACAATTATACAGAATATACAAAACGGGGTTCACCTGGATTCACGCGGCTCGATCAGTTGTACGGCGGTTGGGCCGGCCCGAAGATAGATGTCATGAAATCTGAAAATTGGCCAAAATTAAACGCCCCATCGCCGTTGCTGCTTCCTTCTCCTTGTGGTGGTGGAGGTGCCATTGATTGCATCAGGCTGACCCATATTGAATGATGAAGTGGTGGTTTGGGATATCGTACCGAACCGTCGAACGGAGGAAGAGTCGTGTAATCTACCATTTGGGGATCTGACACGATCGGTTCACCTGCGTGCCACTGATCATGCATCCTCCGATTACGATCATCCAAATACCTCATGTTCATCTCATGTTCCCGCCCATATGCATTGGCACGGTTCCACATTTCCAACCAGTCGTGCCTCTCTTTTGCGGCCCGTTCAGCATAGGCCCCCATAAAAGTTTGATGACCGAATAGGGAACGTGACTCATTAGACCAATTCTCATACGTGGAAGGCCTATGCCTCTCCACCACCTCATTCATGGACCCCTCATGGGCCCAATTGCTACCATAAGAATTGTAACCTTCCGAATAATCCCAACCCCCATGTTGGGAACTACTACCACCGCCCACATCCATGTAATCGGGCTCACCTACCTCTTCCTCATGCTCAATTTCATCATCATCATCCTCCACTTCAACATCCTCTCTTGCAACTCTCCATCTCACCTTATCACACACAAGAACATGGTGCCTATCAGTTTGTGTGTACTCACAACCCGGCAAATCCGACAACGTAAACTCTTTAAACACTTTGGTCATTCCCACCGACTCGTCAGTTATCACACCGTGATTCTTTAACAATGTTGTGATAAGTCGACAATGCGGAATTAACTTCCGCTTATTGCTTTCTCGGCTGATCCAAATATTGTGCATGACCAGATATCGGTAAGAAATAAGGGGCTTTCCACACATCAATGCATACAAAATAGGAACATCACTGTTCCTCACTACCGAAATGTCCCCCCGACGAGGCATCACATTGTGCAAGCAGATAGACATCAATAATTTTGTCTCGATCTTAAAATTTTTTCTCAAAATCTGATCACTAAAACCTTCTCTTGCTTTAATCACCTTTTCTAACATGGTGTGCCATTGAGGGTGCTTTTCGGGGCAATCAAATAAGTCTTTGGCAAGGGGGTATACGTATGAATTGCTTGGCTTAGTGTCGAAAAGCGCGATCTGATTGAATGAGTCAAATGACATCACCACTTCTTGACCTCCTACCGTCCCAATTAACTTCATATTGTGCCCCTTCTTGTAGGGAGGACATCTCAATGTGGACACCCATTATTCAATCTCTCGGTTGTACAAAGTGTTAGTTTCGTTATCATAACACTTTAACACTGCTTCCCAACCCAAAGCTTCAAACTTGCCAACTATCCCAAAAACCTCAAAACCTGGATCGTTTACCTCCTTCTCACACATATATCCATCAAGTCGTTTGCTCAACGTAGCCATTTTATCAACAAACAGCTCCGCTTGCCATTCCGGTGGGTACTTTGACAAACCCCCACCTCTCCAAGCGGGTTTTTCCGTTTGTACTTGCACATGTGCTTGTTCTTCCTGCATCCTTTGTCTCTTTAATTGCGCTGCTCGCCCACTTGAAGATGATGCCTTTGACTTACCCTTATCCGCAGTTCTACCCATCTACGCACAACAAACAAACCAAACAAACCAAGTTTAAGTCAACATAAACTTCCCCACACTTGCTTGTTACTATGGTTGTGGATAATCACTTGTTAATCAATTGACCAAAAATTTCAACACTTGCTTCAACAAATAATTTCCAATTAATCAATATAACAAACATATTTTTGTAACAATTATCAACTATCCACAACCATACCATATAATCATTATACTCATTACTCAAACAAGCAAGTGGGTACATAGAAACATTCATAACAAACTTACAACTTCAATACAATGTACCATCAATAATGAAAAGAGATTCCATATCTTTGTGTTGTTGAATATGTAGATGAAGAAAGCTTCAAACTAAACCAAAAACCCAAAAATTTTTGGAAATTTTTGGACTCTCTTTTTCCAAAATCTACCAAAAAAACAAAGGATTCTTTCAATTTCAATAGTATAATCGAAATCCTTGTGAAATTCTAGCCAATTTAGACCCAAAAATCGGTTTAATTGATGGAGATATGAGGAAGTTATGAAGGTTTGAAGTTGAGAGTTAGGGTTTGTAAAGATGGGTTTTGAGGAAGATGAAGATGGATGTTGAAGTAAATAATGAAAGTAGGTGATTTGTGTGGTGTAAAATGAGTTTAAAATATGATTTTTATTGATTTTTAAACTCCAAACCCGGTTCCCCCTAGGTCTCGTCGCCGGACCGTGGCTCACGGTCTAACCGTGGGTCACGGTTGACTCAGACCTGCTCGTTAGTTTCTGGTGGACCGTGGCCCACGGTCTCAACCGTGGGTCACGGTTGAGATGTGTCAATTGGAACAGAAGGCACCGTACCGTGCGATCCTTCTTCACCGTGGAACCGACCGTGGGTCACGGTATGGACCGTGGTCCACGGTTCACCTCTTATAATTTTTTTTTTAACAAAATAAGGAACCAAGAAAACCAAATTAATTAAAACTTATTCACCAAATTAAAATAAAAATAAAAGAAAAACATAAAAATTACCCTACCCCCCATGAAAAACCCGAGTTGTCCCCAACACGGTAAAGAAAAACAGAAAATTTTCCTACACTTGAATTGGACAAACTCCAAAACGAGGAATGTAATTTTTTAAAACCAATTTTAAATTAAAAGACTACATTAAACTATACTAAAATATACAACATACCTTGGCCCTTTAATTCGTTTCCTCATCCGGTGAGCGTAACAAATGTCACACCCCGACTAGGTAGTTGCGGAAGCGTAATACGGGAATGTAACAGATAACACTGGTATCAACCACATTGTTTATAAAGAGATTCAACAGCTAAATTACATCATATTACATTGGTAGGTACTAAGTTTACAAACTAGGTGAAAAACACATAACCGGTTTACGAGCTTCTTATTCAGTATTATATCAGCGTCTATTCACAGCTATTCAACTTTCCTTCTAACACCAAGCATGTAAGCAAATCATTCCACTTTTGCTTTACCTGAAAAGCATGTTAAAACGGGTCAACTACGTCTAGTTGGTGAGTTTCAAGTTTCACGAGTGTCAATGAAATCAGTGCACGAGTTCGTAAAGTTTACAGTGTGTATGTATATATGTCTGTGTATGATGTATTATACTAAGCCACAAGTGAAACCGAAACGAGCTAAAACACATGGCCTCCACTGCCCATGCACTCCCGTTGGCATTTAACAGCCACTTTGCCCCAAGTATGTACTATGTCTAACACCACATAGCAGTATGTAAAAATATAATGACAATGTGAAACTGGGTTTACATATGTTCCGGCATACCCCTCCGGCTCTGTCAGTTGGGTTTGTCAAACCGATAGTACTATCCACACGTCACCGGCACGAAGTTAATCACTTGTGTTTGTGGGGACTTGTCAAGTGTAAGTACTTAGATAATCCACATCATCACACGTTTTCAAGTATATCAGTATATGTAAACATGCTTTTCACCCCAAAAGTTCGTAAAACAGTTTAGAAAGTGGGGGTCGTGAAACTCACCTTATCGTAGTTCGCACAAAAATTACGTATCAATAAGTCAGATGTCTCGTTTATAGCCTGATTCCTATAAACGGTATCGTATCGTTAATACTAGTACATTGTTCAAGCTAAGTCGGGCTGTATAGATAATCTGGGTATAGCTGTTAGGCCCAGAACATGGCCATAGTCTTAGATTGTGACGTTGTATACTATGAAATGTTTAAAACTGGATTTGGCTCAGTTTCACCGTTTCCCGAGCCTAGCCCAGTTGATCGTTTATACGTTTCGGGATTAGGTAAGATCACATAAACTTAAGTAAATATATTGATTGATAAAATGATTTGATTTATGAAAGAATTTTAAGGTTTCGGTGTCTGGTTTGATCGCAGGGTTCGTTTCCGTTTTCACACGGGTTTGATTATACAAAACGCGCACAATCCACCCGATTTGTCCGGAATTTTCGTAAAAAGTTCGTTTTTATTAATATCATTCAAAAATATGATATTTGACCACTTTTGACATTTTGACATACCAGTCAGTCCGTTAAACACAAAACTGCCGGTTTCGTTAAAACAATTATAATTTAAATCTTTGATTAATCATAACTAAATATGTACTTATATATAAATTATGTAAATTTTTGTAAAAATATATTAAGACATGGAGAATTTTATAAAAATATTTTCAGAAATTTTATGATTAATTATTTATTTATAAAAATTCATTTAATAAGTTATAATCGTGTAATAAATGGCCCGTTTATATCAAACGACCTCCGAAAAATCCGATAATTTTTACAAATGGCCTAAATGTTATTACATAGCCCCTGCAAAATTTCCAGAACCTAACTCTTTTGACAAAATGCCTTTTTGTGCGTTTTTCGGCTGTTAAAATTCGGTTAAACCATGATTGCACAAACCATACTTAGGCATTTCCAATGATTCCCAAACTTTACCAGTGATCTTAACATCACATATTAAACTCCAAAACCAAGTTTCATAATTTTTCAATATGTTTAGCTATTTTTCCCAAATAAACGCTCATAAACGGAAATAAATTCACCAAATATTCTCCATTTATCGAAAAATTACCAAATTTGAACAGGGACTCATTTATATGATCCCTAATGTCCCTGCAAGTTTTCACAAGCTAACAACAAGCACGTCATGACCTAATACTAAACAGCCCCTAAACGAGTGTTACGGGTTTACCTTGTCGGTTTTCGATGAGTTTTGCTTGCTTAAACGACTCTCCGGGTCTCGGGTTGCAAACTCAGTATATCTACATATCATATAACATCAAACCAAGCATAAATCATCCATGTAACATCCTTGATAATTAGGGTTTCGGTTTTGGGTTCAAATCGAACTTTCTAACCGTAAAAACGTTGTATTCATGTTCTAATCCGCGTTTTTGACCAAAAAAGTATATGTTCCTGGTTTGTAAACATGTTTAAAATCAAAACATGGTTTTACTTGATTTTTAGGATTTTTGGATGGTTAAACATCCTTAATACTAACTAAAACATGTTTATATGTTAATTATACTTAATGAAATCAAGTTAAAAATGATGAAATGATCAAAATACCTAGAGTTTTGAAGGAAAGTTGATAGAGCAGAAGTTGGAGCTGCTTGGACTTCAAACTTTTATGAGTTAGAATGAATAACAATGCTTAAGGTGTAAGTTATATAAAGAAAATGTGAGGTAGGGTGGGTGGCGATCGGAAATCAAGGAATGGCCCTTAATGGGCTGTTTTGGGCCATTAATCTGGTTATACAAGCCCAAACATGAAAAGCCCACTTCAAATTTAGTTCGGGTTCGGTTTTTCGCAAGAAAATTAATTCGGGTGTGAGAAATAGCGCAAAAACGAGTGTTTTTCAGCTTATTTTTGTAAAATAAGAAAAACGTACTGACTCGTTGTAAAATTCCAAAATATTTTCACGGATTGCTTAGAACATGTCATATAAGTGTTTTATAAATCTTTTTCGGCTTAACGGATGCTACAATGCTTGTTTTGATATTAACGATTGCGTTTAAGCTTATAGCGTATCGATAAACGAAACCTTTTTCGTTTAAAGAGTTTTAAACGTACTGGGGCCTAAATATCAATATGTTAGCTTCTATAACATATATATAACTCGTATATGACCCCTCAGTATGTATACGGGTCATAATTAGTATCGGTCGGTTACTCGTTTAAGCACTACGAATTAACCGATTTATCGTTTACTTGTTACGTAATGAATATAGTGTACTTCGTTTTATCGCGAATGTCACATTCTCCCCCCGTTAAGAAATTTCGTCCTCGAAATTTAATGTGTCATCGGTGTTCTTTTAGGGAACAGGTGTGGGTATTTCTTTCGGAATTCGTTCTTTCGTTCCCAAGTTTATTCGGGTCCTTGTTTTGAATTCCACCGAACTTTTACTAATGAAATTTTGTTGTGTCGTAACTGTTTGGTTTTCCCGTCTACAATTTCTACCGGTTCCTCTACGAAGTTGAGCTTTTCGTTGATCTGAACATCTTCCAGTGGTACTATTGTCGTTTCATCAGTCAAACACTTTTTCAGATTCGATACATGAAATAATGGTAGTTTTAATCGGTAAGCTACGGGACCAATTTTTGCGACAATCTCAAAAGGTCCGATGTATCTCGGGGCTAGTTTACCAGTCTTTCCAAATCTTAT
The DNA here is from genome assembly GCF_021521415.1 of Bidens hawaiensis. NCBI lineage: Eukaryota > Viridiplantae > Streptophyta > Magnoliopsida > Asterales > Asteraceae > Bidens > Bidens hawaiensis. Next base: position 727,464 of record NW_027491701.1, read on the forward strand.
AACACCCTTCCATGGCGACACTTTTAAAAATACCTTATCACCTATTTCAAAAGATAACGGTTTTCTGCGAACATCGGCATAACTCTTTTGTCGGTCACGGGCAGCTTTCAATTTTTGTTTAACCTGGTGAATCTTATCAGTGGTTTCCTGAATTAAATCAGATCTAGAAATTTGAGTATCACCCACTTCCGTCCAACATAGTGGTGATCTACCCGTATAGAGCTTCATAAGGTGCTGCTTGTATACTACTGTGATAACTGTTATTGTAAGAGAATTCAATGAGCGGGAGGTGTTGATCCCAATTCCCTTTGAAGTCCAGTGCACAAGCACGAAGTAAATCTTCTAAGGTTTGGATGGTTCGTTCGGATTGACCATCGGTTTGGGGATGGTAAGCCGTACTTAGATCGATTCGGGTTCCCAAGGCTTCTTGTACTGCTTGTCAGAAATGTGAAGTAAAGTGACTGTCTCGATCGGAAATAATCGAAAGAGGTACTCCGTGTCGAGATACTATTTCATCGATGTAAATTTGAGCGAGTTTTTCGGTGGTGTAGTTGTTACGGATGGGAATAAAGTGTGCGGATTTGGTTAATCGGTCCACAATTACCCAAATTGCGTTGTGTCCTCGAGAGGTTTTAGGAAGGTGTGTCACAAAGTCCATGGTAATTTGTTCCCATTTCCATTGTGGGATTTCGGGTTGTTGTAACATTCCAGAAGGTTTTTGGTATTCCGCCTTTACCCTTGCACATGTTGCACATTTACTTACATACACGGCTATATCCTTTTTCATACCAGGCCACCAGTAAAATTCTTTAACATCCTTATACATCTTATCAGTACCTGGATGAATAGAATATTTGGATTTGTGTGCTTCATCAAGAATCAACCTTCGGAGTTTATGAAGTGTTGGAATCCAGACCCGGTTTTTGTAATAATATACTTCATCAGTTTTCTTCTCAAAATTCCTTTCATTTCCATGTAGTTCTTCTTTTTCTAGCTGATCTGCCTTCAAGGCCTCATCTTGTGCAACGCGAACTTGTTCGGTTAGGCTACTTTGAACAATCATTCCGAGTGCTCGTACCCTTAATGGTTCGATTCTGTCTTTTCGGCTTAAAGCATCGGCTACTACGTTGGCCTTACCCGGATGGTATTTAATCTCACAATCATAATCATTTAACAGTTCTACCCATCTCCTTTGTCTCATGTTTAGCTCTTTCTGATCGAATATGTGTTGTAGGCTTTTGTGATCAGTATAGATGGTACATTTAGTTCCATACAAGTAATGTCTCCAAATCTTCAATGCAAAGATAACTGCTCCCAATTCCAAATCATGGGTCGTATAATTCTTTTCATGTACTTTTAATTGTCGGGAAGCATATGCTATTACTTTCTTTCTTTGCATCAGTACGCATCCTAAACCTTTACGAGATGCGTCACAATATACCACCAATTCATCAGTTCCATCTGGAAGACTTAATATTGGAGCCTCACATAACTTCTGTTTTAACGTTTGGAAGGCCATTTCTTGTTCTTCTCCCCATTCATATGCTCGATCTTTTTGAGTTAGGAGGGTTAGAGGTTGTGCAATACTTGAAAAGTTTTCAATGAATCTTCTATAATACCCGGCTAGTCCTAAGAATTGACGAATTTCTCTTGGTGACTTAGGCACTTGCCAATTCTTAATGGCCTCAATTTTACTTGGGTCTAATTGGATCCCTTGATGGTTCACAATGTGTCCCAAAAACTGTACTTCTTGTAGCCAAAACTCACATTTGGACAACTTTGTGTATAACTTCTCTTGCCTCAATAATTTTAAGATTTCCCGCAATTGTTGTTCGTGTTCCTCCTTACTTCTCGAATATATCAAAATGTCATCGATAAACACTATCACGAACTTGTCAAGGTAAGGTTTGCAAACTCGGTTCATGAGGTCCATAAACACTGCAGGTGCATTTGTCAACCCAAACGGCATAACCAAAAATTCATAGTGACCATACCGAGTTCGGAAGGCTATTTTTGGTACGTCTTCTTCCTGAATTCTTACTTGATGATAACCAGATCTAAGATCAATTTTTGAAAAATACTTCGCACCTTGGAGCTGATCAAACAAGTCATCAATTCGAGGTAAGGGGTATCTATTCTTTATAGTTACTTTATTCAATTCCCGGTAATCAATACACATTCGAAAACTCCCATCTTTCTTCTTTACAAATAACACTGGTGCTCCCCACGGTGAGTAACTAGGGCGAATAAAACCCCTGTCCAGTAATTCTTGTAACTGGTTGGACAGTTCTTGCATTTCAGAAGGTGCAAGTCGATAAGGTGCCTTAGCAATGGGTGCTGCTCCCGGTATCAAGTCAATACGGAATTCAACTTGTCGGGTCGGTGGTAAACCAGGCAACTCATCGGGGAATACATCTGAATACTCGTGTACCACTGGGATGTCTTCCATTCGTTTTTCCTCGGGTTCCTTAACTGTTATGCTCGCCAAGTATAATGTACAGCCTTGGCGCAAATACTTTAATGCCCTAAGTTGGGATACGAGAGGCAGTACTGTACCAGATTTCTCACCTTGAACAATCATAGCTTCATCATTCGAAAGAGGTATTCTAACGGTCTTATCCTTACAGACAATTTCAGCTTTATACTTAGATAGCCAGTCCATACCGACTATAACATCGAAACTTCCCAATTCCACTAGAAGTAAATCAATAAGGAATGGGTGGTCGTTTAGGATAAGGGAACAGTCTCGGACTATTCGGTTAACAAGTATAGACTTACCGTTAGCGAGTTCTATAGTATATGGTTTTGTTAGTTCACTAACCGGCATATTTTTTAAAGGTAAGAAATTAACAGATACGAAACTTCTATCGGCGCCCGTATCAAACAAAACTGAAGCATACTGACCCGAAACTAAGAATGTACCTGTCACCACATTCGGATCATGACGCGCTTCACCCGGTCCTAATACAAACGCGCGTCCCCTAGCTGCGTTGGAGGTTGATGCTTGTGCTTGGTTCTGCCTTCTCACTGTACCCGGGTTCAAATTGGGGCAGTATCTCCGAAAGTGTTCCGTACTGCCACATTCATAGCAGGCACGGAGGTTCGTGGTAGGTGGGGTTTGTTGGTTGAGTTGTGGGCGGGTTGGTTAAGGTCGAGGTAGTTGAGTTGATTGCGGTGGACGGTTAACAGTGTTGGTGGGGGTTCTACAGTTGGGGGCATAGTGTCCCGTTCTTCCACACTTTTGACAAATGATCGGTTTGCAATCACCCACATGATGAAAGTTACATCTTCTGCACTTCGGTAACGTCTCTTTATAGGTCTCTTGTTTTACATTAGAACTGGTCATGGCATAACTTCGGGTATTCGGACGAGCCCGCTTGTTTTGAGGGTTTCCTTGCATTCTTGTCCCATAATCAGTTCGTTTTAAACTTGTTGTTTCACCTGGCATCCTTATCACTCCACTTCTCATCAGATCAAAAGTAACGACACCCGTTTGAGATACAACACTTTCTAATGTCGGGTGGGCAACTGAATTCACTATACTTCTCACAGCAGGGGTCAGTCCCCAGATATAACGTTCAATTTGCTTCGCTTCCGGTGTAACTAACCATGGAACTAAGCGGGACAGTTCGTTAAAATGATTCGTGTATCCCACATGGTCCGCTCCTTTCATTTCCAGATTCCATAACTCGTGTTCCAACCTCTGAATCTCACTTTTAGGACAAAAATGCTCTAGCATGAGGGTTTTTAATTCAGTCCATGACATACGATTAATAGCATCTTGTCCCCTTATTTGGACTACCGTGTTCCACCACATCAGCGCTTGGTCTAGAAACATACTGGTAGCAAATTTGACCACGCGGTTCGGTGGACACTCACTGATATTAATTACTGATTCGGTCTTTTCTATCCATTTGACCAGCCCGCTAGGTCCTTCAATACCCTTAAAATCAATCGGTTTACATGATGTAAATTGTTTGTATGAGTACTCCTGACGCGGGGGTTCTCGGTTATTATTATTATTATTATTATTATCGGTATTGGTCCGAGTATTATCATTATTAGTTGTGTTAACAACCGGTACAGGGTTCGGGATATTATCAGGGTGCACAACGGTTCTGGGTTCCCAGTGACATTCATAGTTGGGAGAGTGTTATTACTATTTATGACATTATCATATTCACCGGGGTAGTAACACCCGGGGCTACATTAGTGTCCGGCGGAGGTGTATTAACAGTGGCCGTGGTGGTGCTCGTAGGTTGATTAACAGTATTGTTAGCACGTATGCCTGCAGTGACTTGTGTTACAATTGTTGGTATCACTGCTTGTAGTTGACGAGCAATCATTGCGGCCACTTCCGCCTCAGACAAAGGGTTTGCTTTCTTCCGGGCCATTCTATAAAATAATCACTTATATAATAATCAATATCATTTCACTATGACCAGCACAACTTTACGATATTACACTTTCACAACACATAACTATGCCAAAGAAAACACGTTTGTATTAATTATAATCATTACTGTACATATGCATCCAAAATTAGCGCATAGGCTTAACCTGGTATAGGCCAGCGCTTGTATATGCGTATCAAAATTTGTCACTAAGTGACATGTAGACTTAACCCGATAAGGGCCAGTGCTTGAAATAGTACTAAACCACAAACAACTCCCAAGTCAGGCCAACACGCTGTAACAAAATGCTGTCTGGGATATCAAAAGACTATATACATAAGACTAGACTACTATGTCCTATCCATTCTTTGTAACATGAAGCCACAACCAAACAACAGCAGCCACTAGGGCCGCATTAACCGCTAAGCATACCCCTAGTAGTATCATTGCCCGATCCTGACGCCCGTGGCTGTGAGCACTGGATCTTTGCACAATTCTGATTTCTTGCTGCATGTACCGCATGTGATCTTGCATATCATGTCTATGCTGGTTTAGGTTATTTATAGAATGTGATTGTTCTAAAAGCTGATCAGTTGCTAAACCAAACCATGCTGAATCAGAATGACGAGGTGGCTCGGGTACCGGGGCGGGTAAACCCCAAGTAGGAATAGGTATCTCAGTGACCTGGACACGTGATGTTTCTCCCCTATGGTACGTAGATAGAGGTGGGGGAGAGGTGTGCTCAGGTGGACGCACTGAAATGCGAGCGGTCTGACGATTTCTAATAGTAGGTGGGGGTACTGGTGTATGCTGTACAGGTGGAGTAGGGGATCTGGGTGCTCTAACAGGTGAATGATAAGCACTAGTAGCTCCCTGTCCTGCAACATTCCTAGGGGATTCCCTAGGGGGATAGGTGTCACAACGGTAACCCGATAAGTCGGGTTGATCTGGGGGTACCTCGTGAGGAATTACCGCATCTGCACCTTCTTCCATTTCCTCTGATTCCTCCTCAGTTTCCTCTTCCGGATCCTCCTCCTCCTCCTCAGGCCCTGTTGGTAGGGTATTAAGTAAACGATCAGTTGATCTTGACATATTCCTGCACAATGGTTAGTAATAAGAATAATATCCTCCTATATTAATCATAGTAAAATACATGTAGGTATTTATACACATAAGCACAAATAATCGTTTATATACACAGATATTTATCTATTATTATATTTTATACACATATATTGCTGTTTTTACCTATTCGATTGTTTATCGACTTCTTCTCGAATTTCCTCGTACAAACAAGTCTGTTATTACGTTCCGGACCATAATAACCCACTTGTCCATTCGCGTTCATCACGAGAAAGAAAAACAGAAAATTTTCCTAACACGGTAAAGAAAAACACGGTAAAGAAAAACAGAAAGAAAAACAGAAAATTTTCCTACACTTGAATTGGACAAACTCCAAAACGAGGAATGTAATTTTTTAAAACCAATTTTAAATTAAAAGACTACATTAAGCTATACTAAAATATACAACATACCTTGGCCCTTTAATTCGTTTCCTCATCCGGTGAGCGTAACAAATGTCACACCCCGACTAGGTAGTTGCGGAAGCGTAATACGGGAATGTAACAGATAACACTGGTATCAACCACATTGTTTATAAAGAGATTCAACAGCTAAATTACATCATATTACATTGGTAGGTACTAAGTTTACAAACTAGGTGAAAAACACATAACCGGTTTACGAGCTTCTTATTCAGTATTATATCAGCGTCTATTCACAGCTATTCAACTTTCCTTCTAACACCAAGCATGTAAGCAAATCATTCCACTTTTTCTTTACCTGAAAAGCATGTTAAAACGGGTCAACTACGTCTAGTTGGTGAGTTTCAAGTTTCACGAGTGTCAATGAAATCAGTGCACGAGTTCGTAAAGTTTACAGTGTGTATGTATATATGTATGTGTATGATGTATTATACTAAGCCACAAGTGAAACCGAAACGAGCTAAAACACATGGCCTCCACTGCCCATGCACTCCCGTTGGCATTTAACAGCCACTTTGCCCCAAGTATGTACTATGTCTAACACCACATAGCAGTATGTAAAAATATAATGACAATGTGCAACTGGGTTTACATATGTTCCGGCATACCCCTCCGGCTCTGTCAGTTGGGTTTGTCAAACCGATAGTACTATCCACACGTCACCGGCACGAAGTTAATCACTTGTGTTTGTGGGGACTTGTCAAGTGTTAGTACTTAGATAATCCACATCATCACACGTTTTCAAGTATATCAGTATATGTAAACATGCTTTTCACCCCAAAAGTTCGTAAAACAGTTTAGAAAGTGGGGGTCGTGAAACTCACCTTATCGTAGTTCGCACAGAAATTACGTATCAATAAGTCAGATGCCTCGTTTATAGCCTGATTCCTATAAACGGTATCGTATCGTTAATACTAGTACAGTGTTCAAGCTAAGTCGGGCTGTATAGATAATCTGGGTATAGCTGTTAGGCCCAGAACATGGCCATAGTCTTAGATTGTGACGTTGTATACTATGAAATGTTTAAAACTGGATTTGGCTCAGTTTCACCGTTTCCCGAGCCTAGCCCAGTTGATCGTTTATACGTTTCGGGATTAGGTAAGATCACATAAACTTAAGTAAATATATTGATTGATAAAATGATTTGATTTATGAAAGAATTTTAAGGTTTCGGTGTCTGGTTTGATCGCAGGGTTCGTTTCCGTTTTCACACGGGTTTGATTATACAAAACGCGCACAATCCACCCGATTTGTCCGGAATTTTCGTAAAAAGTTCGTTTTTATTAATATCATTCAAAAATATGATATTTGACCACTTTTGACATTTTGACATACCAGTCAGTCCGTTAAACACAAAACTGCCGGTTTCGTTAAAACAATTATAATTTAAATCTTTGATTAATCATAACTAAATATGTACTTATATATAAATTATGTAAATTTTTGTAAAAATACATTAAGACATGGAGAATTTTATAAAAATATTTTCAGAAATTTTATGATTAATTATTTATTTATAAAAATTCATTTAATAGGTTATAATCGTGTAATAAATGGCCCGTTTATATCAAACGACCTCCGAAAAATCCGATAATTTTTACAAATGGCCTCAATGTTTTTACATAGCCCCTGCAAAATTTCCAGAACCTAACTCTTTTGACAAAATGCCTTTTTGTGCGTTTTTCGGCTGTTAAAATTCGGTTAAACCATGATTGCACAAACCATACTTAGGCATTTCCAATGATTCCCAAACTTTACCAGTGATCTTACCATCACATATTAAACTCCAAAACCAAGTTTCATAATTTTTCAATATGTTTAGCTATTTTTCCCAAATAAACGCTCATAAACGGAAATAAATTCACCAAATATTCTCCGTTTATCGAAAAATTACCAAATTTGAACAGGGACTCATTTATATGATCCCTAATGTCCCTGCAAGTTTTCACAAGCTAACAACAAGCACATCACAACCTAATACTAAACAGCCCCTAAACGAGTGTTACGGGTTTACCTTGTCGGTTTTCGATGAGTTTTGCTTGCTTAAACGACTCTCCGGGTCTCGGGTTGCAAACTCAGTATATCTACATATCAGATAACATCAAACCAAGCATAAATCATCCATGTAGCAGCCTTGATAATTAGGGTTTCGGTTTTGGGTTCAAATCGAACTTTCTAACTGTAAAAACGTTGTATTCATGTTCTAATCCGCGTTTTTGACCAAAAAAGTATATGTTCCTGGTTTGTAAACATGTTTAACATCAAAACATGGTTTTACTTGATTTTTAGGGTTTTTGGATGGTTAAACATCCTTAATACTAACTAAAACATGTTTATATGTTAATTATACTTAATGAAATCAAGTTAAAAATGATGAAATGATCAAAATACCTAGAGTTTTGAAGGAAAGTTGATAGAGCAGAAGTTGGAGCTGCTTGGACTTCAAACTTTTATGAGTTAGAATGAATAACAATGCTTAAGGTGTAAGTTATATAAAGAAAATGTGAGGTAGGGTGGGCTGGCGATCGGAAATCAAGGAATGGCCCTTAATGGGCTGTTTTGGGCCATTAATCTGGTTATACAAGCCCAAACATGAAAAGCCCACTTCAAATTTAGTTCGGGTTCGGTTTTTCGCAAGAAAATTAATTCGGGTGTGAGAAATAGCGCAAAAACGAGTGTTTTTCAGCTTATTTTTGTAAAATAAGAAAAACGTACTGACTCGTTGTAAAATTCCAAAATATTTTCACGGATTGCTTAGAACATGTCATATAAGTGTTTTATAAATATTTTTCGGCTTAACGGATGCTACAATGCTTGTTTTGATATTAACGATTGCGTTTAAGCTTATAGCGTATCGATAAACGAAACCTTTTTCGTTTAAAGAGTTTTAAACGTACTGGGGCCTAAATATCAATATGTTAGCTTCTATAACATATATATAACTCGTATATGACCCCTCAGTATGTATACGGGTCATAGTTAGTATCGGTCGGTTACTCGTTTAAGCACTACGAATTAACCGATTTATCGTTTACTTGTTACGTAATGAATATAGTGTACTTCGTTTTATCGCGAATGTCACAACAAATAACTCACTCGGTCAACATCGAGCATATTGATGTCCTTTCCTTCCAAGTAAGGTTTAAGTCTTTGACCATTCACCACTTGTTTCGTTTGTTCTTGGACTTCTTCTATCTCCACATCACCAAATTGGCCCACTTTTGTAATGACATATGGGCCCATCCACTTGCTCTTTAACTTACCCGGAAATAACTTCAACCTTGAGTTGTACAAGCACACCTTTTGACCCACTTCAAAAGTCGGTTTTCTCAACTTTGCATCATGGACCTTTTTTAGTTTGTCTTTGTAGGCAGAAGCACATTCATACGCTTCATCCCGGATTTCCTCAATCTCATTCAACTTCAACTTTCTCAATTCACCCGCTTCCTTATAATCCGCGTTGACATTCTTGATCGCCCAAAGTGCCTTATGTGCCAACTCCATTGGTAAATGGCACCCTTTCCCATAAACTAACCGATAAGGAGTTGTGCCAATAGGAGTTTTGTAGGCGGTCCGATACACCCACAATGCATCATTCAACTTAGAAGACCAATCCTTCCTATCGACCCGCACCGTCTTCATCAAGATTTCTTTGATTTGGCGATTGGACACTTCAACTTGTCCACTTGTTTGTGGATGATAAGGAGTAGCAATTCGGTGATTCACATTGTACCTCTTTAAAAGTTTCCCAAAGTTGAAATTCTTGAAGTGTGACCCACCATCACTTATAATAACCCGCGGGATGCCAAACCGAGCAAAGATGTTTGATTGAATGAACTTACAAACTACTTAATGGTCATTAGTTCTTGTTGCTACCGCTTCTATCCACTTGGAAACATAGTCAACCGCAATTAAGATATATAAAAATCCATTCGAGTTTCAAGATTAAACGTTTATAAAAAACGTAAACTTTAAATGTAAAACGACCAAAGTGTTGATCTTGATCTCCAAAATCGTCTTAGGGTTGTTGTGAATGGAAAGGATAATCAAAAGACTCCAAAAAACGAGTAATAAACAAAAAGAAATTGGCAGTTACGATGGGCCACGGTGGTCTTTTTGCAATAATGGACCGTGGCCCACGGTTGGACCGTGGCCCACGGTTGGACCGTGGGTCACGGTGAACTCCACGGCCACCGTACCAGCCACGGTACGGTGGCTTCTATTTGAATCATCATTTTGGACCATGGCTCACGGTCTGGACCGTGGGCCACGGTGGACTTCAGCCATACATCATTGTTTTTCACGTTTTTGACTTCTTTCACGTCTCCGGTTCTTTAAGTTTCTTCGTTATACACCATACTAGCTCCGGATACTCCTTTGTACCTACAATTTACCGAACACACCGTAGTCATCTAATTCCACCAAATAAACCAATACAAAACATGATAATTACGGCTTTAAATCAATTAAGGGTTGTTCTATGGACCACCCGTCAATGTTACACGCCACGATCAAATCCAGTTAATCAAAAGAGGCTAAAATACCACTTTTAGTTTTGATTAACGATTTAAATGTATAAGAAGATAGAAGATTGTTGACAATGATACCTCGACGATGATCGATATTGTTTATTGCGTGAAACTAAATCTGTACACGAAAGTTAGGCATCACATGAAAATAATTTTAATTAGATTGTTGACAATGATACCTCGATGATGATCAATTAATACCTGATTTATTGATGACGAATGCATGGTTAAAGAGCCGACGACGATGTGAAATGGTTAGGTTGAAGAGTATTGTAACGTACCAATTGAGGATGAAGAGAGAGAGAAACAGTGTGTGATATGTGATTATTATTATACTAATTAAATGAAAATAAAAGTCACTTAAACAGAAGATTATTATACTAATTACACATGGACAAAGGGTGAGTTCTGGTGAAAAGTATGTTGAGAATTTTGTGGAAATCCTATTAGTTTATTATATAGGTAGAAGGTAGATATATATATTGTAGGCTCCTGGACGGATCGTACACGGGATGTCGCTATCTGCGCAGGTGCGGAATCCCTGCGTAGTTAGATACGAGTGCAGAATACTTGTAAATCAAACACACGAGCAATGAACGAACACGTTATATTGATAACTCGAACACGTGACACTAGGTCACTATTACAGACTGACTTGTAAACACGTAACACGTTCACTGAACAACTGAAACGAAACCCTAACCAACACCCTAAACTGTTACAGCGAACAGTTTAAATAGACACGACAACTTCGCCTCAGGCGAAGTTGTCTTTAACTTCGCTTGTTCAACAAGTTCGCCTGAGCGAACTTGTTGACAACTTCGCTTGTTACAAAAACATAAACATAATCAAAAACATAATTACATTACAGACTCGATTACAAACGTTAGACTATGAACTACTGACACACATGTACCAACAGACTCCCCCTTGGCAGTAGCTTCATATCTTGATCTTCAAATCTTGAGTCTTGTAATCTTGCATCTCTACGCGTGCGCTCCCTCTCTAACACACACCGACACCACCCGTTGATATTTCCTAGCTTGATCCTTCCAAGCAGGAATGTAGAAGATCTTCTTCTCGTTGAGCACCTTCAGATCAGCCTGCGATAGATTAACAAGATGCATCGGGTCGTAAACCCTAAGCACTTCTTGTTCATCCTCATCTTCCATTACCGCCTCCGCTGTCTCACAGTCCACAAACCACCATTTTAGGTCTTTGAGCACGTCCTTGGGCATGAGCTTCATCGGTACTTCTTTAAGGCACCGGATCGGTTTATATTTCATAACCATCCAAGGTTTTCCATCAACTCTCAGACCCCTATCCTTGTCTTCGACAAGTTTCCCCTTTTGTGGTCTCATCAGCTCAAACTTCTTCTCCTTGATACACTCCTTCCACACGATCTTCCCGATGATTCTAGCCATGTTGTCTTCACTTCGGTTTATCAATCCCAGTCTGGCTAAATCTTTTACCTCACATTCAGGCAGTGTGTTTAAAGATCTCAACGTTCTCCTGAAGTACTGAATTCCATCGTATCTTTTGATCACGAAGAGCCGCAGCTGCTCGTCATATATCCAGCAGATAATACCTTTCTTTGCTTCTGCGTATCCCTTAATATTGTAACTTGTTTTGAACATTTTAGGGACCGCCGGCTTCTTCGTCTTTATGAACCAGTGAGCACAACCCTCCTTCCAATTCGGTTGTTCCTCCCATTCAGTATCTTCCACCACGCTCTCATCACCCAACTCTGGTCTCTCAACCTCCGGAATCTCGTGTTCCACGGAGTCATCTACAATCTCCCCTTCCTCTATCACGTTTTCAACAGTAATTTGCTCTCCGATCCTCTCGATCTCATCAACCGGCAGCACATCTTCTTCAAACATAAACTCATCATCATCCTCATCCAGCTCTTTCAACGCGTCTATAACATCTTCAACATCAGCATCATCATCAACATCTACCACGTCGTCACCGGCTGCGCTTGCAGACTCCCCCTCAGCTGTGAAAGCCCCAAGAGCCTGAGAGGTTCTTGGCAGCTCACCACCTGCACCTTCCGGTGCATTGGGATCATCGTCTTGATCTTCTCTCCGTTTTGTCCTCAACTCATCTCCCCTACAAGTCTTCTCCCCCTGAGATGCCAAGAATGCCTTGAAGGCATCAATTACTTTCCCGTGTTCAACCAAGAGGGAGGCTTGCAGTCGATTGGATTCCACTAGGCTTTGAATGGTCTTTGTCTGTTCAGCAACAATCTGCTCTAGCGATGCAATCCTTTCGGAGTCAGAAGTAGGCGTTGGAATTCGCCGGAGATAGGTTGAGAATAATGGAACTGTTACTGTTTAAAAGTCCTTATATAGGGCAGAGTTGGTTCAGGCGAAGTTACGCTTAACTTCGCCTAGGCGAAGTTATGCACAACTTCGCCGAATTCAACAACTTCGCCCGTAATTTCAAAATCAACCCTTTAAGTTTGAAGAATCTTGCACTTAACATTAGAAGCTTCCAAAAAGAGTTAAACAAATATGATCATGTCCAAGTAACCAGTTATACAATAATACAACTACAAAAATAGAAAACTTATAAAAATTTAACGAAATAAGGGATCAAATTTCAGTCTAGTTAGGGACCACTACGTTTTTAGAAAAGATCCTAACAGGAATCATACTAACTACGTGACTGTCACATAGATCCGTGTTTAGCTGTATTATGACATATAGAGACAGGTTGTAAGCAGGTAATATACTTAAGATGGTTTTCATCGTTTCTGTGATACGAGTTAGGTTCAATTAATCCTTAAAATTTAAGTGGGCAACAACTCAGAAATATTTATGCCTCCTATCTATCCTCAAAGCGTATTTGGCTTTCCCCAAGTCACCCCGAATTGACTTCGACCCATAGTGTCTGATTATCTTGTATGTATTCTTCTTCTGTTTCCCGTTCTTCATCTTGCTCTAAGATAGAGAAGTCTTGAATTTATGATCACTAATATGTTACAATAACTCAAAAAAAAAAATTTTTTTCTTTTTTTTTTTTTTATTATTATTATTTTTTTTTTGAACATATACTTCAAAGAAGAATTTTACTGCAAGTCCCGAATCTGGATCACTGCAGTGTCTTGAAACGCTTTCTTCACGGGAATCAGAACACATATGGGCTCGTGTATGACTGGGTAATCGCTTTTCTGCCTATCATTCGAAAAGATATATATGAAGACACACAAAACTCTTAAGGAGTTTCCACGTAAAATCAAGTAAAATTAGTTTGTATCACATCTACTTTTACGCACCATAAAAAGTTACCATGACATACAATGATTGTCCTAAAGCCTTTTAAGCCTAATAACTTCACCAGCTAAGCACACACAATCAGTATATATATCATTTTCTAAGGTTAGATCAATTTTCTGTTAAACATAGCACTTTTACTTTATATGAAGTAATAGACTTGAAAAGTAATTTCATTTCCCATTAACAAAACTTTTGACTTCAATCACCCCGATCAACTCAAAGTCTTCAGGTAAACGGCAATCCTGAAAATCCAATGGATCAACTGGACCGACCACATACAAGTATGTGTCCTTCTAACTATGTATGACCGGCTAATTTTCAGCGACAGAAAGAAAACACATCATAACTGCCCCAGTCACTTTCAGTCTTCTGGTTAATGGCGATCCTCATTCTCTAAGTAGAGACGATGACCAAAACATATCCGAGGATATGTCCATCAAACTGAGAGAACCGACTAATTTTAAGCAATAGTGACGTTTTTTTTTTTTTTTTTTTTTTTTTTTTTTTTTAAATAAACACAAAGACATGGTTACTCGGGATTGATCATCCCGTTCAACTCAATTAGGTTTTGAAATCTGGATTTATCAAACGCTTTTGTAAACAAATCGGCAAAATTTTCCAGCGTATCAACTTTTTCGATCTTAATCAGTTTCTTCTCAGCACAATCCCGTATGAAATGATGACGAATGTCAATATGTTTGGTTTTACTATGTTTCACGGGATTGTTAATTACTGAGATGGCTGCAGTGTTATCAATTAAAATAGGAGTGAGTAAGAAATTCAGACCATAGTCGCGCAATTGTTGCTGAATCCACAAAACCTGTGAACAGCAGTTGGATGCTGCCATATATTCAGCTTCACATGTTGAGATTGCAACTGACGTCTGTTTCTTGCACTGCCAGGAAACTAATCTTCCACCGAGAAACTGACATCCTCCTGTTGTCGACTTCCGACTCTGATTGCACCCTCCATAATCAGAATCTGTATATGCCACCAGTTCAACGTCTCCTCCCTTCGGGTACCACAACCCCAGCTTCGGCTTGCCCTTGAGATACCGTAGTATCCTCTTTGCACCTTTCAAATGAGATTCTTTCGGATTTGCCTGAAAACGTGCACAAAGACAAACAGCAAACATTATATCAGGCCTAGAAGCAGTTAAATACATTAATGAACCTATTATCGCCCGATACAGAGTTGGGTCCACATCTGCGTCACCATCTGATTCAGCGCCCAATTTGTGATTGACGCAGATTGGAGTGTCATATGGAGAACTGTCCTCCATCTTGAATCTCTTCAGCACATCATGAACGTACTTTGTCTGATGAATGAACATCCCGTCCTTCTTCTGATCAACCTGCAATCCTAGAAAGAAAGTTAGTTCACCCATAGCACTCATCTCGAATCGTTTCTTCATAACAGCCTCAAAATCCTGACACATGGATGCTCTTGATGCAGCAAAAATGATATCATCCACGTAGACTTGAACCAGCAGGAAGTCACATCCTTCTCTCTTCACAAACAACGTACTGTCGATCAATCCCCTTTCAAAACCATTTTTCAGCAAGTAGTCTGATAACGTTGAATACCAGGCACGAGGTGCCTGATGTAATCCATATAGCGCCTTGCTCAACTTGTATACGTGATCAGGAAAGTCTGGGTCAGGAAAACCCGGAGGTTGCTCAACATACACAACCTCATCAACTTTCCCATTTAGGAACGCGCTCTTCACATCCAACTGAAATACCTTCATCTTTTTAAATGCAGCAAACGCCAAAAACAATCTTATCGCTTCCAAACGGGCGACAGGAGCGAACACCTCATTGTAATCAATACCCTCTTGCTGATTAAAACCTTTAATAACCAGCCTCGCCTTATTTCTTATGATAATCCCCTTATCATCTCTCTTGCACTTGAACACCCATTTTGTGCCTATAGAATGCACATTCCTTGGTTTTTCAACCAAAGTCCAGACTTCCATCTTCTCGAATTGAGCCAACTCTTCTTGCATGGCCTCGACCCACGAGCTGTCCTTAAGAGCCATTTGATAATTTTTCGGTTCAATCTGGCTAATAAAGCAGGAGTACAAACATTCGTTCATTATACCCGTTTCTTTTATGCTTGTATAAACACAGGTGTGCTCATTCAAGCTACTTCTGGTTTGTACACTTGAGGACACATCACCTATAATATTCTCCAAAGGGTGATCTTTGTGAATTCTCGTGGTCGGAACAGCAGCGACATGCAAATTATCTTCCAAATTTGAAGAGATCTCATCAATGGTTGTTTCTGGCTGAGAGTGAAATGGATTGATAAACTCATCTTCAGGTAAGGCAGCAGGGGTATCAAAAGTGTTTGATGTGGAAGGTTGACTTTTCTCAATCAGCTGTCGTTGCAATAGATTCTCTTCCTCATCAAGTATCATCTTCGTCACAGCTCTTTCGTCTTCTTCAGAAATTTCCAAATCAGGTACGTTAAACGACTTAAAAAGTTTAACATAGTCGAAAAGCTCAGCAGGTCCATTGCTTGGTTTTGGCGATTGGTAACTAGTAATGTCGGTGTTACAAACCACCTCCACCTTACAAGTCGACGTATTGAAGACCCGTCTGTTGGGAGTCCCAACTACATAACCGACTAAGATTCCTTCATCGGCTACTTCACCAAATTTCGAATTAGTCTTCAAAATCGAACAAGGAGACCCAAATGGTTCAAGACCACACAAGTTGGGCTTCCTTCCATGCATAAGCTCGTAACAAGTTTTTCCAAGTCTCTTAACGGTTAACACCCTATTCAAAACATAGCAGGCTGTAGCAACTGCTTCAGCCCAGAACATCACAGGAAGCTTCGAGTCTGCCAGCATAGTTCTAGCTCCTTCAATTAACGTTCGGTTCTTCCTTTCAGCCACTCCATTCTGTTGCGGAGTATACGGAGCGCTGTATTGATGTTCAATTCCTTTCTGAAGACAGAAGATTTCCATTTCAAAGTTCTTGAACTCTGTCCCATTGTCACTTCTGATGAATTTAACTGATTTACTCATGACGTTCTCAACTTTTGTAATTAGATTCTTCACCATCTGAGCCGTCTCATCTTTCGTTTTCAGAAAATATACCCACGAATATCGCGAGTAGTCATCAGTTATCACCAAGCAGTAAGAAGTACCACCTAGACTTTTTACATTCACGGGACCGAAGAGATCCATATGAAGTAGTTCTAGAGTACCGGCAATAGAGTTAATCTTCTTGGTGAGATGGGATTTCTTGTGTTGCTTTCCCTTCTTGCATGCTATACATTTGTCTTCAAAGTTAAAACTTTTTAAGGGAACGCCCATCACAAGCCCATTCTTGACAATGAAGTTCATCTTCCGAAGATGAATATGTCCCATTCTCCTGTGCCACAATTCTGATTCTGATTCGCTTGCTTTTGTCATTAAACAAGATTCTCCGGTGGCCATTTCAGTAGACCTCATGTCCATCACATATGTATTCGTTTCACGTGGAGCTTTCATTACTATCCATTCGTCTGGTATCTGAAAACCAGGCTTCAATACTATCGCTTCATTCTTCGTGAAATGGACAGTGTAATCTTTATCACAAATCTGCGACACACTCAGCAGATTGTGCTTTAATTCCTCCACAAAATTCACATTCTCCAGAGTCATTCTCCCATTTGACACTGTTCCTCTACCAGTAATCCTTCCTCCGCTCTCACCAGCAAAACTAACTCTTGCTCCCTGAACAGGTTTTAAGTCTTGCAACAAGTGTTTGTTGCCCGTCATGTGCCGGGAACAGCCGCTATCTACAATCCAAAGATTATTGGCAGCCCTGTTCAACTGTTCCTGCACAATAAAACAAAGAGTTAGAATCTTGGGACCCAAGACCAATTGGTCTTGGATCGATACGTCCCGTACCCTGGCTTTCTCAAGTTAGCATCAGGATAATTTCTGTAAGTCCTGTTAGGAAATCTCCTTGCAGATTGAGTGTAATGCCTCCCAAACCTATATGAATTGAAAGTGTTATATCTTGTGGTTTGGTTGAAAAACTGAGGTTTGTTTTTATGAAAACTTGAATTAGTTACATTTTGGCCTTTTGCAGAGTTTTCATTTTTAGCAGTAACAAAATGACGCTTATCCTCAGTTTTATTTGGCCTCACACCTCTGAATCTCGGCTTCAGAGGGCAATCTGCAACTAGATGTCCCAATTTGTTACATCTAAAGCAACACCGACTCTCCTTTTTCTTGTCAAATGTTGGTTTGGATGTAGAGGCAGTGTTACCAGCCGTTCGTCTCACATAAGGTGGGACGTACGGATTGAGTGGAGAACTCTTTTTAGAAATGTTATTTTTATCTCCACCGGTGGGTAACCCTACCTTCTCTTTTGTCTGACCAGATTCAGACAACTTATCCGATTCCGATGAGACTGGACTCGAGACAGAAACTTTCACATTTGAAACAGGCGAACTCGTTTCGCCACAGCTAACACTTGGTTCTATATTTGTAACCTTGATGGGAGTTGTCTGAGTAACCTCGAAATCAACAGATTTCTGAACACTCGGATTATAAGTATAGTTGTGGTTAAAGGGTGGTGGAACTTCGTGATAACCGATTCCTCCCCTCTTTGCAGAGGTACCTTGATCACTCACGAGGTGATCAAGGATGGCCGAGGAATTCCTGAACTGCTCAAGTTTGCGGTTCAGTTCCACCACCTTCACCTGGTGGTCAGCAATCTGTTTATCCCGATCAGCAATCAATTTAGTTTTTTCTTCTAAAACTTCATAACTAAGATCAATTATTTCAATTTTCTCAGCAAGTTTAGTTTTTAAGCTTTGAATGTCTTTTTCACATGCTTTTATTTTAATTTTATAACTGTTTTCTCTTGCTTTCGTAAAATGGTGATCTTCTTTAATAGTTTTAAAATCAGCATCTAAACGGACGTACTGATCAGTCATTGTTGTTAGTTGCTCAGACAAATTTTCACAATTAGTACAAATATTCTTATTACTTACCTCGGAGCGATTGTCCTTGTCATCTGCCATGAAAGCTGTTTCTTCTTCAGTAGCTTTCTCATTTCCATCAACCTTCTCACATTCTTTAACTTCAGCCTCAGCCATGTTCGCTTGCTCACCAGATTCATTTGAATGCAGGTTCCAGTTGTATTCACCTGCCTCTCTGGTCAACATGGCATTAATCTCTCTATTAACTCCAGAGTGATGTATAGGCCGACCTTGTCCACGTTCAACTCTTTCATTTCTGCATTCTTTGGCAAAGTGCCCGTATTGCTGACAATTATAGCACCTTACCTTAGATTTGTCGAATCCAGGCCTACCACCAACAAACTTTCTCCCAGTTTTATTCATAAACCGTTTTACTCGCCTCACAATCATTGCCATTTGCCATTGCAAATCCATCTCCTCTAGATCATCAGCATCGATCTGGTCGTAATCCTCATCCAGAACAGCAGGGTCCACAATCTTCCCCTGGATGTAGTTTTCGTAGGAAGCAATAAATGATGCATAGACTGCAAACTGCTCCTCAGCAGATTTTACACTCATAGGCATCTTGGAATAATTATTGCTTGAGGCATTTGCAGAGAAACCACTTGTGGATGCTTGAGGCTTTGAAGTACATGATCCTCCAGCAATGAAACAGACATCACCATTCGAGTTTACAGAAACGTTTCCTTCATGAGAAGAGTCAGAACCTGACTCCCCTTTTGAGTAATAAGCAGCTGTTTCAGGCCTCGAACTTGAGCCTGAGTTAACCTTTGCACCATACATACCAGGGTCTTGTATCTGATCTGTTGGTGTTTCTTTTCGAACCATATTAAGCTCATAAGTTCTGAGCTTGTTTACTGCCGTTTCCAGATCATAATTAGGAAAGTCTCTGTCTTCCCTCATAAGAACGGTGTACATTTCCCACTTCGGTGGGAGAGCATCGAGAAGCTTTTCAACGATCTCTTCTTCTCGGTAAGCAATCGAATAATTGTTAAGCTCTGTCATTAGATGATAGTATCTGGTGATAATATCATCCAGTGATTCGTTCTTCAAAAATTTGAAGACGGAGAACTGAGTCTTCAAAAGTTTAATCTTTGATGCACGGATACCCACGTTCCCCTCGAATCTATTTTCAAGAGCATCCCAAAGCTCTCTCGCAGAAGTGTACTTTCGGAACGTATGGAGAACCTCTTGAGGAAGTGCCATTGTTATAGCAGCATGGGCCTTGCTCTCGGCCTCATACATTTTCTTTTCTTCGTCCTCCATTTTGCTATACTTCTTAACCACATCACGACCTTCGTATTGCATAGTTGGAGGGATATATCCATCCTGGATGCACACCCACATTTTTGCATCCTGATATTTAATGTATTGGATGAATCTGTCCTTCCATGCCACGAAGTCAGTTCCTTTCATTAACCTCGGGGCCTTAGTGGCTGACCCCGCTTCTACTTCCATCTTGACTAAATCGGAGATGTTAATTGACGACATCTTTGCGAAAACACGAAAATCCGAAAATTTTTTAAAAAAAATCTTCCAAACAGCACAGTAGGCGAAGTTAAGAATAACTTCGCTGAAAGTTAACTTCGCTGGATCTTAAATTCGCTTGACTGGGCGAAGTTAAAAATAACTTCGCTTAGAATGAGCGAACTTAGGAGGTAAGCGAACTAGGGAGGTAAGCGAAGTTGAGGATAACTTCGCTGAGGCGAACTTATGAGGGTAGGCGAAGTTGTGATTAACTTCGCTTAATCCTTATATCTTCGCCGAAACCCTACTTCCGGTGACGGCAACTTCGCCTGAAGAACTGTAACTTCGCCCGATGAACAAGGAAACTGTTCAGATCTGATTTCGTCAATCTAGCAGTTTCCGATCGATGTAATGGCTTGAAAATGACTGTCAAACACGAATATAACACAATCCCAATAAAAATACGTCCCGCGAATAGGTCAAACGAGACGTTTTCTACACCCGCGTGAAATCCCGAACCTCACAATCGAGCCGATGGCTCTGATACCAATTGCAGGCTCCTGGACGGATTGTACACGGGATGTCGCTATCTGCGCAGGTGCGGAATCCCTGCGTAGTTAGATACGAGTGCAAAATACTTGTAAATCAAACACACGAGCAATGAACGAACACGTTATATTGATAACTCGAACACGTGACACTAGGTCACTATTACAGACTGACTTGTAAACACGTAACACGTTCACTGAACAACTGAAACGAAACCCTAACCAACACCCTAAACTGTTACAGCGAACAGTTTAAATAGACACGACAACTTCGCCTCAGGCGAAGTTGTCTTTAACTTCGCTTGTTCAACAAGTTCGCCTGAGCGAACTTGTTGACAACTTCGCTTGTTACAAAAACATAAACATAATCAAAAACATAATTACATTACAGACTCGATTACAAACGTTAGACTATGAACTACTGACACACATGTACCAACATATATATATATATATATTTAAATACGATTATAAAAGAAAAAAAATTGTCTTGAATAGAGTATTCGGACAAGTTAATCAATGCGATCTCCTCCCCTACTTTCCACCACTCTACGTCTCGCCTTTCTTTTTCTCCTCCTTGCTTGGTTTTATATTATGTACATATTTTAAGGTGATCGGCAGTGTGTGACGTTGGGCTTCGGGTAATTGAATCATTTGAGTTGGGAAACCATACCGGGAAACAGTTGAGGTCTTTGGGAAGGTGGCATTACATGTCGATAAACACCATCACATGTTTGTTGGTTGCAAAAGAAGGGGCTATTTGGATAGTTCGATAGAAGATCCGTCCCACGGGTTCAGGTTTACATGCCTACTCTCCATATAAAGACCAATTTAAAGCTACAGTTAATCTGTTATGGTGTGTTAAGTGGCTGTTTCCATTACATATTTAAAGACCAACTAAATTGAGAAAGCATGCTTTAATCCAGAGGAAAAACTTACCATTTCAAAGGGAAAGCTGGAAAAAAACTTGCGATTTCAAAGTGAAAATTGGGCCTCTATATACTTGACTACCTGAGTGCTTCATTTTCCCTTTCTAAAACAGCTTTCTTATATGTGTATTATTTGTAATATACGAAAAGAGAAAATGTTACTATAACTTTCAAAGAAACAAAAAACGGGACCAACAAATTGAAAACCAAGGATCTGATTTGCTTTACATACCAAGATTTATATGGCCACAAATATTATATAATCACAAATCAAGAATTTTTTTCTTAAAGAACTCATTTTACACATTATGCAAAGTAAGTTATTTTTCTTTTCGGAAATAAAAACATCAAGAAGTAAACAAAACAACACTCATTTTCCTTTCCGGCATTAGAAACAAAGAATATTAATACAAAAATATGAGCATAATTTAGAGAGAATAGAACCCTATTGAAAATGAATATAAATTTTCTTACTAATCAATACTCAATGCAAAAAAGGTTGGGGACCAAATAGGTCTGACCAAAATTCTTCCGGCTCATGTCGAGTTGGGTTCGAAAGGGTCGTTTTAAAAAAGGTTCATTTTACACATGATGTATAACATACCTTGTTAGAATTCGTAACCAAAGTGTGTGATGCTTTCAATTTCTCGATCATCCTTCTTCCCCTCCACTGCATTATAAAGTATAAACTACAAAGCATCATCACTGCCGTAATGGAATTTAAAAAAGTTAAGGATGAATAATGTTGACAATTTTAAATCAAGAAATAAAAATGTTTATGTCAAAAACATAAATAATTGGTCATTTGCCCTTGCCATAATATTGAAATAATCTTCGCTAAACAATCACTATTCGTGATATTCATTATCTATGCTAGTAAATTTAATGTCATAACAACAGAAATTGTATAAATGTTGACAAAAACAAATTCAAAATAATACACATAGCAGCCTCATACAATCAATTAAAACCTTAAACTTCATAACTTTCAAAATCTCCACACACTTACAAATTCAAAATTATGACCTAACCTTTTGTTTACCAATCGGATCTAGAATTCAATACATCTTGATAAAATTTTGAATTCCAAAGTCAAACTCTCATCTGAAATGGACTTTGATGTAATGTTAGCACATAAAAAAACCTATTTGAACACATCCCAACAGGACCATGATAAAACAAAGCAATAGGGGGCATTATCATAGAAGATTCAAATTGCCATCTTCATACCCAAAACAGAAGAGGTATTATTAACAAAAGCTTTCAAAAACTCCAATTAAATTTAAAAAAAATAATATTAACAAAATTTTAACAAATCTCGTATCAAATAAATCAACAATAAATCAAAAAATGTAAAATCAAACTTGAAATTACCTTTTTGACGCCGTGTATTCAGGCAATGCTAAACAAAATCGATGTAAATACACAATTATTTAAGAACAAAAATACCGCCACGATAAAATCCAGTTAATCAAAAGAGGCTAAAATACCTCTTTTAGTTTTGATTAACGGTTTAAATGTATAAGAAGATGGAAGATTGTTGACAATGATATCTCGACGATGATCGATATTGTTGATTGCGTGAAACTAAATCTGTACACCAAAGTTAGGCATCACATGAAAATTCTTTTAATTAGATTGTTGACAATGATACCTCGATGATGATCTATTAATACCTAATTTATTGATGACGAATGCATGGTTAAAGAGCCGACGGCGATGTGAAATAGTTATGTTGAAGAGTATTGTAACGGAGCAATTGAGGATGAAGAGAGAGAGAGAGTAACAGTGTGTGATACATGATTATTATTATACTAATTAAATTATTATACAAATTAAATTAAAATAAAAGTTACTTAAACAGAAGATTATTATACTAATTACACGTGGACAAAGGGTGAGCTTTGGTGAAAAGTATGTTGAGAATTTTGTGGAAATCCTATTAGTTTATTATATAGGTAGAAGGTATATATATATATATATATATATATATATATATATATATATATAAAATACGATTATAAAAGAAAAAAAATTGTCTTGAATAGAGTATTCGGACAAGTTAATCAATGCGATCTCCTCCCCTACTTTCCACCACTCTACGTCTCGCCTTTCTTTTTCTCCTCCTTGCTTGGTTTTATATTATGTGCATATTTTGAGGTGATCGGCAGTGTGTGACGTTGGGCTTCGGGTAATTGAGTCATTTGAGTTGGGAAACCATGCCGGGAAATAGTTGAGGTGTTTGGGAAGGTAGCATTACATGTCGATAAACACCATCACATGTTTGCTTTGTTTCCTCAGCTTGACAAACCAAGCAAATTTGTATTACAAAGTGCTAATTAGTTGAACTAGCCGGAAGGTGAAAGATACACATTCCTTTTTATTCAAGTAGGGATATGTCAAAAGTCATTGTTGTAAAACATGAAAAATGCAGAAGTATTGTTATGTAGAAATTTAGAAGTTGGTAGATACGACGGGCTCGACACATTCAAACCTGCTTGAATAATGTTCTTTAATGTTTTGATTTCTGATTCTTGGTTCGGTTTAATAGTTCCGTCGCAACGCCCGAGTCTATATATATAAATAGTAATTATTTTGGCCATTTTGGCTTTTAGTTGTTTTTTCTTTTTCCTTTTTTTTTGTTTGTTTGGTTTAGAATTTGGCACAGGAGGATGCCATACTCCAATTCCAATACTCCATAATTTTGTAGTATGAAACTACGAATCCATTTGGCATATTATATACCGGAACAAGTCTTTTGATACATTTATATATATATAGTAGCTCATAATAATACATTGGTTACATTTTATCTCCAAATCTACTTTTATGAGTATACTATTTACCAGGTACGTTATTTGTTTAAGGTAACATTTTATATGTGTTTATTGTTGCTAGTACATTATTGCATCCATGACTCGCAGAGCATCGCAAGTGCTACACGAGAAGACCCATTGATAGCCATTGATGCGTCTTCCTTCCTCGCCTTCACCACCTCCCTAACAATCCTCCCTTCCTCCGATTCCATCAACTGCCTAACACGCTTCTCAACCTCTGCTGCTGCCACTTTCCCGCGCTCCCATTCCTCCATTGGTAGAGCCACTCTCATTTCCTCCACCATCATAATCTTGTTCAATCTTTGTTCAGCATACAACGGCCATGCCAACATGGGCACACCCGCACGTGTGCCTTCCAACACTGAGTTCCACCCACAGTGCGTCACAAACCCACCGACAGACCCATGACTCAACACTTTCACTTGTGGTGCCCATCCCTTCACCACAAGGCCCCTATCCTTGGTACGCTCCATGAACCCATCTGGCAACAAGGAATCCAAATCCGGCATCATCGGTGGCATAAAAGTATCACCTTTCTTGGTCGTTGGCGGGCTTCGTATCACCCACAAAAACCTATGTCCACTCATCTCTAGCCCCTTCGCAATCTCCTTCAACTGATCACTTGAAAACAAACCCTCACTCCCGAAAGACAAGTAAACAACACTCTCGCTCGGTTGCGAATGTAGCCAAGTCAAGCACTCATGCGAGCCATCACCATTATCGACATCTGAGAGCATCGGCCCAATGCAATAAAGTGGCGGCGTAGGATGACCTTGGATACACAACCCGTCACGAATAGCTTGAATCGGTTTTGGTTCCAATGAATCAAACGTGTTTACGATAATCCCAGCTGCTTTTGGCAAGTAATTTGAGAGTGTAAGGAAGTCGGAATAATCCGTGGAGTTTCTATCAAGACAACAGTTGGGCATGTCTGATGATGGTATAGGTGGCAATCCAGGTGAATATACGAGCCCGTTCATATCTTTAAAACTTACCGGATAATCCCGATCAAGAGTCTGGAAGTAAAGCATCTGCGAAAGGCAACATGCACCCGAAGTAATGAAGTAGTAAACCGGGATATTGAAGTCCGCAGCCACAGCCATGGCGGATGTGCAAAACAAATCGATAATTAGGACCGCGGGAGAAATGAACTTGAGAGAATTGCGGACGTTGTGGATGCTGCGGTCTATTAGATCAAAGATTATGGCTTCTGAAGAAGGATAAAGCTCCAAGTCAAGCGGGATATCGGGAAGGTGGTGGAAAGTGATGGCAGGGATAGTGGCGGAGATGTGACAGATGTACGAAACGATGGAGCCGGTGCTGAAAGAATTGGTGAGGGTAAGGACGGTGATGGAGTATGAAGGGTGGTGTTTAAGGATGAATTTTCCGAACTCCACCATGGAAATGAGGTGGCCCATGGCTGGTGCTGGATACAAGACTATGCTTACCATTGTTGTGTAAGTCATGTGAGTGTGGGTGTAAGGGAAGGGCTGAATATATAGCTCAAATGGTCAAATATATTCATGCATGGGGACACATGATTTGAAAGGTTACCGAGTGTTTACTTGGATTTATTCGTTTGTTCATAACTTTTCAATACACATGCTTTTGAGTATTGAATTTATTGTCAAATTAAATCACACTTTTCCTAGCTAGCTATCACTAAGTCCTACTTTCCTTCACTACTACAAAAACGTCTATTAAGACCGGTCTAAAAAATGATTTACAACAGTGTGAGGTCCAATCATTGAATATAATGTAGAGCACCGTTTTATTTTGAACAATTATCTCAGCCCATTATAAATAAGAAGGAAATTAACGTTGTTTTTTTAGACAAAACCAAGACTTTAATATGTCTTTGCTGACTGAATATATGTATTTTTTTTATTACAAACCAAGACTTGCAAATAAGTGGTGGTGAGTTTAGTTTTTCATCATACCCTAACCAAACACACTGGTTTAAAAGTGTTTATTTATTTTTGTTTGCAGTATAACAACTTACTGTTAAGAAGAAAAAAGCATTTATAATCTGCACCAAAGTTATAACAAAATATGATTATTATGTTATAAGAGTTTTTGGTAATAAAGAGTGGCTGATAGTTTTTTAAAAGAATCATGTGAGGTTGAAATTTGTTTGTGTTGAATTCACATCAACCTAATTGAGGTGCAATTAAAACTATACAATCCAAACATGACATGTGTAATTTTATCCGTTTAAATGGGTTGAATTACATGACATATTTCATGTAAATGGGCGAAAAGCAGTGACTTTTAGGTGAATGATTGACAAGCATAATCTTGATGGGTTGCTGGAAGGTTCTACTA
Source organism: Bidens hawaiensis (assembly GCF_021521415.1). Lineage (NCBI taxonomy): Eukaryota > Viridiplantae > Streptophyta > Magnoliopsida > Asterales > Asteraceae > Bidens > Bidens hawaiensis. Next base: position 754,304 of record NW_027491701.1, read on the forward strand.
ATGCTAAACATATACAATAGAAAAGTAATAAAAATATAAAATGAAACACTTGTTTATCCACGTACTCACCCAGGAAAGTAAGTTCCAGATTCTGGATAAGAAGCCAAAACAAGTGAAAGCTTGTTACAATAACAAAAACAAAAAGAAAAACAAAAACGATGGGTGCCAAATTGCTAGTTGATTCTTCAAACCATCTTCTGAATTCGTTGTTCAACCTATTGGCAACTTCCAACAACCTGGTCGAAGCTTAAACACTACCATCAAAGCCTCCTCTGCGCTCAACCGTCGTGACTTCATTGCTGAAACCACCGCAGCTACTGTTACCGCGTTTTCACTTGTTGCAAAAGCTGGCACACTACTTTCTGAATGGGAGAGAGCTTACCTTCCTATTGATCCTGGCGGCGTGCTTCTCGACATTGCTTTTGTTCCCGATGATCCTCTACACGGTCACTCACTATTAGACTAGAATTAGAATAGTTTATATTCTATGGTTCTAAGTGTAATTGTGTACTCTATTTACATTGTAATTCCTTGATCGATAGTAATACAATTTTACCACAATTACACAAATATTATTATGGTATCACAGCCAGCATCGTAACCTACTGTCACCATTTTTTTTCCGATCAGTTTTTTTTCTCTCCTTCTTTACTTTTTTATTCCGGTTGTTCAATCAATCCAACCATGGCGTGACTTTCTGTCTTCACTACAGAGATGAAAACAAGTCACAACTCTCACAAATTTGGTTTTAAACTTAGCCTTACTATTGGAAAACAATGATTAAACCATTCCTTGTCACCAACAGTTTGTTTGGCTATATCGATGGCGCCATTCCTTGCCCCTCACCGACTATTGCATCTTTGTCTTCCGACAAACAAACAACAACGTTAACTTCACAACCAAACCCTTATCACTCTCTTTGGGTTTCTAATGCTACACATGTTCGCATGCTACTACTTTCTACAATATCAGAAGCCTCCTTCTACCAGGTACAAGGTGATACTTCTCATGATTTATGGCTTGCTTTAGAACGTGCTTATGCCCCCGAACATCTCTTCACGTGAGTTTACTCTCAAAACTCAGTTGTTAAAGATAGAGATGAGGCCCGATGAGACATGTGCTGCCTATCTTTCAAGAGCCCAGGGAATATGCAGATTCCTTGGCCAATATTGGTGAACCATTTAAAGAAAAAGATCTTGTGTTTTTAGTCATCTAAAGCTTCATGGATTACTCTCTTCATAAAGCTTGTTAACCAGGCAGTTTCCTACCGCCTTCATAAAGCTTCATGGACTACTCTCTGATCATGATTTTATGATAAAAAAGGCAGATGTTCCTGCTGCCCCTGCTCAGGTCTTCATGGCCACCAACAGTAGTCGTGCACCTGCTCCCACCTATGCTCTACAGATTCCCTCTGAAACGTTGCAATCACTGTAGCAGCTGATGTCACAAATGGGTCTTCAAGTTAATCAAGCTAATTATGCTAATCGTGGATCAAACAACCGCAACCGTGGTTTCTCAAGTCGACGTGGTCATGGAAACTACAATAACCGCAATTCTGGAAACAACACATGCAATAGAAATCAATTTGCTTGGGCTTCTAACCAAAACACAGTCCATGGTACTTGTAACAGGTGTGGCATTGGACATACTCCATAAGAATGTCCTAACCGCGATCCCTCAACTATTTGCCCACCTAGACAACCATCGCAAACTAATTATGCAGACTATCGCTCACAAACATCAACTTCATGGCTGCTGGACACGGGTGCTAATAGTCATTTTGCGCCAGATCTCAACAGCCTTGACAACTCTGAGCCTTATTATGGTGAGGATACACTTCATGTTGGCAGTGGTACAGGTTTACCTATTCTTCATATCGGTTCCACAAATTTTCACTCTAACCACAAAACTCTTTCTATTAATGATATTCTTCATGTTCCACAAATCAAACGAAAACTTCTTTCAGTACAAAAATTTTGTCATGATAACAATGTATTCTTTGAGTTTCACTCTACCTTTTTTTTGTGTGAAGGACAAGTTTACCCTCAATACCCTCCTCACGGGTCCAAGTAAGGATGGGCTTTACTCCTTTCAACTGCCTCAACTTAATTCCATCTCCAAGGTTGCTTTCTCCACAATTCGTGCTTCTCTAACAATTTGGCATCAAAGACTTGGACATCCTCACCCTCAGCTTTTACATTTTATGCTTTCACATTATTTACTTCTTATTTTTAATAAGAATTATGTTTCTTTTTTGTAACTCTTGTCAACTTGGGAAATCATCCAAACTTCATTTATCATCTTCATATTATAAAAGCACTCATGTTTTGGATTTAGTGTTTTGTGATGTTTGGGACCTGCTCCTAATATTCCAGTTGATGGGCATCGTTATTTTTTTACTTTGTGTTGACCAATACTCTAGATACATGTGGTTGTTTCCTTTAAAACAAAAATCTGATGTCTTTGCAACTTTTAAACAATTCCATGTCATGGCCGAACGATAGTTCCAAACGAAACTCAAATCCGTTCAGACTGATTGGGGAGGAGAATTTCGCAACTTATCTCCTTTTTTTCTCCACTCTTGGCATATTACATCGTCTCTCATGCCCTCATACAAGCGAACAAAATGGCATTGTTGAGAGACGTCACCGACATGTTGTTGAAACTGGTCTCACTCTCATGGCCCAATCAGGAGTTCCATCAAAATTTTGGCACTTTGCATTCGAAACAGCCGTATATCTCATCAATAGAATGCCATCTCGAACAACAACCATTGTTTCACCTTTTGAACATCTCTTTAATCGAAAACTTGATTTCTCTTTCTTACGGGTTTTTGGCTGTCAGTGCTTTCCCCATATCCGTTCTTACAATAAGCATATAAATGGATTTCCGCTCTATACCTTGCATATTTTTAGGGTATAGTCCTGCTCATTATGGCTACAGGTGCTTTGATCCCAATTCTGAACGAACCTATATTGTTCGTCATGTTCGCTTCCATGAACAACATTTTCCATTTCTTAAACCTAACCCCACCTCATCTCTTACCTCTCCTATCTCTGAACCTGATCCATACTTCTCCTCTTATCATATCCCAACTTGTACCACTAATCCTTCATAAACCAATCCCGCACCTGACTCCCACACTCAAACAAATCCCACCCCACCACCCAGCCCCAAATCACCACAACACACCGCCCCTTCTCTACCAACCAGTCCTATTTTGGACAGCACTCTAACACCCACTCCACCTTCTACTAGTCCACCGCCACTTCAAACCTATTGTCGTCGGCCAAAACAACAACCGACACAACCTCCTCCTCGTACCAGACCCGCAAATCTTTGTCAAAACCCAAAACAAACAGTTAAGTCCAATCAATTTGCTTTTCATACCACTTCTCACTCATTTGAAACTGAACCAGCTACCTTTGCTGTTGCCAACAAAAGTCCTCAATGGCGTAATGCCATGACAGAGGAATTATCGGCTCTCATGAGAAATGGTACATGGACACTGGTACCACATGTTCCTAACGCTAATGTTGTTGATTGTAAGTGGGTGTACAGGTTGAAACGTGATGAAAAAGGAACAATTAAACGTTACAAAGCCCGCTTAGTGGCAAAAGGTTTCAACCAACAACTGGGAATAGACTACCATGAAACTTTTAGTTCGGCGGTTAAATCAACCATGGTTCGTGTGATTCTTTCACTTGCCGTTACACGCAACTGGCCACTTCGTCAGTTTGATGTTCAGAATGCCTTTTTGCATGGTGATTTGAAGGAAACAGTTTACCTACGACAGCCGCCTGGATTTGTCGACTCCCATAAACCGAATCACCCTTGTCTTCTTCACAAGTATTTTTATGGTCTCAAGCAAGCTCCTCGTGCTTGGTTTCATCGTTTATCATGAGCTTTGCTAACTCTCGGTTTAAAGGGATCAAAAACTGACCCTTCATTATTTATCTACTCTTTAAAAGGTAATCTTATTTACATGTTGGTGTATGTTGATGATATCATTGTTACGGGCAACAATCCTCAGCTTATTGATCACATAATCCACCAGCTTAGTCTTACTTTTGCCATTCAAGACATGGGTAATCTATCCTATTTTTTAGGGGTTGAAGTTGTCCATCAAGGTCGTGACTTACTCTTGTCCCAAAAGAAATACATCTTGGATATTATTCACAAAGCAGGTCTCTCAAACTCTAAACTTGTTCACTCACCAGTGCCACCTACATCCAATCTAGCCCTTGGTGATAGCCCTTTATTTGTTGATCCAGTCAAATATCGTAAGCTTGTTGGAGCCCTGCAGTATCTTACTCTATCTAGGCCTGACATCACCTTTGCAGTGAACAAAGTTTGTCAATTTATGCACTCGCCTACAGAAAATCAGTGGTCTGCTGTAAAAAGGATTATTCGTTATCTTCAGGGCACATCTCATTATGGTTTGCTTATTCAACACAATTCCTCACCCGCCATTCATGCTTATACTGATGCCACCGTCCTTCTCTTAATGCTTTTTCGGATGCCGACTGGGCTGGATGTCCTAATGACCGTCGATCCACGGGGGGATTTGCTATTTATCTTGGTTCTAATCTTATATCATGGTGTGCTCGTAAACAACGTACTGTCACTCGGTTATCAAAAAAATCTGAGTACAAGGCGTTAGCAGATGTAACATTTCGTTGTTTTTTTTCGTTCTTTTCATATTGTAATCGTGACCCAACCCGATCCATACCCGGGCTCGTATTTGTTTCGTTTATTTTATATACATATATATATATATATATTAGAACTAACTAACTTGAGCATTTTAACCCTTATAGTTTGATATATCTAACTTTTAATCAATAGCCGGAAATCAGGGACCAATTATGTCAAACTTACCAAACCTCTTTCCCTCCTTCTCCCTTTTCCCGTCGACATGAGCAGCCACCCCCCCTGGTTTTTTCTTCATGATCCATGGATTAAGGCATAAATCACGGGATTTGGTCATACATACACGTCAATGGTTAATTTACGCGTCCAAATCATGCTTTAATTGTGTTAATTGACAACTAATTGACATCTATTCACACCCTCATGAACCGCGACCTAGACTCGTCCCTAATCTCTATATATACTTGTCTAAAATGCAATTAAAGGGACACACACCATCCTCATTCCATCACCGTTCAAACCCCCACTTTTAATTGTGTAAACGAGACCTGCAAGACCTCCACATGGATCCCGTTTGGCCGTCGGCTGTTGTAACCAGTTCAACCTCAATCCGTCTTTGTTATAGGTATTAAGTTCGTGCATTTTGCTCGTTGTAATCAGTATTGGAGAAACCCTAAAAATTATGAAGCAATAACATATCGGATTAACGGATTGAATGTTTAGGGTTCTTATGAAATTTGGGGGTTTAGGGCTGATTTGTTTATAAATATTTATTCTAACACTTAAACGAAATACCAACCTACACCAGTTGGCTGCTGAGGTGCCTTTAACTTCTTAAGCCACCCACTGGCGCGGGTTCGAGTCCCGGTCAGCCCCCTTTTTGGAAACTATTTTTCTTTTAATTGTTTTATTGATTTTAGAAGGTTTATAAATCATTATGGTTAGTAGTAAATATCAAATAAAACTTATTTTGTTAAACCGACATATAAACCGATCTTTTCTTTCGAACTCCGGCTAAAAGCCATCAATATATTTATGTATGTATGTATGTATTTAATAGATTATTTAAGGTTTTAATATTCGAAAAGGGCTTTAAGTTAATATGTACATTTAAAAAGAAGTTGTAAACTGAAATACATATTTAATGAAATCTCGTTAATCAGCAAGTACTTTATAAAAGTTCATATTTTATATCGGTATTATTATTTATTATCAATTATTTGCAATGTTAATCTTAAAATGAAATCTTTATTAATCATAAGTATATATATAAACATCAAATGTATTTTTAGCTTAAAATAATTATTTAAAACAAATCTCTTTATATGATTTATCCAAAGCCTTATAAATATTTACTTTATGTGATTTTGTATAATTAAAATAATGTTATTATGATAAACCGTCGTTAAATAAAAGTAATAAAAATTTATAATAAATCTAAATCATGTTTTTCCAAAAGAAAACTCTCCTGATCATAAATCCCGAACCTCTATCTAGTTTAGGATCGTGATTGAATTCATATTTGACTTCCATAATTATTGCTTTATTAGGATATCTTGTCAGTAATTTCCCGGGGAGCTTGATCTTTCTTTTGTGTTTTGACGTGTCATTTTCTCTTGCTTATTTACTAAGGTGAGTTTACATATCCCCCTTTTCATCTTTTATATTTTAGGGGTGACATGTATACCCTATTTACATTACTCGTTTTTAATTCCACATCTATTTCAAACACAAGTCAATATATGTTTATGTGTGATTATTGCATATTCTATGATAATGCTCTATATGCTTAATTGTTTATATTATGTTTGGTGGTTGATATTTCATCCTCATCTAGTATGATTATACATTTACCCAAGTACTTTTATTTCGTATCAATAAGAACGGGTCCATATCTATTTAGTTGTTTGCGTTTTCATAAGAATTGTAATACTCATCATTTACATATGAATTGTGATTTATCTATATATATATAAACTAAAACATATGTATCCTCACCGACATTCGTGTTGACAAACTTTATTTTTATACATGTTACAGGCACAAGTAGTTGATATTATTCAAGATTGAAGACAATAGTTTGACCTTAGGATATCTATTCAAATAACACAATTTTGATGTATTTACTACGATTATTGAATTTGTGTACTTGTTTAATGCTAATGAAATTAAATAATTATTAACGCTTAAATTAGTGTCTTATGAGCTACTGTCCAATCAATACGTTACGCACCGGCATGTTCCGCCCCTTTGGTCGGGGTGTGACAGATTGGTATCAGAGTCGAAGGCTATAAGATAGATGGTTAGATATAACGGCCTAGTAGCATGCTTAGGGTCCCTATACGTGATATGCCTTTACATGTTTGCACCCTGAATTATATTATTGATTGCAGTATTTGTTAACTGATGAAGGTGCGATATATGTTACAGCAAACAGAGGTTACAACTGGAAGGCTGCAGTGCAAGAAACTGTTTCAGCTACTCTTAATAGGTGATCTTTTATTTATCAATCAGATAAAGTTTGTATTCTAAGTCAAACAAACAGTCAAAACGCTCTATTTCAATTGCAGAACAGTTTCTAGTGGTATTAGTGAATCGGTACCCTGAAGGAAATTATGTTGTTGTATCCAGTCGGGGTAATTTCTACCTTACTTGGGAACCAGGACAGGTTAGCCTGTTGTTGATGCTATGTAAATGACCATTGTACCCTTGAAATGTTTATGTACGAAATGATCAATATGTGTAATTGTAGCCATACTGGCAACCCCATAACCGAGCAGTTGCAAGGAGAATCCAAAACATGGGTTGGAGAGCAGATGGTGTCCTTTGGCTTCTTGTGCGTGGTGGCGTTCTTTATCTCAACAAAGGCATAGGGGTATGTAAAAGTTCAATAATGCCCTTCTTAACATGTTTATATTAATGTTTTTTAAGAATCTGAACCTTTATCCTGCAGATAACTGAGGAGTTTGAAAAAATTCCAGTGCAGAGTCGTGGTTTTGGTATTCTTGATGTTGGTTGCAGATCAAAGGTGATATACATTTGTCATTTGCATGCATGACAGTTGACAGTTAATTTCGGGCTGTGTTCTGAAACTGTGATGCTGGCGATATGAATATTCAAGAGGAAGCTTGGGCAGCTGGAGGAAGCGGGATCCTTTTGAAAACTACTAATGGTGGAAATTCATGGAGTCGTGACAAAGCAGCTGATAATATTGTTGCCAATCTTTACTCAGTAAACTGAGTTTTAAGTACCCTTTAATCTTACACATGATTCTTGATTGTTTTTAACTTTAGAAGATTTATTGCTGATCATTTATCTTACCTATATTCTGTAGGTTTATCAACGATAAACAAGGATTCGTGTTAGGAAATTATGGAGTCTTGCTAAAGTATTTATGGATGATTTCATGGTATCTGTTGCTACAACAATTATAAGACAAATGATAGTGAATAGACTGGTTAGGCTAACAAGCTTCAAGGGTTCCGGTTAACCTAACGCAGGTCGTCGTGTCCCTATACGTTTGCAAAACGTAGAGAGAGGTTCACTAGTTTATTTGTTATTGTTCACTAGGGATCTAAGACCGAGATGTTGGAACCGGTTTTTGGATGTAAGTTCTTAGTGAAGCTATGATGTTTTTGAAGTAAGAAAGAAGCATGCAAAGTGCAAGTTCTCAAGGAAGAAGAGAAGATCAGAGAGTATGTCTTAACTCCCAGATCTGGTGTGTCCTCTAATGTCTGAGTTGTAATCCTTTTATAGAGAAAGGAATGTAAGCCTTTTGTTCGATGGGTAAACTAGTGAATCTCTTGGCTGGCCATTTTATGCGCGGGGATTATTGACCTGTGGTTAATAATATATAATAATATACTTTCTAAGCATATCCCTTTTTTATGGCTGAGGGATAATGTAAACAGTGATTTGACGCGTTACTGTTACGTGCTTTTACTGTTCACGTACTTGTTTTCCTTAATTGGGCGGCAAACGAACCTTTTAACTTTCTAACCTTTTTAGCGTTAATGTGTGAAATCCATTTTATTGGGTTTTGGGCTACTCCCGTCATTAGTATGTAATCACCTTTTCTCTTTTCCCTAAATGTTAGACATACGGAGACGAGTAAATGTTGGATGATTTTAGCGCGTTTGACCCCTTAGACCTATTTGAGATAAAATATAACCCAAACTGACTCCTTTACTTATAACCAGGTCAAAATTTGTCACAAATGACATTAGAAACAACTATGTTTGACCTTGTGGCAGGTTTTGTGAAACTTGTAAATTTGTAAACGTGATAAAATGTACCATACATATCTAGGTACCACGGAGAAGGTAAGTTCATTTATATTAAATTTATGATGTACTTGGTGAGTGATGACGGGGGTAGCCCAAGGAATTAGTAAAATGGCTTCCACACATTAACGCTAAAAAGGTTAAAAGCTTCGTTTCCCGCCCAAACTTATGTAAACAAGTACCCACGTGCTACTGTACGATGTCAACTCACTATTCACATCACTATTCCCTCTGAGCAAGGGACATGCTCAGATAAAGTATTATTATTTAAATCATGGACCAACGGTCCAAAGCTTCCCGCCCATAAAGGTCAACTCTTTAAGCAAACTGGAGGTGAATTAGTTTGTACACCAGACAAAAGGCTTGGTCTCTCCTTCTATATAAAGATAACTTAGCCAAAAGCATAAGGACAACAGATCTGGAGTCAATACATACTCCTTGATCTTCTCTTCTCCCTTGAGGAATATACACCTTGCTTATTCCTTTCTTACTTCACAAACATCATAGCTTCACCAAGAGCTTCATCCAAGAACCGATTCCAAACATCACGGTTCTGGATCTTCGGTGAGCTACAACAATCAACAACAAACTAGTGAACCTCCTTCTACGTTTTGCAAACGTAGAGGGACACCACGACCTGCTTTAGGTTAACCTAAACCCTTGAAGACTGTTAGCCTAACCAGTCCATTCACTATCAATGGTCTTATCTTTGTTGTAGCAACAAGTTGGCGCCCACCGTGGGGCTACGCCGCTTACTTTATCATAAAGACCAGTAGTGTAGCTCCATCACCATGTCAGAAGGTGGATCTCCCGGTGAAGTTAACCAAGTGTCAAGAACACCGACACCAAGTGCCGGCCAAGAAACTCCGGCGACGACCTCACTTTTTTCCACCCCGGGAGGAACTTCGACGGAACCTTTGTTCCTCGAGTTTTCACCTTTTCGAACTCCAACCCCTTCACGATACGGATTTCCTTCTCCCCATGCAGGAGTCACGAACACCCCGGAGCGCGTCGACTTGACGCTGGAAGGGGTATCACGGAATTTTTTGCAACTAAGGCATCTTCTTAACCAACATGTGAGCCTAGAAAGAGAAAAGGGAATAAGAATAAGGCTGGAGTATGACGATCAAGAGCCCTCACTATCACTCGGGCGTCCACCTTCCCCTCTAACCAGCTCGCAACAGGCTGCTTCTCATTCAGAAGCTGGTCCAAGTGTAACCTGCCAACCTTTTAACCCGTCTCCTAACACCTATGGGAGAACAAGCCCAACGGCTTTCCCCTTGTTCACTTCACAACCCCTTGGGCACGAGACCACTCTCGACCAAATATGGCAGTCACCGGCTTCAAGTGTTCCTCCTACAGCCACTACATGGGATCAGGCCATGTCGGTCTTGCCCTTGGCTTGAAGCGCTGCGATAAGCACTCCCATGGGAACAAATCAAACAGCAGCAACTCCTGAAAGCCTTCAAGGCTTTAACCTCATGCCTCAGATGATGGCTCAAATGATGGCACACTTTCGTTGGACCCAGCTCATCAACCAAGCGCTGGGTACTCACCAAGGAACCACAAGTCATAATCCTGCTGTAAGGCTAGACGAAGATCTGGCAAAACCTTACAAGCCCGGTAACCTATCTTGTTTCTCCCAACAAATCGCCGATTATGACTTTCAAACAAAAATCAAGATGCCACCCCATAAAAAAACGTATGATGGGACTGAAGATCTCGAACATCACCTTCAGGTCTTCACTGGGCGGCCAGAATCGAAAAATGGCCCCACGCTGAGTGTTGTTTGATGTTCATGCAAACACTAGTCGGATCAGCCAGGATATGGTTCAATGACCTTCCTGCCTAAAGCGTTCGAAGCTTCGATGACCTGAGCAAAGGATTCTTGGCCAACTTTTCACAACAAAGAAGGTACGTTAAGGATGCCACGGTCACTTTTCAGATAAAACAAAAAGATGACGAAAGCCTTCGAGATTTCATAGAAAGGTACAAAAAAGAAGGGTTGACATATGTGGGGGCTGATGAAAAAATGAGGGTGGCAGGCTTCATGAACGCCATCACCTCCAAACACCTCACAAGGGACTTTAACAAGTGCCTGCCCAAAACCCTTGAAGAAGCTATCGAACGAGCTGAAGCTCATATCCGAGGCGAAGAGGCCGTTGATTACAAAGAACAAAGAAAAAGAGCTCCTAGTTGGCGAGGCAACAGCCCCAACCAAAAGAAAGGGAACTACAATCCCTATGATAAATATCCAAGGAGCTCAGATCAACGAAGGCCTGAAGGTCGGAACCCTCCAAGCAGGGAAAAGACTGTGAACTTCACAGCCTTAACCAAAACCCCTCAGGAAATCCTTGCCACCGAAGAAGTGAAGCACAACTTCCGACCTCCTCGACCCCTACCTAAAAGCAAGAAGAATGAAAGCTCCACCCAGTTCTGTGAGTTCCACGAAGAAAAAGGTCACCACACGAACGATTGCTTTCAACTCAAGAGAAGAATTGAGGAAGCTGTCAAGTCTGGAGAATTGGCTCATTTGGTGAAAGGGGTCAAAGACAAGATGGCTGAAAGAAAAAGCAAAGAGGTGAATATGGTGAATATAGACCAAGGTGTTCCCCGCAAATGACAATGCTTGGAAGCTTGGGAGCTTCAATGCGTCTGCTTCCCACCGCCTCAAGGTAACTTACTCTCAAATCCTTTGGTAGTAGAAGCAGTCGTGGGAACACTCAACACAAGCAAAGCCTACATCGACACAGGGGCGGCCACAGAGATCATGTATAAAGGGTTCTTCAACCGGCTGAGTAAAGAAGAACGTTCAAGGCTTCAACCCTCCGGGACGTCTATAAAAGGTATCGCCGATATATCCTTGAAGCCTTTAGGCCAACTAACCCTTGATGTCTGTTTTAGTGAAGGCAGGATGAAGAAAATTAAACCACTCACTTTTGTGGTTATCGACACACCTTCCAGCTATGATGTAATCATAGGAAGGCCAGGACAATGTATGTTCAACATGGATGTTTCGGTTGGTCAAGGTGCTGTGAAGTTTCCCACCGACATGGGAATTGCAACCCTTCAACCCACCCAAGAGGTTTACACGGTTGAAGGGGAAAGTTCAAAAAATGAAGATGAGAAACAAGGCTTAATCATAAACCCCAAGTACCCTGAACAAAAGGTACGGGTAAACACAAGCCTCTCCAAAGAAACTCTCTCACACCTCGAAAAGCTGTTGATACACTATAGCGATATCTTTGCTTGGTGCCCGGAAGACATGACTGGCATCCCTCAAAGCATTGCAGAACATGAGCTGAAAATACCTCCCGATGTCAAGCCTGTTGTCCAAAAGAAATGGAGCCTAGCTCCTGAAAGAAGCTTGGCAGCATGTCAAGAGGTTGAAAAGCTCGTACAAGCTGGGATCCTACGTGAGGTCAAGTATCAATCTTGGGTGGCTAATCCACTCATGGTTCGAAAGCCTGACAAGTCTTGGAGGATGTGCATCGACTTCAAAGACTTAAACAAAGCATGTCCAAAGGATTGCTATCCCTTACCCGAGATGGACCTCAAGGTTGACTCTTTAACCGGCCATCCCTTTATGTGTTTTCTCGACTCTTACAAGGGTTACCATCAAATTCTCATGAAATTGGAAGATGAAGAGAAAACTGCATTCCACACGGACAAGGGTATTTTCTGTTATCAAAAGATGCCTTTTGGCCTACGAAATGCCGGTGCAACCTACCAACGTTTGATCGACAAAGCATTTGCTAGCCAAATTAGCAAAAACCTGGAGGCTTATGTTGATGATCTGGTAATCAAAAGCAAAACCGAGCATCAAATGCTTGAAGACATATAAGAAACCTTCCAAAACTTAAGGAAGATCAACATGAAGCTTAACCCCGGAAAATGCTCATTCGGATTCGAAGAATGAAAGTTTTGGGGGCACATCGTGGGAAAACAAAGCATAAAAGCCAATCCCAACAAAGTCAGAGCTGTTCTTGAAACCAAATCCCCATAAAGCAAAAAAGAAGTGAAAAGTCTGAATGGAAGGCTTGCAGCCTTGAAGCGTTTTACCTCCAAGCTTACTGAGAAGTCCCTACCCTTTTTCAAAACACTAAAGGGTTGCACCAATAAGAAAGATTTCAGGTGGACGGAAGAAGCAAAAGAAGCCTTCAACCAAATGAAGCAGCACTTGGCTTCACTTCCATCTATTGCAGCCCCTGAAACAGGAGAACTGATCTCTGTCTACCTCTCAGTCGCTGAAGAAGCATTAAGCGCGGTTCTAACCATCGAACGAGACAAAGTTCAGGTACCCGTTTATTTCTTTAGTAAAACAGTAAAACTGGCAGAGATCAAATATCCTCCTTTGGAAAAACTTGCTCTGGCCTTAATTCAAACGGCCAGAAAGCTTCAAAGGTACTTTCAAGCACACCCTATACAAGTGGTCACTGACCAACCCATCAAAAGTGTGCTTGAAAAACCAGAAAATTCAGGCCGATTGGCCAAATGGGCTGTGGAACTAGGTGAACATAACATCACCTATGTCCCAAGAAAAGCTATCAAAGCTGATATAATGCTAAATATATATGTTTCCCTTGTATATTTTATTTAATATTTTAATTGTTTTTGCTCGTTTTTAGTCGATATTTATATACTACTAACGTTTTTATATTTCATAGGTTCCGGGATTTGATCGTGATTAAAAAGGGCGAAAAACGAGCTAAAACGAACCGAAACGGAGATCCAGAACGCATCAGGAAGGAACCGGACAGAGAACCGGTCAGACCGGGCCGGTCGGACCGGTCCCCATTGAAGAGCACGCCGCGCTGCGCCTAGGGGAAGGGCCAAAAGCCCTAGGCGCGGCGCCTAGGCACATCTGGGCTAGAGTTATTTCGTTTTTGCTTCTTGTCGGGCCTAATTTTCGCTATTTAAACGCATTTAACTTAAACCTGACAGAACCTTAAGCCACCAGCCGATTTTGGGAATTCTTGGAGGAGATTTTCGAGTTTCATGGTGATTTTGAAGGCAAGAGGACAGCCGGTGAAGACTTATACGTTCACGTTTGGAGATTACGGGTTTTATCGCCTTTAATCCTTCGTTCTTTAGATTTTCACCATGTTTTCGTTATTATTTGTTTTGTTTGATTTAGACTATATGATGCTAGGCTAAACTTCATAGACTGCCTAGGTCGTGATGAACCTTAGTTCGGTTTGATTTTATTTGGATTTTCGTTTCGTTATGGATTTTATGTTCTAAGTAAACTGTTAAGTTTGATTTGATTGATGCGTATGATTGCTTGGTTTTGTTTACTTGAATTTATTGTTTCACATTGCCTTTGTTGATTGTTTCATATGATAGGGTTTTGTTTGGTCATTTACTGTGTGTTCTTGGCTAGTTTGTGATTAATATGCATTAAAATCATATAAACAATAAAATCAAGTAAACAGATAAAAGTGAGCTGCTAGTCTAAAAAGCTGTAAAGTGATAGGCTATTAATAGATCTTTGCTTGTCGGGATTGCTAGATTTAGTTCTTCGTAAAGAGTCCGTCTAGATTTGATTGTCAGCTTAGTCTATTAAATTAATTGAGTTTGCTTTGCTATCTTTTGAATTTCGCGCTCTAAGGTAGGTTTTCGCCATAAAAGATACTTAGACATAAGCGATTAAGTAACCGTAAGTAAGTTTAATATAAAACTGGTGAGTCTTAAAACTTGTTAGAAATCCATAGGCGTCTTCTTGAAGTTCAAGGGTCCTGTTCGGGTTTTCTGTCAAGGGTCTATTTTATGATCCCGGTTCCATAACTTGCGTTTTTCCATTTAAATTAATAACCGTAACTTTGGGGATTCTGGCCTGGGTAGTTATTTTCATCATCTGAATTAATCCAAGTTTTCTAAATTGTTTATTAGTTAAATTAAATTAGGTTAAGTTTAATTAATTAATTAGTTTAAAGTAATGATTATGTTTTATTATTATTTTATTAATTAGGGTTTGTTTTAATTAGTTTTAATAATTAGTTTAAATTCCCCCTCAAATATTATTAATAAATAGCCGTGTCTTGTAGTTGAGTCTAATTTGCTAGTTTCGTAATTTAAAGAGTCTTGTGGGTTTGATATCCGGACTTACTTAGCTGTACTAGAGTCGATCGGTTCACTTGCCGGTTAGTAGTTTAAGTTAAGTTTAAGGGTCTAGAGTATTACTTAGTGTCTATATTAGTATAATTTTAGTTAATAATTATTTGACTACTTTTAGCACATCAAAAGCCCAAGTCTTGGCGGACTTCATTGTAGAAATTCCAAAGCAAATCATTCCTGAAATACATACAACTGCTACTGAATCTTCTGACCCTGAAGCCTGGAAGCTTTTTACCGATGGAGCTTCCAGCATCGAAGGGTCAGGAGTTGGGCTCACTTTAATCAACCCTGAAGGGTTAGAATTTACATATGCTCTTCGACTTGAATTTCAGACCACCAACAACGAAGCTGAATACGAAGCATTGATCGCTGGTCTGAAGATTGCTAAAGAGATGAAGATCCAAAAATTACAAGTCTTCACAAACTCGTTGCTTGTTTCAAGTCAAGTCAATGATAGCTATGTAGCCAAAGAGCCCAACATGAAAAGTACCGAGAAAAGGCAAAAGGGTTGATGACCTCGTTTCAAGAGTGCACCATCAAACAAGTCCCAAGATCACAAAACAAAAGAGCCGATTCCTTGAGCAAACTAGCATCCCTCACATTTGCACATCTCACCAAGAAAGTATTGGTGGAAGTGCTGAAAACTCCTTCAATTCAAGAATTAGAGGTTCAATATGTAATCACTGAAGAGGATCCCAATTGGATGACTCCCATAGAAAAGTTCCTCAAAAATGGTGAGTTACCTCTGGACCAGACGGAGGCTGAAAGGGTTCGAATAAAGTCCAGACAGTATGTGTTGCAAGGAGAAACCCTTTATAAAAAGGCCTACCTTGAACCACTGCTGAGATGTGTGTGCCCTGAACAAAGTCAATATCTGATCAAAGAGGTTCACGAGGGGATATGTGGAGCTCATTTTGGGCCAAGAACGGTGGTTGCAAAATTGATGAACCTTGGATATTTCTGGCCCACGATGCACCGAGATGCAACCGAACAACTCAAGAAGTATGTATCTTGTCAAATTCATGCACCTGTCCCAAAAAGCCCCAAGCACGATCTAGTCCCCATCTCCTCGGCTTGGCCATTCCACAAATGGGGAATGGACATCGTCGGTCCATTCCCACCGGCCAAAGGTGGGGTAAAATTTTTGCTAGTAGTCGTCGACTACTTTACCAAGTGGCCTGAAATTAAACCACTTGCAAAGATAACGGGCAAACAAGTCATCGACTTTGTATGGGAAAACATCATCTGCCGCTACGGGTTGCCAGGAGTGTTGGTCACGGATAATGGGAAACAATTTGCTGATAAGCCTTTTAGCACATGGTGCAAAGAATTCAGAATCACTCAAGTGTTCAACTCAGTCGCATACCCACAATCCAACGGCCAAGTTGAAAGAACAAACAGAACCATCGTGGAAGGAATCAAAACAAGGCTGGGAAGGCACAACAACAATTGGCTCGAAGAACTCCCAAATGTTCTATGGGAGATAAGAACAACCGAGAAGACAAGCCACAAACGAACGCCTTACAGCCTAGTGTTCGGATCGGAGGCTGTAATCCCAGCCGAAGTCGGAGTTGTGACTCAAAGAACACTCAACATGGACCTCAAATCAAACAACAATGAGACCATGTTGAATTTGCAACTCCTTGAAGAAATTCGTGATCAAGCCGCAATACAAGAGGCCAAGTACAAGCAAAAAATTGAAGCTTATTACAATGCAAGAGTGAAACATGAACGTTTCAAGCCTGGAGACCTTGTACTCCGAAATAACGAGGCCAGCAAGAAAGAAAATCAAGGAAAACTTGGCCCAAAGTGGGAAGGACCATACACAATCATCGAAGCTCACAAGGGTGGATCCTACAAGCTGGCCGACACAAAAGGCAAAAAGCTTCCAAGACACTGGAACGGCAAAACCCTTAAAAGGTTCCATGCCTAGTCAAAATCTAAAAATGTATTTCAAGATATGTATAATTCTTCTTTTTGTGAACAACAACCTCTTGAATGAATGATAAAGTTTTTGTCATAACTTGTCTTTACTATCCTATAATCAGGTTGAGAACCTGGCAAGAAACTCCATGACAAGGGCCATGTAAGGGGATGAGATCCCAGGCCACATCGCTCAATAGGTTCAAAGGATAAATGGACCTATATAAGGGGTGAGTACCTATATCAATCCAACTCCATGAGACTTAGAAAATTTTTCAACTAAAACTTGTCTCATAGACAGGTCTGAGCAGCCTACAACAATTCGTTCCTTAAGCTTTGAAAAAGTTTACGACACAAAAAACATACACTAAGTAGTGATACAAAGGATAGCCAACATGTGTTTTTTACCTAATGACGCCTTGAAGCTAAAGTGACTGCAGCACTAAAACTTCTTAAGGAAAGTTAGCTAAAAACACATCAAACTAACAAGACAAGCAACCAAAACACAAATACATAGAACATCACATTTCATAAACAAGGCCACTCCAAGGCCATAACTAACAACATTCATAATAAGCCAATTAAGGCTAAACAAGGAAATCATAAAGATTCCCATAAAAGTGTTTAAAACGGCCAACAAGGCCAACGACAACCATAAGGCAGAAACTTTAAGAGTTTCATGCCAAACCTACATTGTTCAAAGTACATAACATTGTTTAAAGGTGCTAAGAAAGCTATGAATCAAGTTTTTAAACATCAGAAACAGGCTTTGAAATACTAGCCTTACCACCCTTGGCTTTCTTGGACTTCTTCACTTCCGGGCCAACATCAGCAACAGCCGAGCCTTCGAGGCTTGCCACATGAGATCCGTCGCTACCCCCAGATAAAGTTTCTTCACTGTCACCAAAACGGGAGAGCTTCTTCGACAAGGACTCAAGCACCTATTTAACAACTTTCTCATTAAGGCCGGCTGGTTTCAAACCCTGCAACACGGAAAGAGGCTTACCAAAGCATGACGAAACTTCACCCACATAAGGGTAAGTAAGCCTTTCCATTGCACGAACTGAATCTGAGAAGAGCTTGTAAGCTTCACAGTTGAACAGGGGTGACTTCTCAATAGGTTGACTGGACTCGTGATGACTGAAGCCAGCAACAAAGCCCAAATGCTTACCATGGGCCAGCAGCTTCGTATACACATTGCCCAACACTGAGTTGAATTCATTAGAATGAAGCAAGTAAGTCACAACCTGATGAAACCCGTGCTCAATTAGCCACGTGTTATCGTTAGAGGTCTGGGTGACCGAAGCCTTCAAGTCTTCTTTCTCCATCTCAAAGGCTCTCCTCTACACCTCAAAGGCTTCCCGGTCAGCATCCAACTTAGCCCTGTCAGCTTCCATAGCTTTCTTCAACCTTGCTACCTCAATCTCATGGCCACGGGACAACTCATCAATCTTCTTAACATAACCCTCCTCTTTATGCGAAAAGCCACCAATCTCTTTCTTCATCTCCATCATGGAAGCCTTCATTCCCTCCTTCTTCTTGGAAAAATCCTCATACTCTTGCATCCCCTTTCTAAAACGAGTTACACCATCTGCCAAAAGGGCAGAAAGGTTGCAAGAACTCAAGATCAACCTTGACAGCATGGAATCACCTTCCATACCAGAAATAGTTTCACGAACACCAGGAGGAGCAAAATTAGCTAACACATCCGCACAAACTTCCGGATCTTTGAAGCTATCACCAACCTTCACATTCCACTCCGGCACATAGATCGCATCCCCATCCAACCCTTGAACCATCGGCATCACAACCTTCTTGCCAGTAGATTTCTTTTTCTTGGAAACAACCAAACCTTGCTCTTTTTCCACTTCCACGCTTGGACCTTGATCTTCAGCAACCAGAACATCACCACTAACCTCAACCGGTTCATGAGAGGAAGATTGGCCAGAAGACTTCAACAAACGTCATGTAGAACGACAAGTGGAAGCCTTAGGACCAGCAGCCTTGTTGAACCCTTTAACATTCGGAACGCCAACATACCCAGCATCTTCAAACCGACCCTCTTTTCCTCGAACCACCGAATCCTCCCCAACAACAGCCGCATCATCCGTGAACCCAACATCAGAGGTATCATCGCTCTTTAAGAAATCCAAAGCCGACATAACTACAAACGCAAAGGAAACCAATTAACAAACATATCAACAAAATAAAGCAAATACGGGACAAACAAACGCATACCCTTATTATCCCTCATAAGCACGGGATCCCGATTAGGCTTATCCCACAATTTGCTTATTCCTAATAACACAAGAAGATGTCCGGGAAGAGGACAAAGACGCGATGGACATTTTCTAATTGACTTCAAAAAGGCTTCATTCAACTCCGATTCAGCCGGCTCCAGTTCGTTGAGAACAGCCTCGGGTTGTCTCCAAACGGATTTAAAAGGAAGGATGGAGTCAGAAACAAAGAAAAAACGGTCTTTCCAAGAACCAAGGGTTGTAACCGTCGAAGAAACCAAACATGTGTCAAATTGAGTGTGTTCGAAAGTGTACCAATCGCCGTTTTTCGCTAAGCGAAAGAAACGGCGAAAACTCAACAATGACGGGTCATACCCTAAGGCTCTGCATTAAACTTCAAAATGTAAAACTCTAGCAAGCCCTAAGGGATGAATCTGACCGAACGACACGTGATAATACTCCAATACATTTAAAACAAAGATTGAAAACGGATGCCAAAGATTCGAAAATTCAAAATGTCGGCAATAAAGGGCAATAAAACCCGCCGGACAACGATCGATCGACGAATCAATCGGCGGAGCAACCGGTTTATACTTTAAACCTATCCCCCACTCAACACAAAACGACTCGACCTCTTCCTAGGTTAATCGGGAAAAACTGACCGAAAAATCTTTTTTAGCAACCATAATATTTAAAAGGAAGAAGAAAGATCGAAACTAACCTGATGAAAGGATTGAAAACTTGAATGTGTTTGAGAGTATTGTGGAAGCTTTAAAGAAAAAACTGAAGAAAATGAGTAGTTATCCCTATTGATAACTATTAATAAAAGCAGTTATTGGGAACCGCAACCTGCAATTACCATCAAATCAACTGTCTTGTCAAAATTTCAAAAAATAAATAAAACTGAACAAAGCCTACAAGCCTCAAAGCCTTTAAGCAATAAACAAAATGTGTGCAAAAGTCAGAAACCCATGTGCAGCTTACCTCTCAAATTCCTCTGACTTGGGGGGCTGATGACGGGGGTAGCCCAAGGAATTAGTAAAATGGCTTCCACACATTAACGCTAAAAAGGTTAAAAGGTTAAAAGCTTCGTTTCCCGCCCAAACTTATGTAAACAAGTACCCACGTGCTATAGTACGATGTCAACTCACTATTCACATCACTGTTCCCTCTGAGCAAGGGACATGCTCAGATAAAGTATTATTATTTTAATCATAGACCAACGGTCCAAAGCTTCCCGCCCATAAAGGTCAACTCTCTAAGCAAACTGGAGGTGAATTAGTTTGTACACCAGACAAAAGGTTTGGTCTCTCCTTTTATATAAAGATAACTTAGCCATAAGCATGAGGACAACAGATCTGGAGTTAATACATACTCCTTGATCTTCTCTTCTCCCTTGAGGAATATACACCTTGCTTATTCCTTTCTTACTTCACAAACATCATAGCTTCACCAAGAGCTTCATCCAAGAACCGGTTCCAAACATCACGGTTCTGGATCTTCGGTGAGCTACAACAATCAACAACAAACTAGTGAACCTCCTTCTACGTTTTGCAAACGTAGAGGGACACCACGACCTGCGTTAGGTTAACCTGAACCCTTGAAGCCTGTTAGCCTAACCAGTTCATTCACTATCAATGGTCTTATCTTTGTTGTAGCAACAGTGAGCAACCGTGTAATCCTTGTATATGAATTCAAGAATGACGCAACATAATTATTCTTTTATCGTCTTTAGCTCTTTGGGTATGTTGGGTGGTTAAAGTTCGTGTTCTATTAAACCACATGTCAAAGACTGGTAAATTCATGAAGTTATATTGATTCATTCAAGTTGGTTTTCATCTTAATAAATGTAAGGTGTTACAGGATAATAATAATAATAATAATAATAATAATAATAATAATAATAATAACATCTATAGCTATCCTAATATTGATTGAATTTTGAATAGCTAACAGACCTAGTCAATGATCGCTTTAGAGATGATAACTAATGTGGTATAGACAATAATCGGACAAAGCTCTGTCGTAGTGTGAGCAAGAGCCCAACACCCTGTCTCAGTCCTAAATCTAGCAGTCATGTGTTGTTTCTTGGCGCTTCAGCTGATAAAATTGTGTTCAAGAAAAACACAGCATCTTGTCGTAGATCGCCTAGTAAACGTCTCCATTTGTAAATGCTAATATAAATGGTTTTGCGAATAGTAAATCCATCACTTATCGTTCCCTTATAATATTGAAAAAAATATATGTAGACTGTTAACAAATGACGATCGTAGCATGCTTAAGAAATTATGAAGCCTTACTAATTGCATAAGGAATATTGGGGCAAGTCAACAGTCAAGACAAGATACTGTAGAGCACCAATCGTGCTCCGGTACGTCAACGGGTCCTCTGAGAATACATCACTACCTAGAAAGATATTTTCTAAGAAACTAGGGTAGATAATGGTTTGAACCAAGTTCGGTGCGCTTTAAAAGATGTTATAAGTATTTATATTGAGAAAGACGCATCATGTCATATGTGAAGGTAGCTTGTATCCTTAAAAGAATAGCTGAGTTTGCTCAAATCCTTAAGGGCAAACTTTGACAGAATTTGTCGTCTAATTAGGTCATCGAAGAACTCTCTATGATAAAAAATGTCGTTCACATAAACCAATAAAAAAACAAGTAACTAAGTCTCGACAATAAACCAACAAAAAAGTGTCGGATATGCACCATGTAAATTGCATATGATCAAAGAACTGTAGACAACTTGAAGAACCAAACTCTAAGGGTCTGCTTGAGGCCATAAAGAGCCTTGAAGAGAAGGCAAACATGTCATATATCCCATGCACGACTGCATGAGAGAAGGTAACCGACAAAACGAACCTGATAGTGCTGGATTAAATACTAAGCGCATAATGGTTATTTTACGTTGAATTTAACATATATTTGATGCAAAAAAAGGCCAAACATATACGGAAGACTTAACAGCAATGAAATATCATAAAATTTCATTTTCGTGATGAGTTTTTATAATCTGGTTTATAAATGCATGACATCACAAAAGTTTTAGGTTCCATTACACATAAGGTTTAAGGGTACGTAGCTAGGAAAAAAATTCATAACACGTGATTACTTGTCATAATATTAATATATTACACACATTACTAAAATTTCCATTGAGTAATAATCTATATAACAAATGTGGTAATAGAAGAAAGAATGAAATGGATAAGGAAATGAGACATATTATTATCATTTTAATTTTTTTTTTGTTAACCTATGTAAATTTATATTATAATGCTTGGCAGGCACGAAAAGACGCATGAAGATAATACAAATGATAAAAATTCAACTACCTAAAATATATGTTGGTGTTGTGTGGCAAGGGAAGCGATGGTGATAGTGGTGTTGGTGATGGACCTGGTGGTTACATGGTGTTGGTATAGAGAAATTA
Organism: Bidens hawaiensis; assembly: GCF_021521415.1. NCBI lineage: Eukaryota > Viridiplantae > Streptophyta > Magnoliopsida > Asterales > Asteraceae > Bidens > Bidens hawaiensis. The sequence continues at coordinate 776,952 of NW_027491701.1, forward strand.
TGGTGAAAGAAAGAATGAAATGGAAAAAAAATACGGGGTGTGAATGAATGGTTTTAATGTGTTTATAGTAAATGAGATTCTTTGTATAATCGTTGATTCCATTTTATGAACTAATCAAACACCTTTTTCTTTATTACAATTGCTCGGTTAGATAGTATCGCCATTGGTCGGAGGTTCCAAAGACCAAAACCTACTCTACTCTACTCTTCAAATACTCCATTATCTTCTTCATCTACAATTACAATTGTTCCTCTTCGACTTCCTTCACTTTCTCTCTCTAGAAGGCTCCTCATGGCTTCTCTCGCCGGATCAGCCGCCGTTGCTGAAGTTATTCTCAATGCCGATCTAAATCCTCATTCGCTTACGCCTCCTATTAATTTTTTATGTTGATCGCTCATATTTCCATTGGATGAGATTGAATTGATGTTTCTCTTACGAATTAGTTAGCTTCAATTTCTATTCTGTTGTATTGTATTTTTAAGCAATAACCTTGATAAATCAATAATATATCCAGTTTGCAACATAATTTGAAAAAAAAATATCACATTAAGTATTCATTTATCTGACTTGCACTGTACATAGTTAGGGAAAAACAATACATTATGTGTATAATAAATCCAATTAAAAACTTAAGTATTCATTCAAATAAATACAAATTCACCATTACCACAATGATATATACATACCATTCAATCATGCAACTTCACTTTAATCTCTGGGCCCCAGGGGTACAGTTGGCATACGGTAATTGTAATTTTCTGCACCTTCGAGAGCTTCCACATATGGACTCTACAAATAAAATTTTTATATAAAATGGAAAAAATTATAGTATATGTTTTATAACAGTGAATAATAATAATAAACCTGAGGTGCAGTGGTGGTTTGACAAGTTTGACCAGATTCTGCAGCTTTTGACTTATGATCTGTATCAATACCATTTGGATCATGCATGCCAGAGTTTAACATGGGGTCACTCTCATGCCCATTGGCTGGTTTTGCTTTCTGAAACCAATATAATTGTTTATGCATCAGTCATGTATCGGTCTTGACTGATCTACTTGAAAATGGGTTGATTTGGGTGAGATGTTATCTCTTCAACGGGTCAAGTGGATCAATTTTAAAGGATCTAGTTAACTTGTTAGACCCGACACATCTAGTTAGCTTGCTTTGCCATACCGAATCCTAGGGGTGTGCATAAAACCGAAATAATCAGCATTACCGGCTTTATATTTGCAAACCGAAGGACAAAAACGAACTTAAGGCGTAAAAACAGAACAGGCTTTTATAAGTTATAACCAAACCAAAATCAGTTAAAACCAGAATAACCGAACCCACCCCAAAAGGCCAAAACCGACGGTTTGGTTTTATGTTTTTCTAAAAACAAAATTTTTAGTTCAGATTCAGTTTTTCAAGTACCGAAAGCTGGAATAACAAACAAACAGACTTTAATAACCAAATCAAACCAATTGAAACCAAAAAAACCAGCTTTTGTTATTGAATTAATGAATTATAATTTTAAATTTCGAATGTTAAGCAACTTATAAAAAATTAATAAATGGCGTAGCCCACAAATTTTAGATCCATATGTGTAATAATAAATTAGCCATTAACTAAAAAATTTATTATTTTTTAGACTTAGGGCCTAGACTTACCCTGTTTCAACATAACAAGTATATATACTCTTTGAAAAGCTTTTCAAGTAAATACATATTTGATAATTTTTTTTTAATTAAAAAAAAACAAACTATAGCAATACTATACTCAAATTAAAGAGAATAAAATGCTCGTTTTTACCGTGTAGTTTTTTATTTTCAAAAGAAAAAAAAATAACGTATGAGAGTGATGGGCATTCAAAAATCGTGGTGGAAGCTGGAAGTTGATTTAAAAGTCAACAATATGTTTAAAAGGGTTGTACAATATGTTTTAGAAGTTTCCGCCACTTAAACTCTTAAAATTATGTAAAATTACCTTTTTGTCCTCCTCATATGTATTATAATGATAATTCAGTTTTTTTATTCTCTTTGATTCAAGTAAGGTTTATAGAAACAAATTAAACAAATTGTTGTAGTATTCTATAGCTGTGGAACATACAGAATGCTAATTCAGAAGTGTTGCAGGGTGACCATTCTCTAGTTATAATCTTTCATCATGCATTGGAACTGAACTGGATACATTACATGCTCTTACTAATTTTATAAAACGCTATTAGAACACTATACAACATACATCATTTGTGTTTTATGGTGCTGAAACTGTAGCACTCACGACTGTATTTGATATGATTTACCACTTTGTACAATGTAAAGCTGAATTGTTTATTGCAATGGGACTTGCAGGTGTGAAAGCTCAGGTGGCTACTGTTGAACAAGCAAGTGCTGAATGTTGTTGTTGTGACTGGAGCCTCTAGAGGTATTGGTAAAGCAGTTGCACTAGCTTTAGGCAAAGCTGGTTGTAAGGTCAGAGAAATTTTATTATATATGAATGAAAAGTTTGTTGCACACACTTCATTTCATGTCAGTTTGTAAATGCATTCTATAGCTTGTTCTCTACATTTATTTGTGTGAGGGGTTGTTTCGCAATCTTGTGCTGAGCCATTAAGAGGCCTGAACCATTAAGAGGTGTCTTTTAAGTAAACCAAACACACCTGACCTCTTACCGATTTAGAGGTAGCCTGTTAATGGAATCATTAAGAGACCACTAAATAGCCTCTGAGTGAGTCTGATTTACAAGTTGTTGTTCTTATTCTAGTTATGGCTTATTGTTTCAGGTTTTGGTTAACTATGCAAGGTCATCTAAGGAGGCAGAAGAAGTTTGTAAAGAGGTGAATTAGACATGTACCTAATTATTCTTATTAATTTTGTAATAAGTTGTGGTTTTATAAATGGAATGTGCTATTTACTTTCAGATTGAGGCATCAGGTGGTGAGGCAATTACATTCGGGGGAGATGTTTCAAAAGAAGAAGACGTTGCATCTATGATCAAAACCGTGAGTGAAAATCCTGTCATATAATGTTTCAGTTTTTAAAAATTATTTGGATTTTGTTTGACTTTGAAACATAACAGGCAGTTGATGCTTGGGGGACTGTTGATGTACTGGTCAACAATGCAGGTTACCTAATTCTACTTTCCTGCACCTTATTTTCCACAAGTCTTACTTTTTGGTTCTGTTTAGTTGGAGAGAAATAAGTAGATTCTTCAGTTTATACTCTCATTTAGAGTTAAAACAAGTCTCAAGTAAATAAATCAAGCAATCAAACAAGTTAATACTAACAGTAATCGACTGTAAAAACCAAGAAAATTGGACAATATTAGGATGCAAAGAATTATTGAAATCTTGAATGAATAATTATGTTTGGGAAAATGTTCTTTTGCCCGTATCTTTTTTCTGTCACTTCTATATTGTATACGAGTAATTGTCACAGAAATTATTATTATTATTATTATTATTATGATCATCATCATCATCATCATCATCATCATCATCATCATCTTTCATATTTCTCTTCTAATCCAACATAAAAATAGAGACAATGCAGTTTTCAACATAAAAAAATAGACAATCTAATCTCCATTTTCTTCAGTTTTCAGCCATTTTCTCTGTATTATATTATCTTCTCTTGTGTTTGTTTCTATATATCAACTTTAATTAATGATACAGGGATTACAAGAGATGGTTTAATGATGAGGATGAAGACATCTCAATGGCAGGAGGTTATTGATTTAAATCTCACTGGTGTATTCCTATGTACACAGGTCTTGTTCTAGAACATTCCTTAGTTATGTAGACAATTACATCATATTCGTGTATATTATATTCTTACCGATTTTTGTCTCTTTTCAGGAAGCTGCCAAAATTATGATGAAGAAGAGAAAGGTAGACACTATATTTCCCTTTTCAGTTTCACTATTTTTGTTGCTTTATCACCAACATACTGAAATGCAAACAAAATGGTAATTTCTCAGGGAAGAATAATCAATATAGCATCTGTTGTCGGTCTAGTTGGCAATATTGGGCAAGCCAATTACAGTGCTGCAAAAGCCGGGGTTATCGGGCTTACTAAAACCGTGGCAAGGGAATACGCAACCAGAGGCGTAACTGTGAGTTTTTTGTATCTCTACATTCGTCTTTTATGTTATCTCAGTTACTACTCAAATAAGCATTAGGTATAGTAAATAGGTTTTGTTTTTCTGTTACAGGCTAATGCCATTGCTCCTGGATTTATTGCATCTGATATGACTGCTCAGCTCGGGGAAGAAATTGAGAAAAACATCTTGAAGACAATCCCCTTAGGTGAGTTTTTTCTTTATTAAAAAACGTTTAAATGGTCAAATGTTGTTTTTTTTGTGTGTGTTGGATGTAATTATTAAAACAGGGTAACTAAGTATGTAAATGGTTACTTAAAAATGTGATGGTACATTGGTTCGTCTTAAATTTGATTTACAGGGAGGTATGGCAATCCTGAAGAAGTTGCTGGGCTTGTTGAATTCTTGGCTCTCAATCCTGCAGCTGCTTACATGACTGGACAGGTTCTTATAAAACCAAATTCTTGCAATAATATATGTTCGGCTTTTATTTTCATGATAATGTATATCCCATTCCTGCAAGATGACATGTGTCAAATTTGCAGGTGCTTACCATTGATGGGGGAATGGTTATGTGAGAGCACTGAAAGCTAATTAAATTCGGCAGTCAGACAAAGCAAAGTTTATGGAGTTTGCGTTGAGATAGCTACAAAATAATTAGTTACCCGTTAAGAATTTGTATTTTTAATCATAGCCATTGTCTTTCTGCCATGTTGGTCGACATTTTGATTTTTGGTTTGTACCGTTTCAAAGTTACATGTCTATTTCAGCCGCAGTTGTTGTCTATATTTCTTTATCCACCGTTATAGAACTGGCCACACACTAGCCGTCGAGCTGGTTGAACCGGACTAAAAAAAGTGGGTGATGTTGTAGTTCATTTTTAAAATATTTACTATCTTGTTGTGTTGGATTTATTTAACAAAAAATATAGTCTTGAAACAAGCGGTCAAAGTTGAGTTCTCTCCCCATTATGTTTATTTTTTTATAAACACTTCTATACAATCTCACGGGAAAAAAAATTAATTCACTTAAAACTGGTCTTTCCACTGATCAAGTTTGTCAGCTCCAACCATCACTGCTTGCTAACTATCCAATCCAACTGGTGAGGATCTAACCATGCAAAAACTGGCTAAAGGTCCGAGGATGGTCCAGCCCGATTTTAACAAGCAAGCAGAACACATGTAAAGCTATGTGCTATATGTAATTATTATTGTTTTTACTCTAAATTTAATGATGTTTGGCTGGAACTATGAACTCGGACTATATTGTAATAGAGTCAAGAAGTTGGCCTACATTGGAATATAGTTGTGCTTTAAGAAAAATCAACTATATGTAATTATAGTAAAACAGCTATTATAAAATATAATAGTGTTCTGTTGGTAATAAGAAATCAGCCTCTTGTGTAAATTTAAAATACAACTATGAAACTGAGTTCTACAATTATTTATGTAAAAGTTATGTGGAATTTAAAATTGTGATATTTAAAAAAAAAACAAATAGCCTCCCTATGTTTTGTAGGAGTAGGCAAAAGTGGATGAAAAAAGGAAGTCAAACTGGTGACACTTTTAACACCAAAAGTCAAAACCCCCTCTCTATGTATACCTTGTGAACAAAACTACCATTGCTTCTCTATCTCTTAACCTTCATGGCTTCTTTCTCCACTTTCAAATGCACTTCAATTCCAGGCAAGTCCTGTGGTAATAGGAAACTCTCGTTTTGCGGCCAGAACATGTGTTCAGTTCAGTTCCAGCATCGCTTTAGTCATTCACAACGTCCGTCTAGAACTTCATTTGCTATATCGGGTATAATCGTCTTCCTCTTTCTTCTGAATATTCGCTACAACGAGTTTGTTTTTATCTGACATGATTTTTATAATAAACTATCTATAATTCTTTCTAGACAAAAATATATATATATATATATTATTACATGAATACATCTAAGTTTGATAACTTTATATCACAAAAATTTATATCCAACAGGCTCATCCGAACCTAAGCCCAATCTTAACATACATTACCAGACTGGAATGTATGATCTATCACTATATGAAGCTGAATTCAATATTGTTATGTTTCTTGCAGGTATAAAAGCTCAGGTGGCTACAACTCAACAAACAAATGTTGAAGCAACAGAAACCGTGGAAGCTCCTGTTGTTATCGTGACGGGAGCTTCTAGAGGCATTGGCAAAGCAATTGCTCTAGCTTTTGGCAAAGCTGGCTGTAAGGTCAGATTGCATTTAAAAATATGTGTTCCAAATATTACATACAGTTTAACATAAGTTGTTTCATGGTAGGCTTCATCTTGCAGGTTCTGGTCAATTATGTGAGGTCATCCAAAGAAGCGGAAGATGTTTGTAAAGAGGTGAACTTTTTTACATATGCCTAGTTTTCTTGATACACGGTTCTTGATACCATAATTTAACTTGTGAAACTGTGAAATTGGTGAATATGAGTTTTTGTCCAGATTGAGCGAGCGGGTGGTCAAGCACTTGCATTTCAAGGAGATGTTTCAAAAGAAACAGATGTTGCATCTATGATCAAAACCGTGAGTGATAATAATTCTATCTTAATAATTTGATTCTTTGTGTATCAACTATTTGGAAATGTATTGACTTTGTAACATTGCAGGCAGTTGATGCTTGGGGGACTGTTGATGTATTGGTCAACAATGCAGGTTGCCTTTTCTTAACCCTCTTTTCGTGGTTGCTTTTCTTTAATCGAAACTTATAATAATACAGGGATTGTAAGGGATACTTTGTTGATGAAAATGAAGACATCTCAATGGAAGGAGGTTATCGATTTGGATCTCACTGGCGTATTCCTATGTACACAGGTTTCGTTCATGAAACATTAACATTTTCTGCCTTTTTTTCTTCTGAATTACCTATCTTTTCAGGCAGCTGCCAAGATTATGATGAAGCAAAGAAAGGTTGTCAGAAACAAATTTATATATATTTTTGTATTCTTTTTAGCGCGTGTTATCTTGTTGTGAATACCCATGGAACTGTTTGCAGGGAAGAATAATCAATATAGCATCCGTAGTTGGTCTGGTTGGCAATGTTGGGCAAGGAAACTACAGTGCTGCAAAAGCTGGAGTAATCGGATTTACTAAATCCGCAGCAAGAGAATACTCGGCCAGAGGCATAAATGTGAGTTTTTCTATCTGTAATATTAAATATTGATTTTGTGGCGTCGAAAATGGTTGACTTTTTTGACGGTTATAGGTGAATGCTATTGCCCCCGGATTTATTATATCCGAACTGACTGTTAACCTCAGTGAAGACATAAAGAAAGCTTACATTCAGAAAATCCCCTTGGGTAAGATTTTTTATTTTTCTATCATGGTTTGAAATATGATCCAAGGGTTAAAAAGTAGTGGTTCTCTAAAAAGATATTGTAACTGTGCAGGTTTTATAAAAAGTGCAGTAAAGTTAAGTGTTTTTTTTTTAATTTGATCTGTAGGAAGGTATGGGCAACCGGAAGAAGTCGCTGGTCTTGTCGAATTCTTGGCTCTCAATCCTGCAGCTGGTTACATTACTGGACAGGTTTTAACAAAACTCAAATCTTGTTGCATTCATTGTATATTACTTTGTGTTTTTGTTGTGTGTAAGAAAATATCAAATATAAGTAACAATAGTCCCATGTTGTGTTAACATAAGGTTTTGTTTTTCAAGTGTCCCACGTGTTAACCCGGGCCACAAGAAAAAAAATTTTAAGTTCACTTCAACTACTTTACCTTGACAATTTGTGGGCCAGACTACAACAAAGCGACAGTAGATACCCTAATATAGAATATTTGTTATTTTAAGTGTTACCATTAAACTCATCATGTATTTCATATAAAAAGAACATGTGATATAGTTAATACAAGTGAAAGTGAACATAAGTATATATGATCACTTGCAGGTGATTACCATTGATGGAGGAATGGTGATGTGATTGTTACCGCGTTAAGTTGAAGCTTGTGGCAGCATAGATGGGCAAAATGTATAACATGACTTAACAATCAAATATTACAAGAACACTTTCAGTTTAAGAGACTTGTCACAATATATAATACGGTCCCTATTTTACATTTAAACCAAATAAAACATTATGCAAAGTTAAGGATGAGGGTGGCACATTAGCATGTTTCTTCAGAGAATATGATGTGATGTATTCGAAAAGTTTTTAATTTTTACTCATTTACTGTAGTGGTTTAACTAAAAAAATGAAGCACGTCATGCCACGTGGCATGGGGTTTCTCACAGGTGTTTCACTAGAATCCATTATGATTTAACTTCAAAAAAAATTAATTGTTCTTTTTATAAAAATAAGGGTGAGATAATGTAATTGGTTGGGGAAAAAAACCTTGGCCCCACACCTTTAACCCCCTTTCCTGTCAATGGGTTTGCACCCCCATAAGGCTCTTCACATATTGGCCGATTTGGCCCCCATTTGAAATGAGTTAGCTGAAGACGGCAGTCGTTAAATACTTAGATGGCTGAGGATGTCACCTTAGTAGAATCGGTCTTTGTTACAAGCCAAACAGAATAACTCAACCCAAAAGACTAGTCTGATAGGTGAGGGAACCCATTTGGCTTATAAACCCCATATCAGTTGCCCATACAACCGATGTGGGACAAGTCTCATACCTTGCAATGGTTTCAGTCCGTAACAGTGCACCTTCCTTAAGGGCCAACGTCTCGTTGGTCACGACTGGCTCACTCCAAGCCACCACTCCATGGGCCACCACTCTGAGTCCTCGTTGGTCACGGCCACGTTGGTCACGGCTGGCTTCCTCCAGGCCACCACTCCGTGGGCTACCACTCCGAGGTTGGCTCTGATACCAATGTTACAAGCCAAACAGAATAACTCAACCCAAAAGACTAGTCTGATAGGTGAGAGAATTCATTTGGCTTATAAACCCCACATCAGTTGCCCATACAACCGATGTGGGACAAGTCTCATACCTTGCAATGGTTTTAGTCCGTAACAGTCTTATGGGCAAGAGCCCCACAAGTATGGATGTGAGTTTCATTAACTAACAAAGGAAAAGAAAAATAATAAAATGTGTTTTTATTTTGTAATATTTTAATACTAAATAAAAGTTATAAACAATTTATTATTGTTTACTAAAATAAAAAACATTTAAAATTTGGTATTTATATAATATAGTTATGTAAAAGTTTCCCTTACATAACTTGAAACTCAAATTTCCGTTTTATGGGTTGTTTGGTTCATTCATATCTGAATAAGTCATATCTGAATGAGCCTCTGTCATATTCAGCAACAGCAATAAGCATGAATGATTCAGACCTAATTTTAACTATTCAGATGTTTTTTTGTTTGGAACCAAACAGTCTGAAGTTTGAATGAATCAGATGTTTACATCTAAATGGTTTCATTCAGATATAAATAAACAGCCCCTAATATGGTGTTTAGTGTATCTCGTTTTTGTTTTGTTGGTTGTTTGTCCTGAGGTTTTTGTTAGTTAACTGCTAGCTTTTTTCTATAAATTTTGACGTTCAAAAAAAAAAATCAAAAATTTAGAATTTAAACGCCTACTGAATGAATGCCTATAAAATGCACCAATATCATTTCAATTTTACTTTTTAAGTTTTTAGTATTATCATTAATTTTCTATCTTCCATCTTTCTCAACATGATGTATTGTTTACGGTTTGACTAATTGCTAAATGAATTTTCTTAAAACTTAACTCATATGCCATGTGTCATGTGAATATAGTTTTATCAAAATTATTAAATTTTGAATAAGATAATGCATTAATATATTTATCGACATTATACTCATCGGCGGATTTACAAGGGTCAGAAGGGTCCCTTAACCTTCCGACCGGCCACACGTATTTTATGCCGGAGTACTAAATTTAAATCGTGTGTTATTTTTTTTAAACGAAGCCCATTAACTTAGTTTTTAAAAGCCCATTAACTTGGTTTTTTTAAAAGTATTTTGTTATTACCGGGTCTCTCACTTCACTAGCTTTATTTAAGATAAGGTATGATTTATGAATCAAAGTTATTGGTTTTGCGTTTGTTTTCTTTATTGATGACTATTTATTAAATAAATTGAAAGTGAAGTCTTTTTGTTTTATTATGTTTTTTTTAACGGCCAACTAAGTAACGTCGGGTATCCCGTACACGGCCCTGTTGGTTAAAGGTAGCCCGAGTCGGCCACTAGTCCGGACGGACTTATGTTTTATTATGTTTTTACATTGTCATATTATTTCTGACTTTTTGTTATTAACCTTAATTTAGAAGTTATTAATTTAATTTGTTAAATTTTTTTATTTTTTTTTTGGAATTGATTACTTCTTTCATTATATAGAAACATATATATTACATCAACATAGCAGGTAGGCGGACAACAAGCTGCGCCGCCACCCCTTTCTGAATTACAAACCCTAACCTGCTAAAGACATACCCCTGCCCCTGTTAAAAAGGTTATTTTTTATACTTGGAAACTCTTTAGTAGATAGATAGATACATAAGTAAAAAAAATCTAAAATCAAATCTCTAAAAGTAGTAACAAAGAAGTTGAGAAGAAATTGAACTATCGAGAGACGATATTATTGGTGACCTAGCCTTGCTTAAATTAACTAACGATTTTTCAGTAAATATTTAAGAAACATGTTTTCACAAGTGTTCAAAACGAAGCAATTTTACAACGGTTTTTAGATATAAGAGCTTAAAAGTTATCAATACCAACCGTAGGTAAAATAAAGTAAATGATATACATACTAACGAATTAGAAATATAAAAAAAATCTATTACGACTCTTTGTTAAAAAGTTCTAGTTCTGCCACTGATTATACTAGTCGTACAAAATTTATTAAAACAAACTATTTAGTTATGAAATATAAATGGGACAAAAATAGGCTCAAAATCACAAACGAAATATATAAATAATACGAGATTAGTTCATAAGAAAGATAAAAGTGAAAAACAAAAAAATAATAATAATAATAATGTGATGTGACAGAAGCAACTTAGGATAATATATTAAACAAGATGATATTTAAGGACGGTTCGGTAAATTTCATGGAATAAGGAGATTTTAAATACTTTTTTTGAACGATCAACTAAGTAACGCCGGGTACTCCGTACGCGGCTCCCATTGACTAAAGGTAGCCCAAGACGGCCACGAGTCCGGACGGACGAAGCCCCTAGCGGTCCACCTATTGAGGGATTCCCGGGATAAAACCCGACTCCCATGCCCGCCAAACGGCATGACAGCAAGGGGCGGGTAAAACCGGGTGAGATCAATACTTGAACCGTGGAAAGTCAGGGCCATCCCTCATATCTACCATATAAATTGGTGATAGTGAGGTTTGAACCCCCTACCCCTCACCAGTAAAGTGAGTGCTCTACCATTGAGCTACATCCAATTTATAACAAAAAATAGTTGACAGTAATTTTATTTATTTATTAATAAGTTAGTCTTATTTAATTAAATTAGTCTTATCCTAAATCATATTTGAGTTGGGTACAAACTGTGTATTTGATTTCGAGTAGGACTAGGCCAAAGGATATCCATATAAGCCTTTAGTATTTGATGATTATTAAGTTTTTCCCATTCGTTGGTTTTCTTAATAAATAGTTTGAAAGTTATTTTTTTGTCAAATATTAATCAAGGTGGTGTATCGGTGTCTCTGACGCGGAATTCACGGAAAGGGCGTTGAAAGAGTATCAACATAAGACATCGGGGAACTTCAATTACTTTGGCTGTTGGAAAAATCACCTGAGGTTTCACCCTAAATGGGCCTCGGTTATGGAGGCCGACACCGAAAGTGATAAGCCTAACAAAAGGTCTAAAATATCGTCTTCGGTTGATCCAGAAACGCCCGTTTCGACGCTAGAAACTTCAACTTAAGCGATAATGAAACTGAGAATCCCTATGCGGATGTTGCCGAGATCCCTCGACCGGGGGGTAGAAGAAGCAAGGGAAGGGGTAAATGGGTCGCGCCGTCGTCGACAACAGGTTTGAATGGCGAAATGGAAAGTCATTTCAAAGAAATGAACATTCGACTCAAAAGTATACAAAAACTTGGAACTCAACGTCTTCAACTAAATTTGGACGCCGTCGAAGTACTCGAAAGGAATGAATTGGACCACGACATCAAGGTTTTAACAAAGGAGTTATCCGAAGACGACCCGAGAGTCCAATCTCTAAAAGCAATTCAACGAGTGAAAATTATTAAAAAATACAACATTTAGTCTTATTATTATTGTTGTATATTTTTTAATTTAATGTATATTTTTTATTTTAATGTAGTTTTTATTTGAGTTTAATGTATTTTTTTTTTAATTTTAATGTGTTTTTTTAATTTTATATTAAATTATTTAATGAATTATTATTTTAAAATGCACAAAAGAAATTAATAGTGACTGGACGCCACGTGATGCATGTGGAAAATTGTGACTACACTCTCTTTTTATAATAAAACTATAATTTTGACTAGAAGTCACATTACATGTAACGTTTAGAGGTGAAAATTACTACACATGGTATTATTACACCACTTTATTATACTTTTAACCTACATTTATACCAATAATAACAAGAAAAGTAATAAGTTGCCAAATGGCACTCACAGTTCCATCCACGTGTTTCTAGAGAGGTCTCAGACTCTCATCTGACTACATTATAAAAAGGAGTATAAAGATAAAAGATTCCTTTGTTTGTTTGTTTGTAACACTAGACGTACATTCATTGGCTTCTCTTGTCTGACACCATGACCGGAAGAAGACTCGTGATTCCGATGTTGATGATAATGTTAGCTGCCGGAGATAGCAATTATAATAACAACAGGAAAACAATAATATTAACGGAGAGAGTGAGACGTAATCTTCTTGCTAATGGTCTTGCCGACACTCCTCCCATGGGGTGGGGTCTCTCTCTCTCAAACTTCATTTTTATAATAATAATAATAATTTAACTCTTTATAATCTTTTCATATTTCTTCATCAACTATTCAAATCAACCATTTTATTGATATTTTTCCCGGTAACATAATAGTACTTTAATTTTTATATACACTTATGACTTGACTATAATAAATATTTGTTGTTAATTTTTTTATTTATTTAAGCTGAGTAAATTGCAACTCAAATTAGTTAGTCATATTCTTTTAATAATAGTTTACACTAGCAACGCAAAGATTGTGTTAACTTACGGTTAATAATATTATTAGCGTTTTTTTAATATATTAATAGTAAACACTAACTGATACTAGTGGTGCAAACGAGCCCCAACTCAAGCGTTCGTTTTCACTTTCGAGATCTTGAGCTCAACTCGGCACGTGAGACTTTTTTTAAGCTTGAACTCTGTTCGTTTATTATATATTAATTAATTGATTAATAAACATTTTTGATTGTTTTTATACATTTTTTAATTATAGTTTTTAATATAATGATAAGGCTTGTGAGCCGGCTCGGTTCATTTGCACCCATAACTAAAACTAAATGGTAACTAGTGAAGATCTAATCATTCATGGATTTGTTTCAGGTGGAATAGTTGGAATCACTTCAGCTGCAACATCAATGAGACAGTGATCAAAGAAACTGGTGAGCAACTGAATGCATACTAGAAAAAATCTTTACTTTATTATCATGTCAAGTCATATTTAAATAACACTTTTTTAGTCTCTGATTAATTATTTAATATGTCTTACAGCTGATGCTCTTGTTTCTATTGGTCTTGCTAAGCTTGGATACAAGTATGTAAATGTAGATGATTGTTGGGCGGAAAAAACGCGTGATCAAAAGGTTTGCATACTTTATAAAACTTTTAACAGGTAATGGTTTATAATGCATGTACATGTTATCTAAACGTGTAGACGGTTTCAGGGTTACCTTGTCCCTAGAAAGTCAACTTTTCCATCTGGCATCAAGGCTCTTGCGGACTATGTCCATAATAAGGGTCTTAAGCTCGGTATATATGCCGATTCAGGGTAATATTGGTGATACCATAAACCTTGGTTTTTTTTATACATATTATTTAGAAATAAGTAACTTATAAAGGATTGTTTTTTATCTCTATTTCTGCAGTACCATGACTTGTAGCAAAACAATGCCTGGTTCACTTGGTCACGAGGAACAAGATGCCCAAACATTCGCTTCTTGGGTATGATTTTAGTTGTTTCTCAGAATAACATTGGTACTTTGACTTTTTAGGTCAAACATAAAGTTGGACAGAATAATTAACACTTTCTTGTGTAGGGTATTGACTACTTGAAGTATGATAACTGTTACAATGAAGAGATAAAGCCAATTGTTCGGTAATTGACCATAATGTTCTAACAATCTAACATCATTAACTTGGATTTTTATATGTATTGGATATTGATAATATTATGTTTTTTTTTACTAATGCAGATACCCGATAATGACTAGAGCTCTCATGAAGACAGGCCGTCCTATCTTTTTCTCACTGTGTGAATGGTGATTTCACATTTCAACCATTTTTTAGAATTATAGTTGATGTTACATGCTCTTAAAAATTTTAAACTTAATTTTTTGGTTTTAAAATTGTGGGATAGGGGAGACATGCATCCTGCTCTTTGGGGTTCAAAGATAGGAAATAGTTGGAGGACTACAAATGACATCAGTGACACATGGAGTAGGTAATTCCGTATGCACGCTTCGTGTTTTTTGTAACTCTTAAGCAAGTTATGTTAAATTCGAACATTTTTATACAGTATGATCTCTATAGCAGACATGAATGAGTATTATGCAGATTATGCAAGGCCTGGTGGTTGGAATGGTTAGTTTGCTATTTTCTGAATTTGTGAACAAACAAACATTATAATAGTACCATTTTATGCATTTAGATCAAATTAATATTTTTGTACTCACAGATCCTGACATGCTTGAGGTTGGAAATGGTGGGATGACAAAAGACGAATACACTGTCCATTTTAGCATATGGGCTATTTCAAAAGTAAAACGCATTTTCCCTTGATTATGTTTATGTTAAACATGCGACTATTGTACTATGTGCGCTAATGCTCTCGAATCCTTGCAGGCTCCTCTTCTTATTGGTTGTGATGTTAAACTATCACGAAAGACACTCTCGATATCCTTGGAAACAAGGAGGTCATTGCTGTAAACCAAGGTATGCTGCTTTGGCTTTAAAAGTCAAAACTTTTTTTATTTAAAAACTTAAACGGCCAAATATTTATAAGTTTTACTCCTAGAAACTTCCTGTCATGGAAGTAATCTGCTTTCTTTTGGAATTGAATCATATTCATGCAGAGTTTTAAGCTATTTTATCACCATTTTTGAGATTTAAAAGCCAAATGTTGACTCTTGTAAATGTTTTGCTTTGATCGTTCTCCACAGACAGACCCGGTGTTCAGGCTAAAAAGGTTAGAATGGAAGGCGATGTTGAGGTACCTCACTGAACCCGTCTTTAGGATAACCATATGCTCGTTTTGGGCTTTGTTATCTCAAACATGTCAACTAATATATTTAGCTATAAGGGGATGAAAGTCACCAAAAGACTATATGCATACAATATCCTAAATTGTTTTATCACTGATTTTAAATTATTATCGTTACAATATTATTTTCCAAGAAATAATCGACACATTACCTATAAAAGAGCACAAAGTATACGAAAAAGTTTTTGGTGGTCAACCCGGCATGTATCAACTCATATTAGAAAAGAGTTTATCAAACTATTGCCTATTTTGACCCGTTACCCAACCATGCCTCTAATTAAGACTTCAACTGATCTTGCTCTTTTCGCAGGTTTGGGCTGGACCACTTTCTAACTATAGAGTTGTTGTACTCCTGGTGAACCGCGGTCCTGTAACTCGTGAGATCACAGCCCAATGGGATGATATTGGGCTTCCTCCAAGCACAGCAGTGATTACCAGAGATCTTTGGCTTGTAAATCTCAGTCTCCTTGACATTATTTTTTTCTTTTTTTTTTAATTATTATTGTTACCATTTTGATTGTCATTGATGTTAATGTTTTTCTACTGAATGTTGAATGCAGCACACGGAATGGAAGCAAAAGCCTACATGGAACCTGACCGCTACGGTAGCTTCTCATGGTTGCAAGATGTTTGTTTTGAAGCCGGTATCTTGACAACTTTAAATTGTACACTTTTGTGTTACATTCTGTGGATTGAAGGAGTTGCTACTCGCAGCAGCTTATAAAATTATAAGAATAAAAACTATGAAATAATGGTGTTATTATACCCACATCTACGGGTGTATTTGGTTCAAAGAATTCAATGGGATGAAATGTGTTTGGCTGCATAATTTGTTGGAGTTGGAATTCATGTCCATTCTTAATTGTTCGGTTGGCAAATGAATTGGAATCGGCATTGGAGTGCATTCTGTCACCGATGTGGAAAAAGATCACTTTTTATTAATTTGTTCAAAATTTGATGCATAGGGTACAATATGTATATACAAACACATTTTATTTTGTTGATGATTTTGTTTATTTTAAAGTCACAGAAAACAAATTAACAACAACCTTAAATTTTACGAGTCCAGATAAGTAGGTAACACAATACAAAACTACGAATATACAAAGAAATTATATGAGAAATCAATAACGGTCTTTGAAAGTTATACGAGTTTGCGATTATCCGGTCGAGCCAAATATACTTACAAACTAAGTTTACTCGAATCGTTAACGAGTTAACTGCGGAGTTATAAACCACCAAAATCTTTAATAAGTTTCGTAAATGAAAATATTTGTTAAAGAAATTTAAGCTAAGCTAAATAAATGAAAAACTCACTCTTTCTTTCAACAGAAACATATATATATATATATATATATATATATATAATATTGAAAAATAAGTCAAACTTAGAGGGCAATCATAATTATGAAGTACTAAACACAACGTGGGGAGCTCTAACTTGGATTCTTTATCATCAACGTGCACCCATGCCACCTTTCTTTCTTGCATTTTATCTTCTAGTACACATGCATATATATATCACACATCATTTCTTCTTCTTCATCATCATCTTCATCCACCTTAACTCCATCAAAAACTCATCATCAATGATGATCAAACCGACACGAGTTTTAGCCACATTCATCTTAGTTTTGACCATCATCCATGCTGCACGAGCTTTTGATTACGTGGAAGCCGTTGACAAAAGCTTATTGTTTTTCGAGGCACAAAGGTCCGGAAAGTTACCCGAGACTCAACGTGTGAAATGGCGTGGAGATTCCGGTCTCTATGATGGTTACCAACAAAAAGTAAGCATGTCATTTCTAGTTAACACATGGTATAAGATTAGTTGATCACTTCATTCAATAAACGATTACAATATATAGAAACAGATAAACCGGCCTTTGGGTTCGACACTAGAACCCTAAATACTATATTTCATTACTCAAAAAAAATCTCGATCTCGGTTTTGTAGGTGAACTTGGTTGGAGGTTACTATGATGCTGGTGACCATGTGAAGTTTGGGCTGCCAATGGCATACAGTGTCACAATGCTATCATGGGGAGCTATTGAGTATGCCAAAACTATGATAAACCTTAACCAAATGGGCCATGCTTTGAATGCCATCAAATGGGGTACTGATTACTTCATCAAAGCCCATTCAGAGCCCAATGTTCTTTGGGGACAGGTTGGTGATGGAGACTCTGATCACTACTGTTGGGAGCGCGCCGAAGACATGACCACACCACGAACCGCTTATAAGCTGGATATTGAACACCCGGGCTCAGACCTCGCGGGTGAAACCGCTGCAGCTATGGCTGCAGCTGCCATTGCCTTCAGGCCTTATAACTCGTCTTACTCGGATTTACTGTTGGTTCATGCAAAACAGGTTGGTTGTTAAATGACTTTGTTGTGATCTTTTGATGTGACTTTTGACTTAAGACTTTCACATATTTCAGCTTTTTTGGTTTGCTGATCGGTTCAGAGGACTTTTCACGGACTCGATCCCATCTGCGAAAGAGTTTTATACATCTTCAGGTTACTCGGTAAGTCGATATCTTGAATACATTTGTAATAAGAATATAAGATGCAGCCAAGATTGACTCTAAGTTTGTTTTGGTTAAGGATGAACTGTTGTGGGCTGCAACATGGTTGTACCGGGCAACTAAAGACGAGTCATACTTGAAATATGTGGTGGATAACGCTGCCTCGTTGGGCGGCACGGGCTGGGCAGTAAAGGAATTCTCTTGGGATAATAAATACGCGGGTGTCCAGATTCTACTTTCCAAGGTGTTGATGGATGGAGAGGGTGGTGCATACACCGCCACATTGAAACAATATCAAGCTAAAGCCGATTACTTCGCGTGTGCTTGCCACCAAAAGAATGCCGGCTACAATGCACCTTTAACTCCGGGTCTGTTGACTGTCTAAATAACTTTGTTTGACCTCAAAAGTCAAAACTGTACTAACCCATTCCAAATTTTTAATACAGGTGGCTTATTGTACATGCACGAATGGAATAACATGCAATACACAGCCTCGGCTGCATTCCTGCTAGCCGTGTACTCAGACTATCTCTCGGCGGGTAAATTGGTCCTAAAATGTCCCGATGCGAGTGTTCAACCTCAAGAACTACTTGTGTTCGCTAAATCACAGGCATGTCTCGACTTTCGATATAATCTATGTAGTTCGATAATAATAATATGTAAACGAGTCATGTAGTTAACAAAACGGGTGTTGGATGTTATGCAGGCTGATTATATCTTAGGGAAAAATCCTAAGTCAATGAGTTATATGGTCGGATACGGTCAAAACTACCCGAGTCACGTGCACCACAGGGGTGCATCCATTGCACCCATATCTGTACTCCACTCAGTGGTGGGCTGTGTACAAGGGTTTGATGCATGGTACCGTCGCCCAGAGGCTAACCCAAACATTGTTTATGGTGGGCTTGTTGGTGGGCCAGACAGAAACGACAATTTTGAGGATGATCGGTCCAATTATGAGCAAACCGAGCCTACATTATCTGGGACTGCCCCTCTTGTGGGACTTTTCTGTAAGTTACATAGCATCAATTCGCACTCCGCAGCAGGGACAAAGGACCAAACCAATTCATGTGAGTAGTGATACTCCAAAGTGACATGTTATAATTATACTAAGCACATGCTTATGCATTTTGACTAAAATATGTAATTTGTAATTATTGCAGACTCGCACCCTAAGGAGGCAGCAAAACCATACGAGAAACCTGGTAAGTTTTCACTTATAAACGAGCCGGTTTGGTTTTGTGATTTATCTTAAACAAGCCAGGTAAGAAGTAGCTAATGAAAACTGACTTATGTGGTTATGTTTCTTAGTAGGGCCGCCAGTGGAATTCTTGCACACGATAACAGATTCATGGACGGTTGGAAGAATCGCATACTATAGGCACAAGGTGATAATCAAGAACAAGTCAGAAAAACCGATAACAGATTTGAAGTTGAAAATTGAAAACTTATCAGGGGCAATATGGGGATTATCTCCAACTCAAAACAAGAACATATATGAGCTTCCAGAATGGATTAAGGTTATCAAACCTGGTTCTGAGTGTAGTTTTGTTTACGTTCAAGGTGGCCCACAGGCTAAGGTCTCGGTTCAATCCTACCACTGATCATCATCATATCATAGTCAACCATTTCATGTTTGATAACTGTAATTCTATTTTTTGACATTTAATTTTAAGAAAATGTAACTATATACGAGAAATGAGAAACGGTTCATATTCCAGTAAATATATATCCAAACTAGCATCACAATAACACTTATTTATTAGCAAACTGCTGATAAATACACAATAAGCGGTCTAATATGGCAAGTTAGACTTGCATAACATGTTTGCAACAATTTAAATAAATTTATGCAAACTTCTTTCTAGCTGGAATTCTACTTAGCACACTAGCATCCAGCTTACTATAGTTGTTTTGAAGCTTTCCTAGTACGTTGTATGCCGCGCTATCAATTTGGTCATCATACTTCTCGTACACAACAGGCAAAATGTGTGCAGCCACAAAACCTTGTAAAAAATATATATATAAACAATTGGAAAAAATCATATTGAAGCCAAAAGATATATATTGCATACAATTGCAAAATCTTACCTAGATAGATTACAGTCCAAAAGTTACACCAGGTTCCGATTATCGCAGCAGTTAGCAAGCTCCCAACAACCTAAACAAGAATTATATAAAAATGTGAAGCTTAAACTAATTAATATAATAAATCGAGATTATAATGTGACATACGATTCCAAGTTGCTTAATATCGCCTCCAGAACCAGTACGCTGAAGGAAACCTATAGCACGATTAACTTCAGCGCCTACTTTAGTAGAAACGTTCACAAATAGATCGTCGGGCAGAACAATCTGAGGTGGGGCCCTGATAACAAGTAGAGACTCAAAAAGATGGTAATTAAAAGATGGAAACTTAAAAGGAATACCTGTTTAAGACGTGTGACCATATAAACTGGCCAATGATACATACAACAAGACCAAAACATACAAGAGGAAGAAAATGGTAGTTAAGCCATTCAAAAAGCACCCAAACTACAGTTGCACCACATAACACACTTGCTGATATCTTTTTGTTCCTCCATAAAAGTACATCAGCAGCTGCAAAATGAATCTTATTATTTTGGGAAAATGACCAAAATGTCCATTTGACAAGGCTTTTTCCATAATGTCCACCCTCAATCTCGTCAACCCACACCACTTTTTAATCATTAGCAGCAGACGAGATTGTCAAATAACAAGATATAGCCACATGTCATAAAACTGTCGGGTCGGTAATTTTTTTTAAAATCATCGGAGCCGACAGGATTTTTTTAGGCATCCGACGAGATTTTATTGACTTTCTATGATAATTTATATGACGCGTGGTAGAATCTTGTTGGTTAAAAATCCCATCGCCATCATGATGTTATTATAAGATAATGATGAGATAAACATTACATTTGCCACCCCCTAAAATATGATGAACAGGCTTCTGTCTCCCAAACAGCTTGTTGAACTCAGCAGTTACAGAGTGTGATTTCTCCTCGAACACTGAACCCGAACTCTGAACCTGATGCTTATCAGAAAGTGTATCCATGATGTTGTTGATTAAATTTTCAGGTGTTATACCCTCAGACATGGCTTCTGTGGTTGGAAAGATGAGTAATGTTATTATCAATATCTAAAAAATGTTATCTAATATGATACTTTTGATCAGCGGCATGCATTACTTCTAGCATTTGTGTTAACTGTTAATCATAATTATGAACTTGTGACCATAATAACAAGTTACCAACCATAGTTATATAAGAAGGAAAAACTTTATGACTAATCATCTGGAAAGTCTATATCGAATTGTGCTTGGAAAATGACCAATATGTCCGTTTGACCAACCATTCAACCAAATTCTAAAATATCTGAAATATTGAATACCAAAATCGGTAAACGCAAAAACGAATTTAGATCATAAGCTCGATCTCTGTCATTTTCATTCATCGCGAAAGTTACAAATCTTATTGATATAACCCACAAGCTCGGGTACTAATTTAAATTTGAAACCCTAATTAGACTAGAATACAAAGAAAATATCATTTTCTAATTCAAATTCTATATAGTGAAAACAAATATAAATAATTAATTAATAAATAAATCATTGTTGTCCAAGTCATTGGCTCAACTTGATAAACAAGACACCAACCCATCATATGGTCGATAAGTCAGCCAAAACGAAATTACAGGCTAACAATATCCACCCTAAAACTCGTCGACGCAATCATTACTCAACGAGATTTTTAACCATCCAGATTCTGCCATTTGTTCAAAACATCTCGTCAGAAGGCAAAAAAAAAATCTAGTTTGATGCCAAAATAATCTCGTCGGACACTTAAATAATCCCATCGACTTCGATGATTTTTTAAAATAACAATATCAACCCGACGGTCTCATGACGCGTGGCAGAATCTGGTTGGTTAAAAATTCGTCAAGTAATGATTAAAAAGCGATCGGGTCGAGGAGTTTTAGGGCGGACATTTCGGGAATTGGTCAGTCAAATGAACATTTTGTTGACATCGACCATCAAATGAACATTTTGTCTAAATCGACCGGTCAATGTCGACAAAATTTTCATTTGATCGACCAAAAATGGTCATTTGACCGAACAGTTCTCAAAATTTCCTCCCTAAAACTTATCGACTTGATCACTTTTTAATGACCGGATTTTTAACCAACTAGATTCTGCCATTTGCCCAAAAAATCTTGTCGGAAGCCAACAAAAATCTTAAGTGAAGCCAAAATAAATCATTACCCCCACCAAATTTAGTTGCATAACTAGATCATACATAGCTTGTATAAGAAAGAGAGAGAGTTACCGTAGATTAGAGAAACTGGATGAACGCTTCAAAAGTTTAGACTTTAGATAGCAAGTAGTTAGGAACTAACTTAACTAAACTAACTACTGGGAATATGGAGCCATTTTTTTAATTTAACCGACACGTTTCACAGTTAGTGTGGCCCATGCTTTATCCTATGACTATCTTACACCACCCATTTTCACTAACACAAACATTTTTTATTGTCACGTTCATTCTGAACCAAAACAAACAAACACATGGGCTTTTTTTTCAATTTAATATTGATTGTAACTTTAATGTTGATGTTTTAAATACTAGGTATTTCACCCGTATTGGTTTACGAAACCAAAACTAAACAATGAATAAATTCATCAACAAAATTCTTGGCGAACAAAAAAAACATGGATTGAGGCTGCAAACTAACACGGATTCGGTTGGCATTAAAGGTGATGGCGTTAAAAAACACAACAAACTAACAAAATATAATAATAACCAACGCAATACGACCACAAATTCAAAAGATGTGCCGCAAAAAACATAACATTACTTAAAAAGAAAAGGAGGTGGACTGCATCAAGTGGACCAATAGACCACTGGTGGCACTTACCCACCACTTTTACTCTTATTTTTAAATCTATATATGAATTTGTTTTGGCTAAATTTAGGAGTTTATTATATATATATATATATATAATATATATATAATAAATATAGGGTAAGGATCCTAAAATAACCCTTTGCAAATTGAGAACTTTGAGAACCATTTTGAACCACTAAAAACACCTTTAAAAAAAATTATTTAAAAAAATCATAAAACAAAAAATAACAAAAATTTTAAAAAAGTAAAAAAACCAAAATTCTTATATTTCATTCCGGTTTCATTAAAAAAATAAAAAAAAGACGTAATATACACATATGTATAATTTTATTTAATCTTTAGTTATGTAATATAAACATATGTACAGTATCATTTATCTTAAATTATACACATGTGTATAAAAAAACATGTAAATGTACATATGTATATATTATACATATGTGTATATAATTTAGCTAAACCGAGTTTTTTTTATTTTTCTTTTTATGAAATCGGAATGGTAAAATAAGATTTTTGGTTTTTTTACTTTTTTCATTTTTGTGTTTTTTTTATTTTATGATTTTTTTATTTTTAGGTTTTTTGTGGTCCAAAATGGTTCTTAAAGTTCTCAATTTTAAAAAGGTTCTCTCATGATCCTGATCCAATATATATATATATATATATATATATATATATATATATATATATATATATATATATATATATATATATATATATATAGGGTAAGGATCCTAAGAGAACCATTTGCAAATTGAGATCTTTGAGAACCATTTTGGACCACTAAAAACACATTTAAAAAATATTATTAAAAAATATTTAAAACAAAAAATAATAAAAATTTTAAAAAAGTAAAAAAACCAAAATTCTTATATTTCATTCCGGTTTCATTAAAAATAAAAAAAATAAAAAAACGTCGTATTATACACATATGTATAATTTTATATAATCTTTAGTTACGTAATATACACATATGTACAGTATCATTTATCTTAAATTATACACATGTGTACAAAAAAACATGTAAATGTACATATATGTATATATTATACACATGTGTATATAATTTAGCTAAACCGAGTTTTTATTTATTTATTTATTTTTATTTTATGAAACCGGGATGATAAAATAAGAATTTTGGTCTTTTTACTTTTTTGATTTTGTTTTTTTTTTATTTTATGATTTTTTTTTTATTTTTGAGTTTTTTGTGGTCCAAAATGGTTCTCATAGTTCTCAATTTCAAAAAGGTTCTCTCATGATCCAGATCCTATATATATATATATATATATATATATATATATATATATATATATATAGGGTTGGTATTATTTAAGAACTCCAAAAAAGTTAAGAACTCTTACGAACTGTAAACAACCAAACAATTTTAATTTTTTTTTTTATATATTAACATTAGTTAGGACTAGTTTTATCGTATTTTATATAATTTTTTTTATTACATATATTAATCACAAGTTTACATATGTGTAAAATTTATGTACAAACAAATTTACATGGGTGTAAAGCAAAACATAGATATGTATAAAAACTAATTTTTAAAATTATAATCGTAAATATAGATATAAAAAATGATAAAACTACTCAAATAACAATAACATACAATTTTTTTTATAAAAAACGTTAGTTTTCAAGGATTACTTCAAGTTCTTAAATAATTTAACGGTACTGTAATGATACTCATCTTATATATATATATATATATATATATATATATATATATACTAGCTTGGTGCCCGCGCGATGCGGCGACTTACACGCTCAAACACAACATCGAACGCATAAGCGGTAACCTCACTATAGTACGCTCGTAGCCTGACTATAGTATGCATGTAATGCTGCATCAGACATGTAACCATTCGTCGGTGAACAGGTAACTCGATCTGAAACATGACCCAAGCCCACCAGACCCGTTGCGGCTCTAATTGCATTTTTAAATTTTTAAAAGGTATAGCAATATCATACTCAAATTAATGAGAATAAAATTCTCGTTTTTAGGGTGTAATTCTTTTAAAAAAATATTAACATGTAAAAGAGTTATGGTCGTTAAAACTTCGTGGGGTTGTTGGTTTAGAATAAGGGGGTTATCATGTAACTATTTAATAAGTTAACAAAACTTACCCTTAAATTTAAGGACCATAAATGTAAGTATGCTTGAAACTAAATTGTTAAAACTTTAACTGTACATGATCATAGTATGCAAAGACTATATTACCCCTATATTTTTTAAATTGATTGCAATAGTAATTATACTTTAAGCAATAGTGATTTACCTTTTAAAATTTAAAAGGTACTCCATTCATGTATTATATATAATATAGATATAGATATTTATTAAAAATCATTGCTTCATATACTCAGTTACTATTGATCTTTCAATATCAACCACACATTTATATCATATACTTTCACATTTTCTTTCTTTCTAATCAACTCATGTCATATTAACCTCACAATTCATTTCTTCTCTCATACTCACGTTTTCCCCTTTCTCAATTTAATATTATATACTTAGCATCTATTTATTTTCAAACTTTTTAAGCATAATGATTTTTTATGACGATAAGCAATGATTGCATTATTGTCGTGATATCCTACCATGCTTATAACATTTGAAGTAGGATATTAAGCACATCACAACTAAGGTTAATTAAGAGTAATGCTTTATATCTTACAGATATATATAAAAGTGCTTAAAAGAAATGGATTGATATGATCATTTACCTGAGCCTAAGCGTGATAACCAACCGCTTGACAACGCGGGCTTAAAATACTTGTTTCATATAAAAGCCCAAGTTTGAGCTTTGCATCTTAGTCCGACTAGCTTTATACTTTTTTTTGAATGGCCAGAATGCACGATACAAACAAGTGAGCATTCGTAGCAAATTTTTGTTTAAACAACTATATATTGTACATCACGGGTATTGAACCTTTTACCTTCAATTTTACACTCAAACCACCTTACCACCCCCACCCCCACCAAAGTGGAATGGCATTCACACAAGTTACATCCACCAATACAACGAAATAACATTTAATTTCATATAAACCTAGGTACAAGAAATTAAAACAAGAACGTACAACATTTGTCGTATGCTATCCCTCCAATTTTCCCCTATTGTTATCCATAAAAAAAGAGACGTTTAATATCCTCTTAACTATAATTTTTTTATGTTAAATATATTAGTATATATATTAAAAAATATGATAACAATAACTGAGTAATGTATATATTTAAAAATAAAAAATGCGTGTAACTGTGTATTCTTTGGAGGGGTTCTTATGCAAACTCTTATTTTCGTAATAAAATGGGACAAGTATTTTAGACAAGAGGTGTTAACGTTTGTATATGATTATGTACCATGTCATATAATCATAATCATGCGTCGTGTTTAGTAATTACGTATCAAGTACCGGGCTTTATATTCAAGTTATGTCATCATTTAGGTTATATATTTAAGCATACATGCCATCTTAAAAAAAAATATAATTAAAAAACTTATTTGATTTTTCCAAATTTAATCATATATATACAACAATCCGTAGCTATTAATCAGATTTTATCATCATCTAATCATAGGCATTACATATTTAAATTAGTCTTCTTATACTTCCTACCAAAATAAGCCATAAACACAACTGAATAAAAAACAAGAAATAAACCATAAACTTAATACCAGTACCGGTATTGAATAAGAAAACAAATGGAACAACATACATAGCCATGTAGGTATTAATCTCGAATTTCCCAATTCTGAATTTTTTAATAACTTAATACATACCGAAAATGCTCACTTCAATACCGTATTCAGTAACTACGGGTACTGATACCGATCCCATTTTTCCCAATCCCAGTACCATTTACTCAATCCATAGAACAAAATTGTGCTTCATGTACGTTGAAATAAAACATAAAACTACATAGTATGTCAAAGTTGGTTTTTAAAAAAATCTCATCAAATGCTATAATAACCAATGCATAAACTCAACCAAACAAACAAGCAGCCTTGCTGCTACATACACACTGACACTCATTCTCAGTTACCAACAGTTGTATTCTTCCCTATAACAGGTGTTGCCTGCCAAATCAACGACGACCTCTGCCACCACCACGGCCTCGACAACCACCTCGGCCTCGACCACCTCTTCCACCACCCCTACCCCTTCTATCGTTGCCTCTTGGGTTTGCTTCCTCTACTATTATAGTGCTTCCACTCATCTCAGATCCAGCAAGTGCAAGAGCTTTACTGCAGGCACTACTGTCGGTAAAATCCATGAAAGCAACCCTGAAAATACAGATTAAATTATTAAAAAAAGATTTTTAAAAAACACAGATTTTAACTGTATTAAATAATTAAAAATAATAATAACCTACCCTTTAGGACCTCCAGATTCAAAATCTTTAGGAATAGATATTCTTGAAATCTCTCCACATTGCTTAAAATGCTCCTCGAGGCTAATCCTAATCTGTACAATATTCCAAAAAAAGATTTTAAATAATAATTAACAAAATGTATAACTAAGTGACTTGGAAATTATGAAATGTAAAGCATACACTGTCAAAGCCATCTTCAGTACCAAATCCCTTTACAAATACAGTTGATACCTGAGACTCACCACTCTTCTTCTCATTGCTACATTGTAAAATGTAAAATACAAACATCAATTCAGATATTGATTTCTATCGTACGTTAAAACTTAACGGGAAGCATTGTTACCCGTTAGATGGATCCCTTTTCTTTGCTAAATCAAGCTTCACCGCACGCTCGAGTAATAATTCTCCATTGAGTTTAAGGGCCTGCAAGTAGAATAACACCGATTAGTTAGAACAAATAAATACACAGTAGTTTAATTAGGAAAAACGTATCAAATGAACCTTTTGAGCTGCTTCAGGGGAGGCAAAGTCAACATGTCCAAAACCTGCAAATCTACCATCTTTCTTGGCAAACCGGACCTCAACAACTTCAGCAGTATCTTTGAAGAAATCAACTCTGCAGGGCAGCAAGTCGTTAGAACTGGTCAAGCACGATAAAGTTGTAAACCTTATAAATAAATAAGATGCGCATACATGTGGCTTTCTTCAACAGAGTAACTTAGATTGCCTATAAACAAAGTTTTGGAGTCTGATGGCTGCAAGATGTAGCATAACATTTATTAACAATGCAAGCATACACATTATACTAAAAGAAAACATAAATGAACATAAAACACCAACCGCTAGATTTGCTGTTTCAAAAGTTTGTCCGTTAGATGGATCCTTTTTCTTTCCTAAATCAAGCTTCACTGCACGCTCGAGTAATAATTCTCCGTTTAATTTAAGGGCCTGCAAGTAGAATAATGTCGGTTGGTTAGAACAAACAAATACATAGTTATTTTAGATGGGAAAAACGTATCGAATGAACCTTTTGAGCTGCATCAGGGGAGGCAAAGTCAACATATCCATAACCTGCAAGCCGACCGTTTTTCTTGGCAAACCGGACCTCAACAACTTCAGCAGTGTCTTTGAAAAAATCAACTCTGCATGATAAAAAGTCGTTGAAACGATTACACACGGTAAAGTTACAAAAATATATAAATAAGATGCACATACATATGGCTTTTTTCAATAGAGAAACTTAGATTGCCCATGAACAAAGTTTTAGACTCTGATGGCTGCCAAAAGTAACATAACAATTATTAGCAACGCAAGCATACACGTTAAGAGATAAGAAAACATATATGAGCAGAAAACACCCACCGCTTCCTTTGCTGATGGAGCATCAACCATTTCAGCATCAGTAGCCTGCATATAACTTAATTAAAACCATATATTTTCAATATAACTAAACAAAAAAAAACATTACATTTTTCTTAGCTTCATCATCCCCTTCAGAACCCTCTTCATCATCATCACTAGCATCTTCTGCGTTAGCAGCTGGTGTTACATCTGATTTCGCCTCGGGTGCAGGCTCCTGAACTTCATCTGATTCAGACTTGTTGTTCGAGTCGACTTCATTTTTTGCTGCAACATCACCAGGTTGCTCCTACATAAAAACAACACACTTAATGTTTAAGCAAACTATAAACACAATGTGCAGTCACTACATCTATGCATTACTTAATTACAGATTGTCCATCACTTAATGATTTAGTAATTACCTTCTTCTCTTCTTCACCGTTGACTGTCTTCTGCTTTTTAGTATC
The DNA here is from genome assembly GCF_021521415.1 of Bidens hawaiensis. Taxonomy (NCBI): domain Eukaryota; kingdom Viridiplantae; phylum Streptophyta; class Magnoliopsida; order Asterales; family Asteraceae; genus Bidens; species Bidens hawaiensis. The sequence continues at coordinate 806,132 of NW_027491701.1, forward strand.
CTCTACTTGCTTCTCAACAACCTCTTCTGCATCTCTTTTGCCTATAGCCAGTAAATCATTCAATTAAAATCAAGATCTGTATTCAGATTCAAATATACAGAAACTAATCTACAAAAAAGAGTGTGTTTATTGCCGAACAAAAAAAAGAACATAAACAGAGAACCATATGTTTTAAATCTACAAAGTTTTTTTTAAAAAAATAAATAAAACATAAAAAAACTCATTTTTACATGAATCTTTTCAGAGATTTTGCATACAAACATATGTGGAAGCCGTTTCAGTTATAAAAAAAAATTAAAAAGAGAAGTTTAAAATACACCTTCTACATGTGTTTATAACTTTATATTCAAAAATACTTTTATTTAAACATATAAAAATAAGTGCTGGAGTTTTTTAAATGTAAAACTCATGGTTCCGGTTCCCAAATGAACCTCCCTGTAAAAAGTAAAACATTCAGAGTAAATATTAAGCTATCGTTTTCTAGTAGAAGCTGTTTTAATAAAATATAAAAATAAAACTCAACAAAATAAATGAATTTTGTTTTTACAAAAATGAGGTTTTTTATTATTCAATGACTTCAAGTGTGTTTATATGCAACACCCCCCAAAAAAATGTACAATAATGAAAATTTTACATGTAAAAATTAGTTCTTTTACAAGCTTTTCACACTTAAAATTCATGGTTCCCTGTTCCCCAATGAAACTCCCTTAGAATTTTCGCCGTTTTCCAGCCTGGTGATTTTGCATATAAACACATGTAGAATCCGCATTCAATTAAAAAAAAGTGTAGAAAATATTACAACAATGAATCGTTTTTTTATTAGATCATCTACTACTTGTGTTTATATATTTATGCAAAAACTAATTTTACATATATATAATAATTAGTTTTTTTAACATGTAGAAAAAGAAAGAAAGAAATACTGGATAAAGGTACCGTTTTGGGTTGAATCTGCTACTGGTGCAGCTGCAGCTGCCTGAGCCTGAAACATAACAAGGATTGCTCACTCACTAATACTAATACTAATACTAATACTAATACTAATACTATAGATACAGGAACTAACTAACTAACAAACAGACTGGAAGTTAAAATAAGGTTGGTTACCTTGGCGGCGGCGGCAGCAGATTTCTTGGCGGACTTCTTGGGCATGGATGTATGTATGTATGTATGTATGCAGCAACAAAACAAAACAAAAAACCCCTACGCCCAAATTTATATAAATTAGGGTTTTACCAGCAATATAACATATAAATTATTTTATTTGATTTTGATTTGACGAACGTTAGTTTTAGGTCTTTAACGGCCGTCCTTTTTGTTTGACGGCGAATTGTTAAAGTTGTAAATTCTAAAGATATTTATGTTTAGGGGTTGTTCGTAGGGGTGTACACGGATTGAATCGGATTGGACGAGAGCTTGTCCGTATCCGTCCGTTGAGCTTTTGACAGACAAATGAATGGTTCACGAACACTCTACCGAACGAAAATTCATGTCCGTGTCCATCCATAAGAAATTGAGTTTGTTCGTGTCAGTCCGTTAATATTGTAAACGGACGTTAACAGACAATAATGGACAAACGGACACTAATGGGCAATAATGGAAAACGGACACTAATGGACAAACATAATATTAATCTCAAACACAAATCCAGACAACTTTACCTACAAATTTGAAAATACATCATATAATACCCAAATACACTTAACACTTAATATATTAATATAAAGTTGATCGCTGTAAGAGATCAGACATATGTAATAATACAAAAGGATGATCAATAGCACTAGAATTTCAACAATTAAATTACAATATTGGATAGATCTACACACTTACAATACTGGATGGACGTTACCGAACAAACATTACCGAAAGTAATAGGACGAACGTTACGGGATGAACATTACCGAACGTTACCGGATGTTCACGAACACTATCGAACGGACTTGGGCCTTGTCCGTGTTCGTCCGTTAAACTTACCAAATGAAAATTTGTGTCCATGTCCGGTTCATTTATTAAACAGACGAACATAAAACAAACTTCTTGTTGAACGGACGATCGGACGTCCGGTTCGCTTACAACCCTAGTTGTTCGGTTACTTTTTACTAAGAATTACGGGTTGGTTTTGGTTACATCATGTTAAACTTATTTAAATGTTTTTTTATACTCGAAGTAAGACTTAAAACTTATTATTTTGAACAAAATATTTTAAATGTGAAGTCTCTAATGTGTGTCTAATAAATACTTTTGACCAATTGTTTCGGGCTAAAAAGAACTTCGAGTTAGATCATTTTGTAACATTCCAAATTATGGAATAAATTAATTGATGAAGTAAAATATAATTTTATATTTTACATAAAAGAGTTATAATAAAATCTATTGAAGAAACACTAAATGACCCCGGCAGATTACGGATAATCTTAGGGTGAAGTGGATGTTTCCCACGAGGGTTAGGTCCGGCAAAGATGGTTATTCTTCTCGACCTGCAAAACAGACACCGTAAGCTCGTCACTGAGAAGGGGGGGGGGGGGTTCCTCCTTGTGACCACCCTCCGGCGTGAGAATCAGACTAGATTGCTCTGAATATAAGTGTATATTGAGAGAAATAGCTAGAGAAGATAAGATAATATGAGATGATCCTACCGTTCTAAGGTGTTGGAGTATTTATAGCCGAATGTAGGTTTCCAAGCAGGTACGGCCAGCTGTATAATATTCGTTTTCCACCAACTACGGGCTATGTACGTGCCACGATGGGAGTTGGTGGGTAGGCAGCGGCTGATAGTGACATTTTGTACTGGAGCGTGCTCCTCCTCGTACTATTGTCGGTGAGCTGTCACCCTGTGATTGATTCATGGGCTGCTTTGGTCAGATCTTGTCTATTTTGTCCATACCTTGGCAGATATAGTACAAAAGATCTTCCAGAAGCGTACGGACTGGCTCTTTTGGCGGGAATATTCCCGCCCTGCTCATTCCTTCTTCATGTGACATTACTGAAGTATAAGAGTTAATGCCTTATGCGTGTAGCCTTACTGTTAGTGCGGGTAGCCTTCCTTCTTGGCTTGTACCCATAGCTGTGGGAACAGGCAGGGTACTGTACCAAGGGAGGCTTTCCTGCGGGAACAGCTGGCTTACTGCGTGTAAGGTCTTCATCTCTCTGAGCATGGTGGGTCTTGCGGAGCCAGTTGGTCTTTGCGCAAACGTACCTCTTCAAGGTGTATCTTGCGGGTCCAACTGGGCTTTGCGGGGACCTACCTCTTCATCTATGTAACAAGTTTGATGGGATTATAATAGTGGTATCTTTAATGTGCAAATATTAGAAGCTTAAGTTTTGTTGATATTATATAAAATAAAGAAGAAGAAGGACTTGGTTTGCAAACAAGTTCAAAGTGGGATGCAGGTGTAAAACACCTGGAATCACACGTATCATCATTTTATTTGGATGTGTGTGTTATGTATGGTGAAGAAGGACGGGAAGAACAAGAAGGTGATGGGAGGCTCGATTTTTGTATGAAATTAGAGGTTGAATTCAATGTTTTAACAATAATCACCCTACTCCTATCAAGATATTTTTGTAAGTTTTCTCATCTTCCTCAATCACCGTCAATACATGCACCTTGAAGTTTACTTGTGGATTTAATTTGATCTTCATGATTTATGTTCTATGTAAAATCAAATAATCAATTTCATTGTTTAATTTAGTCATGGATGAATCATAAAACTAGGGTTCATAGTAATTTGGGATTTTTGAATGAGTTATAGTGAGCATGTGGCTAAATGATGCTTGAATGGATTTTTAATAGCTTTTGGTTCATAATTACTAGGTTTGATGTTTCTAACATAATACAAGTGTTAATTTTGGGTTTGAGTTATGAAAAAGAGTTTAAAATGGAGGGTTGGGTCGAATTGAGGATGAAGCATAAACATGATTTTCGCAACTTTTACACTGGTTATAGGCTGTTTTGATAAAATCATATAAAATCAACCGAGCGTCCATTTTGGGTGTTCTTTATATGCTTGGAAACCTTGTAGAGTCTATTTTCTGTAGAATTTTAGAAGAAAAGGAAATATGGTCGTTTAGCAGGTGAAATAGTCCGGTGAAAACAGCTGCGCAGGAAGGGCTGCACATGATTAATTGGTTTTCTATAAACAAGTAAAAAAGTTTGGAAGTCAATGTGCGGAGGAAGAATCCAAGTTGATATCAAACTCAAGCTGACATGCAAAGGTTAGTACCGTGAGTACTCTAATTAGTATGTAAACTTTACATTATAATTATGTGTAGGGTTCATTTTAGCGTTTAGTGTATTTATTTCACTCATGGAAACTTAAGTGGTAAAATAGATTAGTTGAAGATCACTATCTATGGGTTTGGAAATTGAATGGTGTTAAAGTGTTAGTTGTAACAATGTTTGTTACTTATTTGACACAATCGTTGGCGTTAGTTTGACCCGTTAAGATTACTATTGGTAGTGAACATGAACCAAATTGCCCAGATAGTAATAATCACAAAGAAACAACACAAATGCGTATATATTTGTTCACGAGATTAATATCACGTTGGTGGTAGGTCTAGTGGTTTGTTTAGTTTAAAGAGGTTTCGGTCGTTATGGGATGTTGATAAATGGAATTGGAAGTAACCGATCTCGAGTTGCGATATTAATAGATTGTAAAGCGGCTGAGTTCATATATGTATCGTCAGTTTTAATGTCATTTGATGTGATTATAATGCAAAGAATCAGGTACGAAAGGCTCAGGTTCGTACATGCAAGTTGGAAATGCAAAAAGAAATGGAATATGGGGCTGCAGACCTGCAGCCAGCATAGGCTACCTTGGTATTAGCATAGCTTACGCTGGGCTGGGATGGCTACACTGAATCCGTCTGTGTGGAGATGAACACTGACCTAGCGAATGCTACGCTGGGCACGGTTTGAAATAGGATGTTTGATCAATTACAAACTTGTGTTTATTATGTTGGTTTATATACATTCTTTTGTATGGTTAATACTAATCGTGATGTGTAATGCCTTAGGTAAAAAAAAAAACAAAATCCGTATCTTAGCTCGAGATTAGAATGGGAACATGAAGATAATTACTTGGAGAAGAGGATAAAACATTGGATGAGGCAATATCTTGTGGACATGCAAATGAGACGATGTAAGGACAACAAGTATTTAAGTTTGTTCATTACATATGAAAGTATCAAAAGTAAAGCTCCATAGTAGGAAGGCTTGCGTTAAGGTCTCGGATCGGATTAAACAAAGATACCTTGTGTAAATGTGAAAATGATTACTTTCGATACCTCATGTTTGGTATAAAACATGTTAAGAATGTTTTGTAAACTTGTATTGGAGCAAATTGAAATGAAAACCGTAAGTCGTATTTTAAAGGTATAATCAAACTAAAGGTTGTGTAAAGTTTTTATCACCAAAAATATAAAATAAAATTAATGGGACCATTGTTTTTCCGCATAGCAACTCAATTATTTTGTTAGTTAAAACTAGGGTGTTACACATTTAAAGCCCAACAATGAAACCAGAAATCGATTTGTAATCAAACGGAATCCTTATGTTAAAAGTATATTTTACATAGGAAAGATGTATATCCTTTAGAAATTAGTAAATGAAAGGATTATAGTGCGTTTTGCTTTAGTTACAAGGGAGAAAATCATTAATTTGATTATTTGTATTGAATTTGCATATAACTTTTATCTTAAAACTTACCAGGTAGTCATAACATGTTACCAATGAACTCTTTGCATGTTAAACTATTCAATACGTGAATAGTTAAATCAATACAATGAACACAATTTATTCGACAATTTAGCTATTTGTGTTTTCTAAACTTTTCATTGATGATGCTCTAGTCACATTATTAATAAGGTATAGATTGAGCAGTAGTTTTATTGGTAATTTTAGCGACATTAATTTATTTTGGTAATTGGGATTACCTGTAGACCAAATGAGATAATAGTAATATACATTGATGCAAAGTAAAGATGTATAGAGTACATGCTTGATCAAGACGGTCGTGACTTCATTACCAAGGAACTCTTAAGTGGGGTTCTAAGGGGCACCACCCCTTGGTGGGTTCGAGACAACGCATTAAAGTGGTTAAGAGACAACGCGTTGTTAGTGTGAGTGGTTTTAATTGCAACCAGAACGAAATTACAACTACTAAAAAGATAGAATGTAAAATATTATACTAAAATACTTTGTTTAAACAAACCATATGAACGAAAAAAACAAAGCATGCACCGAATTGGTTAAAAACGCCCGTATTTCACAATTTGGACATAAAATCCAAACACCCATGTAGGCACCAATACCTGCGCCACAAGCCCACAATCCAATACACGAACGTCTGTCTTCCTTACCTTAACCAAACACCAATCTTGTTGTTTTTGGTATCATTAGTCTATTTTGGTAACCTATATTAGTTGTAGACCAAATGAGAAATAATAATATACATCGATACAAAGGAATGAAGCTAAGGAACTCTTTAAGTACACGCTTGACCAAGACGATCGCGACTTCATTGCTAAGATAGTTAAGGAGGGTTCCAAGGGGCACCACCCCGTGGTGGGTTCTAGACAACACATTGGAATGGTTAAGTGACATCGTTTTGTTAGTGGGGGTGGTTTTATGTAAGGCCCCGAACCCGGTGACCCTACTTTAGCGTCGGATTTACTCATAAACACAGTTCTTCAAATCAGAGTTTATTAAAACTTTTCGCGGAATATAAAACATCAATCATTTGTTACAAAACATTAAATCTTTTCTTTGATACCATAACACAAAACTTTATATTTAAAACATCTTTACTTCTTTCTTCAAATGCCAGTCGTTCAATCCATGCCGTGTGTCATCCTCATGCTAACTCTATAATCAGCTCACCTGCGTGCATACTAAAAGTCAGCTACGCTGAGTGAGTTCTAGTTAATCGAACGCCATACAATACATACACATACATACATATCTGTAGATACATATCCATACTTCACTAGTTACCCTTCTGTTCTACATACATACTTGCTACCATACATACATACATATCTACAATCACTAACCTCAGTCTACCGAGAGTACGTTCATAGTTTACCGTCTATACCTGTACTCAAGGTCGTGAACACGTACAAGGTTCGCAGTCCTTACCTATGTTCACCATTTATGGTACGTACAAGGATCGCGGTCCTTCCCTATACCATAGTACATCCACAACACGTACAAGGTTCGCAGTCCTTCCCTATGTTGCAACCTAATTCATAGCACGTACGAGGTTCGCAGTCCTCCCCTATGCTACAAAATCAGCACGTATAAGGTTCACAGTCCTTTCCTATGCTGAAATACATCCACAACACGTACAAGGTTCGCAGTCCTTCCCTATGTTGCAACCTAATTCATAGCACGTACGAGGTTCACAGTCCTCCCCTATGCTACAAATACATCACGTATAAGGTTCACAGTCCTTTCATATGCTGACGCCTATCTACATTACGTATAAGGTTCGCAGTCCTTATCTACGTTTACATATATCATCTACTTCACGTATAAGGCTCGCAGTCCTTAACTACGCCATTACCAGCCGAGTCTATGTCCGACAGAAGCTAGAGGGATTTGCCATCCTAACTTACTATGTCGAACGTAGAACTCACATGCCATTCGTGTACCTATATACACATACTTACATTATAACATAAGAACACTCTAGGCATTCTTTACCTCATTCATTTAACAACCATACCCCTTGTCGTTACGTGCAATATCCGAAGATCGTTCACGCCCCGACAAGTATTCATTTGAAATATTCATACATCTTCGATATATAATATTCGTACCTTTATTTTTAACCTGACAGTACGCGCAATATCCGAAGATCGTTTGCGTACCGACAAACAATCATTCATATCTATCACACATATCACATATGACATACACTTATCACTTAGGATAAATGTATTAACAACACATCGAGTATGCACACAGCCCCGAAAACATAACAAGGAATGGGGCTAGAAACTCACCTGAACACGGTTACGTTCACCGTTGATCGTAATCCCTTTCTTCAGCTGTGCACGGCTGACTGTATAACAAGTACACGTATCAAACAACTATCACTACTCATATCATCTTTCCAGTCTTAACTACTACCCACAACGAACGGGGGTCCGGGGGCAGCGCCCCTGGCAGCGGGGTCTAGGGGCGGCAGCCCCTAGCAGGGTCCAAGGGGCAGAGCCCCTGGCTGGGGTCGAGCTGCCAGGTCAGCTTGGAAAAATTTTATTTCCATTAACTGTCTTAACACATTTTTCATTAGATTTTTAATTTATTTTCTAATCGAACTTGACTTTAGGCGAAGTTAACCCTCGGGCGAACTTAGCTCTAGGCGAAGTTAACCTTAGGCGAACTTAGCTTTAGGCGAAGTTACCAGCTAGGCGAACTTAGCTTTACAGCGAAGTTGCCATCAGGCGAACTTGGCTTCAGGCGAAGTTGTCATCAGGCGAACTTGGCCTCAGGCGAAGTTACCAGTTAGGCGAACTTAACTTTACAGCGAAGTTGCCATCAGGCGAACTTAGCTTGCAGGCGAAGTTCATCAGGCGAACTTAGCTTGCAGGCGAAGTTCATCGCTTTGAAGGCGAAGTTGCCCAGTTGCAGGCGAAGTTGTCCAGATCAGCCGCTGTTCGGTTTCTGTCCAACATTTTGAGCGATTTTAACACCCTTGCTATGGTTCAATATCACCCACTACGCTTCCCGACCATTTTCGGTCGCTTATACACTAAAAAGCTTGGATCTTTAAACTTCAAAGATCAAGAATCATACCTTTTTGAGCTTGTTTGGATCTCGTTTAACTTGTTAACACACTAATCGCTCTCTCTCTCTCTCGGATCTGCCCGTTCCTCTCCTCGGCCCGGCGGCGGTGTAGATGGTGTGTGTGTTTTTGGAGTGTGTGTGTGTGTAGAAAGTAAGGAAATGAAGATATTTTTGGGTTTAGGGGATATTTATATCCCTGAAATCTCATGGACCTAAGGCCCATTCTCATTTAACCCGTCTCCATTAATCCAACACTAGCCCGACTCATACCAACTCCTACTCTATTATTTATTTCCCGAACCCGAGTCAACTTTCCCTCTATTATTAAGTAATATAATTAATATCATTTTGGAAATTTCGGGATGTTACATTTTAATTGCAACCGAAACGAAATCACAATGACTAAAAGGACAGAATGTATAATAATAGACTAAAATAACTTGTTTAAACAAACCATATGAACGAAAAAAGCCAAAATACGTACCGAATTAGTTCTCAAAACGCCCGGGAGTTTGGACAAAATATCCACAAACACCCATGACCCATGTAGGCACCAATACTTGCGCCACAAGCTCACAATCCAATACGCGAACCAACGTCTGTCTTCCTTACCTTACCTTACCTTAAGAACCAAACACCAATCTTGTTGTTTTTAGGTTACAAACCAAACCAAACCAAACCCATCAATCAATTTAACCCAGATCCCGTTATCTTTCAACGACAACCCACTTTCGTATTTCAGTTCAACATTATTATTTTCGCTGCTGCATAGATTAATGAATTCAAGGTTTGTGCTTTTTCTCTCCAATTATTATTATTACTATTTCATGTTCTTTATTTACCCTCTTTTCTTTTGGGATGTCAATGTCACAATCTAAATAATAAAGTTTTAGTTTTTTTGATTTTGTGACGACTTTTGAATATATATTGTGGGTGCATGCAAATTTGACATGGGTTGTTTTTACTTTCTTAGTTTGATGATTACGATGATGTGTTATTGTGATTGTATCTTGCAACTAAAGCACCTATTTTTATGATTTTAAGTTAAGATATAAGCTTAATTGACCTCTATAACTCATGTTTCTAATTTTCTTGGATTAAAAAGGTTAAAATTTTAATGTTAATGATTGTGTTTTGAAACTGTTATTTGGTTAGTTAACTTCAGTTCACAATAATCAGCTCCTAATGCTTAGACTTAGACAAACAATTGATTTTGATCATTTGAAGGTTAATTGACTAGGTCACACTAGCCTTTAATGTTTGGTCATTTAATATATGTATAGTATGTGTACCTAGATGACTTTTAATTATGGTTTTTCTTCTATTCAGGAAGCAGTAAAGGTCGATAAGGTGATACTTATTATACTCACATTTGTCTATACAAAGTGTGAAGAGGCTATAATGAATTTAATGAGATTAAAGTGCAAGGATAAAAGATAGGACATCATGTGTCAACCATGCAAGTATTTAATCGGTTTAAATCATCCCAAACAAACTTCTCGTCGTGCCTTAACCCGTTACACTGCCGAAACAAATCGTTTTTTCGGGAATAATGTTTTTACAAGATATCTATCGAGTTCTTCGAAGTTATCAGGCGCTAACTCTACAAGATTTCTTGTGGGATCGTATGCAAATTCTAGTGGTTCTTTTAGGTTTTATAGCTCAGAGGGTGATGGAAGTAATGCAAGTGAAAATAAACATGTGCCGTTAAAAAATGTTTCGGAAATTGATAAGGGTGTTATCGGTAAAGGAAATGTAAAGGAGGGTGTGAATCAGAGTGATGCACATGCTTGTTTAGGAGAGCAAGATCAGAAGGAATGGCTTCTTAATGAGAAACTGGCTATTGAAAGTAAAAGAAAAGAGTCGCCTTTTTTAACCAAAAAGCAAAGATTCAAAAACGAGTTTGTAAGGAGGATTATTCCATAGGAGAAACAAACGATTTCATGGGATACGTTCCCTTACTATGTTCAGTAAGTATATAGTTTTACTTTTGTTTTAATGTATTTGTTTGCTTGATGCTAATTTATTCTTTTGCAGTGAGCATTCCAAGAATCTTCTAGTGGAATGTACGGCTTCTCATTTGAAAAACAAGTCGTTTGCTACTACATACGGTTCACGCTTAGATTCTTCAAGTGGGAGAATCTTGCTTCAGAGTGTACCAGGTATTTATAGACAATTGATTCCAATCACCTACCTTGAAAGAATTTGTGTAGGTTATTTTCATCAAAGGGTCAAATGTGGATTGCAAGAGTCAAGCGAGTTGACAGTCATCCGTAGTCGTTTTGTTAAGAAAAGTTAGATTTTTGTTGAGTTGCAGTTTTTCGTGATCAATTCTAATTCATTACTTGTTTATGTACTTCTAAAAAGTGAACAAAATCGAGCCGACGTGTCAGGTTTTTGCAGTCATATTTAATACATTGGATGCTTATATAATTATAGAATATTAACAAAAAAAATTTGTTTGTGTGTGTGTGAATGATTTGATGTTGCAGGCACTGAGCTTTATCGGGAGAGATTCATCAGAGCACTTTCACGAGATTTACAAGTTCCCCTATTGATTCTTGACAGCAGTGTTCTTGCTCCTTATGTAAGTTAACACCATGTTTGTCTTTTAGCTGTTCCAAGAACCATGCAGTCATCTTTTATCCTAATTTGTTCTCAAATTCTTAACTTGATGGTTAATTGTTGCAGGATTTTGGTGAAGATGAGAACGAATCAGAGGGAGAATCAGCTGAAGAAGTTAGTTCTGAATCAGAAATTGAGGACGAAGCAAGCAATGAGGAAGAGTGGACTAGCAGTAGTGAGTCAAAATCAGATGATGAAGATGTTGAGGCTCGGGCCGAAGCAGCCCTAAAGAAGCTTACTGGAAATCTTGAAGGCTTTGCAAAGGTTTATTTATTTATTTATTTATATATTTTAGGCTTTTTGGTCATTTTATCTAGACTTAAAAGAAAAATTAACAGAAGTTGGTGTTAATACCCAAACTCGTGACAAAATTAAAGCCAAGCATCCCAAACATGCAACTTTGTAAACCTGTTACTTTGCCTAAATCACAGGGACCATCTGTGTAGTTAACTCTTTAGCTTATTTTAGTAACTTAGCATTTTAACCTGTAACAGAACATTACGGTTGTTAGGGAGATTTCTTCTGAATCTTCAAAGCAGGAGGATACTGAGTCTTCTGAGGAAGCAAAAGAGCCATTAAAGAAAGGTATAATTCATTTTTTCGAATCTATGCAGCCCAAATGTTTTATTCAGTTATTTATATGAAATATATTTTCTTTTTTATTTATAGATGCTTCTGTGAGATAATAGTAACGTTCTAGTGATATTTTATATACTTTAATCAGGGGACCGTGTCAAGTATGTTGGGCCTTCTGTCCGTGTGGAGGAAGATAAAAGGGGCATAGACACTGGCCAACGTGGGGAGGTTTATGAAATTGAAGGAGAATCAGTTGCGGTTATTTTAGATAGTGCAGAAACTAAGACAAGCGATGCGAAAGATAATGAGCAATCTGACACGCCACCAATATACTGGCTTTATAGTAAATCTTTATTTAACTTTGTAGCTGATATTTTCATAATCATTTTGCAACATGCTTAACTAAGAAGCATAAAATGAGTCAATAGAGTTTCTTATTTTGTTTATTGTGTTGATCACAAATAATTGTTTATTTGCAGTGAAGCATGTGGAGCGTGATTTAGGTACTGAAGCTGAAGACTGCTATATTGCAATGGAGGCGTTATCTGAGGTTACATAAGCACTTTAATAGTTCCTAGTATTTTCAGTTTCAAAAGTCAAAAAAACTATAAGCTTAAATATTTAATTTGTTACTTTCTTTTAACTACGATGGCAGGTTTTGTCGTCTGTGCAACCACTTGTTGTGTATTTCCCAGACTCGTCTTTGTGGTTGTCACGGGCCGTTTCCAGTTCGAACCGCAAAGAATTTGTGAATAAACTTCAAGAAATGTTTGACAAGATAACGGGGCCTGTTGTTTTAATATGTGGGCAAAACAAAGCTGCAACTGGATCAAAAGAAAAGGAGAAATTTGTAAGTTTGAATCTGCATTTTTTTATTCTCTTATTTAAACATTTTGGTAATCTTATTTGTTTTCTACTTTGTCAGCAGACTATGATTCTTCCAAATCTGGGCCGCCTTGCGAAACTGGTATAACAACCCCTCCAATAAAAAAAAGAGAATTAATAAATTTTTAGTTGCAATCAATACTTATATTTTTTACTGCAGCCTCTTTCTTTGAAGCGACTTACTGAGGGACTAAAGCCCACAAGAAGGCCAGAGGACAATGATATTTATAAAATATTCACCAACGTTATGTGTCTACATCCTCCAAAGGTACATACATATAACAATCTTCACAAAAAAATATAGTTATTAGATGCGCAGTTAACTTTCAGTGATCTTTATTTGTCTTTTGTTCAGGAGGATGATTCCCTTAGAGTATTTAATAAACAAATTGAAGAAGACAGACGGATTGTTATATCACGAAGTAATATTAATGAATTGCAAAAGGTATAAATAATTTTTAGGGCTTAAGCTAGTCAGTTAAAATATACTTTAGCTGTTTGGATGAAGCTGTAATTTTCTTTTATAATACCGTAGTTTCATGACTTCATCAATGCATTACTCACTTTTTATTATATTTTTTAGGTTCTTGAGGAAAATGAGCTAACTTGTGTGGACCTCTTGCATGTAAATACTGATGGAGTGATACTGACAGCCAAGAGTAAGATCAATTATTAATTAATTTATTTTTATTTTTATTTTTTATTATTATTTATTAATGTTCACGTTAAAATATGTTTTGAATTTGCAGAAGCTGAGAATGTTATTGGGTGGGCTAAAAATCATTACTTATCAACTTGTGATCTTCCTTCCGTCAAGTCAGATAGATTGAATTTGCCCCGGGAAAGGTAATTAATATATTTGATTAACCATCAGTCAGTTTGCTAAGCGGTTTGTTTAATCTATTTTCACCATCTTATTTTGCGTGTCCCATTCCATGACGTGTGACCACACAATCGAGTTCACTATCTCGTTTGTTAAGCGGTTTGTTCATCTATATGCATTATGTTTAAGCTGCCATCGTTTTCAATAAGTAGCCTTGAAGTTGCAATTTTGAGATTAACCGAGCAGGAATCAATATCCAAGAAGCCAACACAGAACCTGAAGGTTTGTTTCTTTTTTTTTAGTGGTAGCAATGTCAATACATTTATTTATGAAACGAGTCATTATGGGTTAAGTTTGTATAAAAAGTATAGTAAAATTAAAAAAACAAAAAACAAAAAGGTAAGGTCAAACGAGGGTCAAAATTCGGTCAGAATGTATATTATATTTTTCGTAATTATGTTTGACGCAGTAATTGCTTATAAAACAATTCAGGCAAAAAGTGTTTTGGGTCAATCCGAGCCAACATGTTTTGACCCACACACACTGACCCGTTCCTTCAATGCAACCTGTAAACATGTGTTACTTGTGGCAGAATCTTGCTAAGGATGAATATGAAAGCAACTTCATTTCAGCAGTCGTTCCACCCGGTGAAATTGGTATTAAATTTGATGATATTGGTGCTCTTGAAGATGTGAAGACAGCATTACATGAATTAGCCATTCTTCCGATGAAAAGACCCGAGCTTTTCTCACATGGGAATCTATTGCGGGTACTTTTTGTCGTTTTAGGCTTTTTCTTTTTCCGATGGGCAAGTTGGTCATTTTACAATATTTGTAACTAACAAAAACCTCTTGTCAGCCTTGCAAAGGAATATTGCTTTTTGGTCCACCTGGAACCGGGGAAAACGCTTCTTGCAAGGGCACTTGCAACTGAAGCAGGAGCTAATTTTATCAGCATAACCGGGTCCACACTTACATCTAAGGTACTTTAAACTTTTACATTTTTAAATCATTAATTGTTTTAGAATTATTAAAAATAATTTATTGATTTTGTTGCTCACTTGTGCAGTGGTTTGGTGATGCTGAAAAACTTACAAAGGCCTTGTTCTCATTTGCCAGCAAATTGGCACCCGTTATCGTGTTTGTTGATGAGGTGAGTTACTTTTAATGTTGATAACCGTTTAAGAGCCCTATTGTTTTTAACAGAAGTTTAAACCATTATGATTTCTATACTTTTTGATTTAAGTCTTTTCAGTTATTCACAGTTTAGTTGAATATTTAAACAGGTTGACAGTTTACTGGGTGCCCGTGGTGGTGGATTTGAACATGAAGCAACGAGACGAATGAGAAACGAGTTTATGGCAGCATGGGATGGATTGAGGTCAAAAGATAGTCAAAGGATTCTCATTCTTGGTGCCACAAACCGACCTTTTGATCTTGATGACGCCGTGATCCGACGGTTGCCACGAAGGTAAGATGATATTAAAGAATGTTGCGTGTTTTATATTGGGTGTATTGCACTTCTGGTTAATTTCTACCTAGTGATCTTACTTTCAAAGTAAGCCCCTTATAAGGGCCTGTGTTGTTAGTTTATAATCAGTCTTATTGGTTTTAGGATTTATGTGGACTTGCCGGATGCTGATAACCGTTTGAAGATACTGAAAATATTTCTTGCTAAAGAAAACACAGAACCCGATTTTGATATCCGAGGTCTTGCTAATGCAACTGAAGGATATTCAGGGAGTGATTTGAAGGTATTCTTCTCGTTTACATGGTATTTGTCTAGAGGTTAACTGGCTTGATCAATGGCTTTATCATGCCTATTAATATCTATCTTTTTCTGCAGAATCTTTGTATTGCTGCAGCATATAGACCTGTTCAAGAACTTCTAGATGAAGAGAAAAAGGTAAGCATTCTTCTGCCTTACTGACTTATGAATATTTCTTAAAAAGATTTTGTCTAGAACTTTGGATAACACGTGTTATTTATTTTGGCACAATGCTTGCAATGACTAACGTTTTCAAGCTGTTTTTGTAGGGAAAGAAACAGGATACAACTCCATCATTAAGACCGCTTAACTTGGATGATTTCATCCAATCCAAAGCCAAGGCAAGATCTTTCATTTGTTATATTTGCTTGCTATTTGTCTATTAATCTTTATTCCTTTCAATCCATTAACTTTAATTGAAATATTGATAAAAAGTTGTTAATTTGTGAAATGTTGAATGAATAGGTGGGGCCATCGGTTGCTTATGATGCTGCAAGCATGAATGAACTCAGGAAATGGAATGATCAATATGGAGAAGGCGGAAGCAGGAAAAAATCACCATTCGGTTTTTGATGCTACCCGCATTGTTAAAGATAGAAGATTAATGTAGGCAGTCATCATTGTACTTGTAATTTTTTGGGAGAGTGGCTTCTGGGCATGTGTTCATCCCTCAAATCAACTGTGTTAGAATGATAGATATCAGCTGATAGCAATGTGTTCTTCAACAATTTTCTATTAATTTCAAAAGATTTTATCTTTACCAGAAAAGACATAGGGTAGCACTATTCTAACCTATTTATGTTTGATTTTAGATAGTTTAATGAGTGGAAAAAAAGCGTCTTTTATGGGCGCTTCTGTCGGGCGCAATTGCATCAAATTTATGTTTATTCAATGCAGCAAAGCTATGCTTATTCATACAGTCGTCCGGTCCACTAAACCAGAGCAAGGTTGCTATTAACTATTAGGATAACTGTTTGTTGAGTGAATTCAAATGCAGGAACTATTATTATACAAATTACAGTTATAACTGACTAACGAACAAGTCCGAGATTGAGGATACCCCAAGAAGTCTGCGGCCACGATTTCTCTTTCACTTTCATCACCAAAACTCTGCACCACGCGACCCACCCTTCCCATGACATTCTCTTATCCCACGGACTTCCCCATTCCAACAGCAGCCTCAACCCTTCTTCAGCCTCCTTGTCCGCCTCATCAAACCGCCCTTGACTCAGATAAATCTGACTCAACCACATGCGGCTCGCCCACAAATGGATTCTTCACCACACTCCTTTCCAGCACCTCTGCACATCCATCCAGCCCTCTCTTAGACACTTCGCAAACGCCTTCCCAGTACAAATCCCTTGCCTCTATCTGATCCTCAGGGCTCAGAAGTTTAGTGCAGTATTCAAATATTGGTGGCACCACAAGCTCTAGATCTTCATCTCGGTTACCCGTTTTGCCATGTTTGATCGAGTATATCTGTTCTTCTCTTACAATCAGTGTGTAAATTGCCGCCATTCTCGAAATGGAATTTCTCCATAGGCCTGCATTTTACACAGCATAATTAGTAAGAGGTATTATTAGTCAATTATATATAATCACACATGTACACCAAATTAAGGGTATAATAGTCATTACATAAACTTTTTCTAATTAAAATAGTATCAAAATAGGTAAATTTGTCGGTTTGTTTCTTAAATAAACGAACTTCCCATCAAACAATTACCTGGTTTTCCATCCCCGGGCCATAACCCGGTCGCCCACTCATTACCGGAAAACTTCAACAACCCATCCGAATTACCAAACAACACATCCTGAAAACTAAACAACTGATCACTAAAATCCGCAATGGTCAACAACAAAAACGTGGCGACCAGTCGCCTCGACAGCCTCACGTCCTCACCCGTCTTAATATGCTTCAACACCACACCGTCTTCCGGCAAAACCGACCGCAACTTCCTCCTCCACTCTTCTTCATCTTCAACCTCACCTCTCGTCGCATTAACCACCGACGTTTCAGACTCCTTCACGTGCCTCACAAGCTCCGGTTCCTCGTAACAAAACAACAGGTTGTCGTGAATCAGCTGCTGACGTGGCACGACGCAGAAGAGGTGGATCAACCGCTCGGCGTGTTGGCCGACGTGGCCGCGGATGACGTCACGGCCGGTGGAAGGGTCGAAGATGGCGAGGTTGACGTAGGAGTTGGAGTATGCGGAGTGGAAGAGTCCGCAGAGGCGTACGGCGTCCGGTGCGTTCCATATGGTGAGGATGCGGTAGATGTCGGTGAGGTGGTCGAGGAAGCTGCCGTGCTTGTGCCAGCACTCGCCGGCGCCCACGGACTTCAGGACGGAGATTAGGGACGGGAGTCTGGCGTCGATGGTTTCGAGTTGGCCGTGCGGAGTGTAGTAGGGTTTGGAGGTGGGTGGTGGTGATGGCTGTTGCTGGTGGTGGTGCTTGGGAGGTTGAAGACGGCATCGTTTTGGATTTTTGTTTTGTCAGTGAGTGAGAAGAAGAAGAAGAAGAATACAATGGCCAGTTGGCAACTTTGTAGTGATGATAGGTTTTATACTCTTATGGGATGAGAAATAGTTTAATAGTTTCTGAAAACAATCGTACTACTCAAATTTGGACCTTCATGTTGTTGTCTTATTTGGCTAACATTTTATCCTAAATATATGTACGTATATCCGTTCCGTACTCGTACACGTATCTGTAACGATTTAGCCTATTTTATAAGGGTATCGGTACTCGTTTTTGTTGAATATCAATACATGTATTGGTACATGTTTTTTATTGATTTTCGGTACATGTATAATAGGATACAGGTACGTGTATGGATACATGTACTATACTGAGCTCATCCCTACTCTAGCGTAACACTAAGTGAGAAGAAAACCTACCCAGTAGGTTCGGGATCAGAAATGACAGTCAGACAAGGCCTAGCTCAAGCCTTTCGTTACCAAATCCATCAAAATTGACAAAAGTATGGATCAAACTTGGGTCTTCACTAAAAAACTCAATCCTTTTACCACTGACCAGATTGTGTGGCAGGCCACCGTACTACTAAATTTTAAAGGTCTCGTTGTCACACTCTAACTAGATTGTGTTTTCTTAATCAGGTCCAAGCTAGCTTTAGAGTTTGGTTTGGACATTCCCATATAAACAATACCGCCAATTGCCACTTGACAATCGCTATGTTATCACAAAAACATAACTCTCAGGCGTAACACACTATGAAACAAAACCTGGATATACTTGAGATCCGAATTGACAACCTTGCATGGCGAAGCTCAAGTCCTTCGTTAGAGTTTTCACTAAAAAAATCTCAGTCATTCTATCAGTAGGCTATAAGTGGTGAATACGATTTTAATTGATTAATTGGGATGAATAAGTTAATTGATTAATTGCTTAAAGTATTTATCTTTTTACTAATATAAATTAAAGGCATAACTTTTTGTCTTTTTGGATAAGGTTTTTGATGATATAAATATTAAATAGTTAATTAACACTTTATAATATTCGGGTTTTTTTCCCTTTTACAAAATGATTGGCTCTTAACCTTTGACTCATATGAAGGGCTACTAAAAAGATTAAAAATCAAGATAATTATTTTTAAAATGAATTTTTTTACATTTTAAAATCTTTAAATAACTTTTAGGTAAATTGGAAAATATTTTTAATAATTTTCCAATCATCCAACTTTTAGGTAAATTGGATGATTTTAATAATTTATTTAACTATAATTTTGACCGAAAATATTTTTACCACGAGTCCCTATTTTCAAAGTATTCGTTTACATTAGACCTCGTTTAAAAAACCTTAACCTCATTAGATTCTATCATGTCACTATTTACTATCATATTATGATTTATGACCCGTTTTTATATTATAACCTATGACCCATAAGGCTTTATAAATTTTTGAATAATAAATTATTGTTTTATACGGGTATTTATACACACTTTTAAGTGTTGAATTAAAAATATGTGGGTATTTATGTCAGTATAATAAAAGTATTTATATCATTAATGAAATCATATCTATATTTTTTATTAAATCAATTTATATACGCTTTTCTGTGTAGGAAATGAATGTGATAAAATTAATGAACGATATTTATAGGTCTAAGAAGATAAAAACAAAAGAAAATTGTAAATAAATATCTGTTTTATTCTTACGTATTTATTCAATTTCCATAGATCTAAGGAGTTCTCATCCCTCTTTTTCAAATATGTAATACAACAACATGTTTTTAGTCATACTAATATTATATACGATGTTCTCTTTTTATGTCATTTATAATGAAACATCTTATCATCTTTTGTTACAATTCGCTATTTCATTAAAATATATATTTACAACTTATAAAATCACCATGCGCATTTTTTTTGTGATTATAAAGAAATTGCGTGAGAATGCACCACATATTTGTATGAATATTTCATTAGAAAAATATAATTTGAATGTATTAAACTATTTAATTTGATAAAATATAGATTTTGTTTAATTTAATCATTTAATTTCTATAGTTTAATTGTATTTCTTTTAAACTTCTCGTGTATCACACGGGTTCTAAAGCTAGTATTTAATATAACAATATCATTTTATATACACAACCTACCTATTCTAATAAAGTAAAATAATTGTAGACACAATTTAGTTTGTGGTTAATCCTCACAAATTTTTCCCCTCCAAAACTAATATATGTCACAAATCAATAATTATTCACTTATCTTTTATATTCCGTTTATATTATATCTATAACATAATTAAATTATTCACTTTTCTTTACAATCTATTTATATTATATCTCTATACTTTATAAAATAAATATTTACATATATTGTTAGAATATATTTCACAATATACTTTGTGAAATTCAAAAATCAACAAACCGTGTTTGTTAAATATTGAAAAGAATCTAATTGTATATGTTATCATTAACATATTATATTATATATATTGTTGAATATTTTAAATAAAAAAAAACTCTAATATGTTTTCAATTTACGAAGTAATATTTAATCATTAAACTTTTTAGCCATCGTAGGGATTACTTTACCATTAAATTCAAAACGATTACAATAAAATTGCACAATAAAGTGGCATGCAAACAAGCAACAAGTTGCGCCGGAACCCACTTTTGAATAACAATACCAATCCTACTAAAACCGAAGCTTTGGGACCTAGGTGCCGAAGAGGTTCCGTATACAACGCGCTGAACCCTACTCAAAAAATTCATAGCCAATAGGGCCAAAAAATCAAATGTATCAAAAGCAAATAGGAGAAACACCTGTTGATTATAAATATATGCTTAAAAGTTGATTAATTTTTTAAAAATAAATCCATTTAACTATTGTTGTTTTTGGACATTGTCATATAAATTTATAAATTAAAAATATATGATTTAAATCATCTATATATTTTTTTTGTTTAATTTAGTAAACTATACATATATGTGTTAAATTGTAAGGATAGTATATACCAATCATTCTTAAATATAATAAATTTTATCATATTTAATTTCTTGGGCTTTTTTATTATCAATGATTGTTTCGGGTTTTTTTTTGTGGAACTTAAATTTGATCGTTACAGTTTAAGAGTGGGTAAATAAATCGTTTGGCACAAATTAACTACATGTGGCTCAAATTTGTCACGGGTAAAAAATGGGTAATCTGAACATTTTTAAAGTTTAAGAATGCAAATAGAAATAGATTTATCATCAAACTTGTTGCGGGCTCAAAGTTTTGATTTGAAAATGTAAAATACATGAAAGTTAGAATTTTAAATGTGACTGAGTTTTGTTTTTAATTTTAAGGGCATTTTTGAAAATAGTTAAAAAATTCGAGATTTTGCACATTGAGTATTTTTCCCATTACTATTAAAATTTAAGAAAAAATAACAAACACTTCCGACATGCCACATTCATGCCTATCAATGCTTCTAATTTTTATCAAATTAGAAACATTTGTTTTAACATTAACTTTTCCTTGAATATTGATTAGAATTATGTATGTGAAGCATGTCAAACAAAATTATGCTCAAGTGAAACAAAACATTCACAAAATTGAACGGGTTAACATGTTATTTTTTTTGTCAATTGGCAATGTCAAGAAACCCTTCAAACTAATCAAAAAATTTTCATGGTGTAGCTTAAAACTATTATTATATGAGAAGTATTCTTCAAAATTGGTTCATAACCAAATTTATTTCAATTATACATATATAATATTGAGAACAAATTTTCAATAGATTGAGTGTTCTTGAATATGTTTTTGCACATGCATTTTTTTTATTAATTAAGTTCATTTTATTTTTTGGAAAAAAAAACATTTTTTGATAAAAATAAAATCAATTTATGTATAATGATACAAGCATAGATGTAATACATTTTACTATATATATTATGTATTGTTTTATTTGTAACTTAATTATTTAGTTTATCTCGTGTAGTACACGGGCTTTAAAGCTAGTATTTAATATAACAATATCGATATGAATGTTTTACTATACTTATAATAGTTTTTATTTTTATTATATATTCTGACAGTTCCACATGTCATTCAATTAGACCCTTCGCATAGGCTGCCAAATGTACAAGTTTCCATTTTTACAATCTCCCCTTCATGAATAATAAAATGAAAAATGTGTTGTTGGTCGAAATTGAACTCATTGCATTGCTTTTAAAATGTTTGTGGCTTATCAACTTAACTAAGATGAATTGATGTTAGCCCTCTATTTTTCTTAATTGGTATAGATTCACAACCTTCCATTTTGATTTATTTTAAATATAAATACAAATTATTTTACTAATCTATTTACTTTAGGAAATTATTTATATCTTATGAATCCTCAAGCTTTTATCCCTCGTATTACGGGGTTGTTTTACGTTATTCGTTTCACATATTTATATATATATGCTTGTATTTTTTAATTTTGTTTATTGTAAGAAAGTTAATAATTTAATTTGGATTTGATAATGAAAGGGTTTCACAAATAAATGAGATGTTACAATCCGTTTTAAAAGATATATGGGATTGGTGAGACCCGTGACCCGTTTATTTATTTTACTATAAAATTGTTTCTTAATTATTAATAATATCTTTTTTTTTAAATAAGATATTAATTTTTAGTATATCCATATTTTATTGGAATTTTATATCAAATATTTGGTTAGATTAATTTTTAATTTAATGAGATTTTATAACCCATTTAAGTACTATCTGGGTTTGGTAAGTGATGTATATAAAATTATACATCCTTTCAGCATCAAATAATCTCTAAAAACTGTAACTTCTATCAAATAAACTAGCTCAGAAGGCTACTTATCACACTAAAATGCAATTTCAGGTAAACCCAAGCCTTAAACGAAGAAACAAGTGAAAAGACGAAGAAAAACGAAAGAAAATCCAAGAAAAACCTCAAACATGCCCTCATGCTTCTGAACACAAGAAAAGGCAAAATTCTACAAGAAAAGACAAGTACTGGACACAAAAACACGGGGCCGTGCCTACTCAACCACGGGGTCGTGGTCACCTTCAGATAAGACAAAAAGAATTTAGCATATGTCATTAAAAAGCACGGGGCCGTGCCTCATGAAGCAAGCCCCCCATGGTGAGTCATGTACGATATGAAAACATGTGACTGGACACCTGGACACAAAGGGCCATGCCTCATAAAGCACGGGGTCGTGCCCTTCTCTCCAGACAACCTATAAATAGAGGCTCATGTTGCACTCATTTGGTGTGCTTGAAGAAAATATCTAAACAAGTTTCACTTATAAAAACACCCACATTACACTCATATTGAAGATCTTGTGAGGAGTTTGAAGGCTTGGAGGTTATCATCCATCATTACTGTGACATTCATCAATTTCGGGTCCGATTTGTATTCGTTTTGTAATTGTTTATTATGTAAACTGACCCGTTTTGTAAACCGAAACTTATGATATAATCAAAATGATGGATTTTATGTTACAATATTTGTTTTACACTTGTTGGGTCTCAAAAACATCCTTTTCGGTCCTTAAAACGCTTAAAACGAACTCCAGGGACCATTTTTGCCATTTTTGAAAGTTTTGAAAATATACTCGCCCAAACCATCGCGCTACGCGATGGGAGACCCTCTTGGGTCGTGTATCGTGAAGGGGCATCAGACAGCAGCTGCAGATTATGTTTTCTTATTGGTTCTATTATCCAAAATCCGGATTTTACCCACTAAATCACTTGTTTAACCAATTTAAGCTTATCCTATAAATACATGACCCTCTCCCACATCCATCCCTACTCATAATTCATTTTCTCACTCAAATTTAAGGTTATTTAAGGTTGTTTTTCATTGTTCTTGAAGGTTTGACTTTAAAAGTCAAACTGATCAAGTCTTGCATTTTAATTAGCTTACTTAGTCTCAATTAATACTTGAAGCTTATGGCACAACATATATATAATATACACTCCTTGTTACCTTTGGTGGTCACTTCCTCGGTCTCGGTCGGAGTGTCGGCCTCGTAAGGCAAGGCTACATGGAGGACTTTCGTAGTCCTTGATATATATATAATTATATAACTTGTTTATATATATTAACCATGCTTAACTTTTGCTCTTTTTAGTTTGTATATCATATTTATAAAGTTCCATGGTTATGCGTTTGTAGAGACTAGTCTCGGTTTAACCGTAAATAGCTTTAAACCGTATACCGAACTTTGTTTACTAGTTTTGTTAAATAATTGTTTAAACATGCTTATTGTTAGATTTAAGTTTCTAAAATCATTTTTATAAGTTCTATGGCTATTGCTTTGTAGAATCTTACCTCGTTCTTAACCCGAAACAAGATACAAACCGAAAACCAAACTTTTGTTTAAAGACTTTATTGTTAATTTTTTGGTTGTAAAACTTAAGTATCATCATTTATAAATTATTATACAAGTTCTTTGATATTTGGGAATGTGGCAAACCATCCAGGAACTTACTGTGAGATGGAAACCGAAACAAACCGAACTAAACCGATTTTTAGTCGCTTAAAACACACAAGTGTGTTTCTAACTATCAAGACTTGAGTATTCCTTTAAAAATAGTTTATAAACTGATTTTAAATATTTTCTCAAAGTACTTGGAATGTTGAATCCAACTTGATCTTATAACAAAGTTTGGACCGACAAAACCGAACACTCGCTTAAAGGACGTTATTAGTTCTAAAACAATAGAACTACATACTTGGTTAAGTCTTTTAAATTTTATTGAGTTATCTCATGACCTTCATTATTTTGGAAAGTTGAATTTTGGTTTGACTAATTATCAAGACCCGAACCAACAACCCAAAATACTCGTTAAAACCCGTTTTAGTATCTATATTATAAAGGGACTTGCATTCTTGCATTTTTACCCACCTTTTTAAAGATTATTATTATAATTTCTTGAATATTTACATTTTAAACCTTAAACTTTAAATTGTTTGCATTTCTTATCATTTATTTTATTTAAAGACTTCCTAGACAACCTTTTTAATACAAGATTTCCTTTCATCTAGACCTTGCTCGTTAAACCTCATCCTTCCGGTTACTCGTCATTTTACCGATCAAATTTATTACTTGAATGTGAGTACTTTCATCCCCCGTTTTCCATCTTTCGTTTTGGGGGTGATATTGCATACTTATTCAAACCAAATGTTTTATACTTGAGTTTTAAACCACAAACTTTATTGTATACTTTACTTAGATAAATGCTCGATTTGTTGTTATATGCTTACATGCTTAATTGCTAATGTGTTTGCCGCTTTTGGTTGGTTGATTCATAAATCCTTAGCTATTTGGTATTCTCTTATAGCAAGGTGTCATTAATGTATTCTTATTAACGATTTCATACAAAATCCTAGACTATTTGGTATTCTCTTATAGAAAGGTGCCGTTAATGTATTCTTATTAACGATTTCATACAAAATCCTAGACTATTTGGTATTCTCTTATAAAGGTGTCGCTAATGTATTCTTATTAGCGATTTCATTTATCCTAATTGTTGCTATTATTTATCGTTGTGTATACAAGTTGTAGCATTTTTTATTATATACTTACTGTTCAAAACTATAAAATTGCTCACCAACCTTTGTGTGTGACAAATTCTATTTTATGCAATGTTACAGGTTTGAATTTAGGTTGACTTGAGAACTTGAAGAAAAACGTTGTCAAGACTATTAGGATATTAGCGAAATGAACGATATATTATTGCTATGTATGAATTTGGTTATTTTATGAACAAGTTATGTGACGTGTTATGATTTTATGAATTTAAATGAGCTTATTAAATACTGTCACTATAATAATGTCTTGTGTTTTGGGCAATTCGTTGCACCCGACATATTCCGCCACCTTTGGTCGAGGTGTGACTTACCATCCATAATCACCATTAAGAAGGAATATCCATCCACATCTGGTTAGATTGTTCTAGTTTAATCATGTGTTTGCTATCATAATCCATTTTAATGTTTATAACAATGCTCATTATGAGCTAAATTCCATTTACCATCTATAATCTATGAAGAAGCTTTCTTTTACTTGATGATTATGTTAAACATGTGGTTTAGTTTGGTATAGTACATGGTTATTTTGCAATTATCCTTTGATGAAGAAATGTTTTATCACTTTAACTCAATACATCAAAGTTGATGACTAATAATCATTCATGTTAACTCATGTTCTTGGAAACTATAAATGGTAAAAATAATACTTTGATAACTTATTCAAGATAAAACATGGATCTTTATGTTGTACTTAGAAATGATGAGATATAAGTTATGACCTATTTCTCTAGTTTTGATAACTCTAAAATAACATTGTTAACACGTTTGCTTAGGTTATCATGCTAGTTAAAGAAATCATATGTTAATGGAATGTGTAATTATAACCTAATTAAATCAACCAAGGGGAGGTTATGTGAGTTAAATACAATCACTCGAAGTTGTTAGGATTGGTATTTGAGAAATCGAAGTCAATTCTAATCGTTCTATTGTACCAAACTGCTTGTCTACTTAAATTGACATTCTCGTGGTAGCATGACATTAGGAAATGATGGACTTTAAAATGCGCATGTTACTTTTTGTTTATGTCAGATAATATGTTCACTTAGAAATGAGGGACTATTCTATCATATATTATTAGGACAAGTTTATCACATGTTTATTTAATAATCATCAAGGAATAATGAAGTGGATTCTTGATATTAGATGGTAAACCTTCATATAATTGAATTACTCACTTAGAATTTCTCTTCTTGTCACCTATATATTATATATATATTTCTATTTTATAAAAAGTTTAAAAATCAACCTCAAAATGATTAAATGATGGGTGTCGAATCCAACAAATAAAATAAACCAACTTAACACACTAAGAATAGTATGAGCGAAAGTAAGGTTCGTGTCCTCAGGGATACGGGATACAGATTAACTAAATTATACCAAAAATATTTCAGGTCCATACACAATTCTTCTAAAGAGGGGTTTTGATTTAAACTAGAAATTGATGAAAACAAAATATTATAAAAATGCGAATTCAAATATATAAAAACTAATTCGAACACTAAGGCAATTACTTGATTTAATTCTAGCTTATGATCATTAACAGTTATGGTGCAATGATTTTTAGTTAAATGGTTTGTATCAATACTAGACGTCACGCCGTTCGGACATCCACTCTATCTAATGTCTAACCACACACTGTTTGGTGATTAGAGCAAACCCGCTACTCCAATCTCACGCCGTTCGGATCTTGGTGTGCGGGTTGCGTGATAGAAGTATCGATTATAATCAAACACTCATGCCGTTCGGAGTGTTTAGCTAGATCATGTGAATCTATAATAATTTTGGGTTCATAGACAAACTCAAAACATTATTTGTTCCTTTTATCAAAACTTAAAATCTGATTAGGGTTTTAAATCTTAATGAACTTTATTAGAAAATTAATAAGTTGATCAGGTTTATTAACAATCTAATATATACCAGAATGGAACCGAGTTAAAGATCAAGAATCACACAAACAAACCAATTGAAACAAATCACACAACTGTTTCACATGAGTTTCGAATTAAAATCAAAATACCATAGTGTTGAAACTAAAAATTTATTTAGCCGGACATAGTTGCTAAACCAATCAACCAAATCTGATAGAAAACATAAACTCACAAAACCAAAAAATAGTAATCTTCTTCTCTTCTCCCTCTATGCTCTCTGCCGTCAGAATAGATCATGAAGTCCTCCCCGCTGTTGAACAACTTATATATTTAGCCAATTAGCCTCAAGCCTTCGAGAGATTTTCTTTATAGGCCATATGCTTCTTTTGTGGCTTCCAGATGGCCTAAACAATTAGCTTAGCATTCACGGGGGTGGTGGAAAGCACGAAATAATAGCCTCACTTATTATGTTGAGTTTGTTGTACAGAGATAAATCAATCACCACCATCTTGTTTCTATTCTTTTTCCACACTTGGCAAATATTGACTTTTCAACACATCATTTATAAACTCTAATAATTCACCATATTGAATTCCCTTTTAACTGCAACGTGTACGTAAAGCTTGTTTTCTTGAAACTGGTCCAACAATTTTGTCAACTCTTGCAATTTGTTTCATGTTTGACTACTGCTTCGTTTCATTTATCTTCTCACTCTTGCGGCTTGTTCGTCTAAACATAAATCCGCTATTTTAGCTTATTGCCTTTTGCAAACGCTCCGCTCCTACAAAAACAATACAAATGATACAAAGTAGACTCCGCTCCACCAAAACAAACGTTTCACAAAATAATTTGATATATGTACGATAAATGCATTATATATGGCGAAAATTGAGCATTTAAGTGTTATAAAACATGCCAAGAAATGCAACTAACATTAAACCTTCCGATTAAAGTAAGACAAAGATTCACTATTAGAAACATTTGTGTCCACGGATCGATACTTGGTTCTTACCAATACTATTCTACATATACGACCAAAGGCGGCGTAACATGCCGAGGTGTAACGATTGCCCATAAGCGCATGACACTAATTAAAGCGACAATATTTAACAAACTCATTTCATTCACATCATCGAAAATGTCACATAACAATATTCAAGAGATAGTCAATACAAAATATAACAAAATATAGCAATTCAAATATTGTTCATTTTTGCTAATAACTTAAAGGTCTTGACATTCATTTTCTCCACAAGCATCAAATCAACCGAGATGTAAACCTGTAACATTTCATAAAATAAAGTTTGTCAACACAAAGGTTGGTGAGCAATTCATAAGTTTGAGCAACAATAGTATATAGTAAGAAAAGCCTCAAATTAGTATACGAAACAATAAATAAGAGCTATAAACTTGGATAAATAGTTACCGCTAACAAGTTAGCGACACCCAACTATAAGGGGATGCCAAATAGTTTAGGATTTTATAGTTATCGTTAATTGCATTACGTTAACGACACCTTGCCATGTGGGGTTGCCAAATGGTCTAGGATTTATAGTTCCACCATCTAAAAGCGATAAACACATAGGCAAATAAGCATAGAACACCACATCGAGCAATTATTCAAGTAAAGTATACAACAACGTTTATGGTTTAAGATCCAAGTATAAAACATTTAGTTTAGATAAGATGAAATGCCACCCCCAAAACAAAAGATAGAAAACGGGGTATGAAGTTACTCACGTTCAAGTAATAAACTTGAAAGATTGATTATTTGGAGATTTGCCGGAACGACGAGTTAACTCATGAAGCCTAAATAAAAGAAAGTCTTGAATTTAGAAAGGTTGTCTTGAAGACCTTTAAATAAAATAATTGTTGCAAAAAGTAAACAATTAAAGTTCAAGGTTTATAATGTAACTATTTAAGAATTTATAATAATAACCCTTTAAAAATGTAAGTTTGCTCGAAACCGGGTTAAGTATCTAACCTTAATATTTACTTAACCTATGTTAAGTAATAAGGTGAGAAAATGCTAAATGCAAGTTCCTTTGGGACAAAGATACTAAAACGGGTCTTTAACGAGTGTTCGGGTCTTGATAATTGGTCAAACCCAAAGTCAACTTTCCAAAATAATGAATGTTATGAGATAACTCAATAAAACTTTATAAGACTTAACCAAGTATGTAGATCTATTGTTTTAGAACTAACAACGTACATTAAGCGAGTGTTCGGTTTTGACGGTCCAAACTATGTTATGAGATCAAGTTGGATCCAACATTTCCAAGTACTTAAGAAAATAATTAAAATCATTTTGTAAACTATTTTTAGAGAAATATACAAGTCTTGATAGCTAAAAACACACTTATGTGTCTTAAGCGAGTAAAAATCGGATTGGTTCGTTTTCCATCTCACAATATGTTCCTTTATGGTTTCCACATGCCCAAATATAGTAGATCTTGTATAATAATTTAAGTTTTACAACTAAAAAGTTAACAACAAGTCTTTTAAGCAAAAGTTTCGGTTTGGTTCGGTTTCCATCTCCCAACGAGTTCATAGATGGATTTCACATGCTTAATATCAAAGAACTTGTAAAAATGATTTTTGAAACTCGAATCTAACATTAAACATTTTTAAACAACTATTTTAACAAAACTAGTAAGCAAAAGTTCGGTTCACAGTTTAGACTATTTACGGTTAAACCGAGGTTAATCTCTACAAACCCCCACCATGGAACTTGATAAATATGACAAAAAAAAACTAAAAAGAGTAGAAGTTAGTCATGGTTAGTATGTGCAAACAAGTTATGTGTGTGTATATATATCAAGAACACGTGAAGCCTTGCCTTACGAGGTCCGAAACTTAACCAACCGGAGTCGGAGAAGTAACTACCAAAGGTAACAAGGGTTGTGTATTATATATATGTTGTACCACCATATTCAAGTAATAGGAATTAGTTAGAACAAGGTTAGCTTTTAGTTTGACCTTAAGTAGTCAAAATAGCAAAATGTTGAAGATGAATACTTGGATTTGAGAGAGATTTAGGAGAAGATGAACAACCAAAGTGGTGTATGGAGCCTTGATTTTATAATGGTAAGAGTATGGTTCATAAAAATAGGGTAAAGATGCATGTGATGGTTGAAATGGTCAAACAAGTTTTTGGTAAATGACAATAATAGTCCCCAAAGTTTGGTTTAAGGAGTTTTAAGGACCAAAAAGGATGTTTTCAAGACCCAACAAGTATAAAACAATATTGTAACATAAAATCCATCATTTTGATTATATCATATGCTTTGGTTTACAAAATGGGTCGGTTTACATGATAAACGAATACAAGCGAGACCCGAAATTGACGAATGTCACAGTATCCCCTACTTTAGGAATTTCGTCCCGAAATTAAGATGACAATGATGATGCAAACAAGTGTGGATACTTCTCCTTCATTGTGTCTTCTCGTTCCCAAGTGAACTCCGCGCCACGCCGTGATTCCCATCGAACTTTGACTAACCGAATACGACTACGCTTGGTTTTCTTCTCGCTGCGATCCATGATCTCAACGGGTCGTTCAACCATGATCATCGACTCATCGACATGCACTTCGTCGAGAGGTATATGGAAATTACCCTCGGCTATTCACTTTTTAAGATTCGAAACATGAAATGTTGGATGAACACCGGCAAGTTCTTGCGGTAATTCAAGTCGATAAGCAACTTTCCCAACACGTTCGAGAATTTTGAAAGGACCAACGAAACGAGGAGCTAGCTTACCCTTCTTTCCGAAATGGACTACCCCCTTTTAAGGAGATACTTTTAGAAGGACAAGATCATCAACATTAAATTCGATAGGTTTTCGCCGTATGTAGGCGTACTCTTTTGACGACTTCTTGCGGCTAAGAGATTTTTACGGATTTGATCAATGACATCAGTGGCTTCTTGGACCATTTCGGGTCCCGTGATTTGAGCTTCACCAATTTCGTTCCAACTAATCGGGAAACGACATTTACGACCGTAAAGAGCTTGAAACGGAGCCATTGCAATGCTAGAACGGTAGCTATTGTTATAAGAGAACTCGATGAATTGAATGTGAGAATCCCAATTCCCATCGAAATCAAGAACACATGCACGTAGCATATCCTCGAGTGTTTGGATCGTATGTTCGGATTGACCGTCCGTTTGAGGATGATAAGCGGTGCTAAGATCGAGACGTGTTCCCAAAGCTTCTTGAAGAGATCGCCAAAAATGAGAGGTAAAACGGGCATCACGATCAGAGATGATAGTCAATGGCAAACCGTGTCGGCACACGATTTCCCGAACATATATTTGAGCAAGCTGCTCGACAAAATACTTCTCGCGGATCGGAATGAAATGAGTAGATTTGGTCAATCGATCGATGATCACCCAAATACTATCGTTGCCTTTTTGTTTGTTGGGTAATTTTGTGATAAAGTCCATAACAATGTCTTCCCATTTCCAAACAGGAATTGGTGGTTGCTCGAGTAGACCAAAAGGTCTTTGATGCTTGGCTTTGACTTTTGAGCAAGTAAGACATTTAGATACATACAACACTACATCCTTTTTCATACCCGGCCACCAAAAGGTAGCACGAAGATCTAAGTACATCTTATCCGTACCGGGATGAACAAAGTAATGCGAATTGTGAGCTTCGTCGAGAATACAAGTACGAAGGTCATCGCGATTGGGAACCCACAAGCGATTGAGAAAGTACAAAAGACCATCGGGTTTAGTTTCGAGTTGAAGTTCGGCTTCACATGACATTTCGTCGTACATGTTACCCCCTTCAACGGAGGTACGTTGAGCTTGGAAGATTCGGATTTGAAGATCGGTTTGAACAACAACGCTTAGAAGCATAACAGATTTAACATTAACCTTTCGACTTAGGGCGTCGGCGACAACATTCGCTTTACCAGGATGGTAGCTAATTTCGCAATCGTAATCACTAAGTAATTCGGCCCATCGTCGTTGTCTCATGTTGAGATCTTTTTGGTCAAAAATATGTTTAAGGCTTTTATGATCGGTAAAAACCACACATTTTGTACCATAAAGGTAATGTCTCCAGATTTTGAGAGCGAAAACGACGGCACCAAGTTCGAGATCTTGAGTTGTATAGTTTTTCTCGTTGACCTTCAGTTTTCTTGATGCGTATGCGATGACTTGACCTCGTTGCATGAGAACACAACCAAGGCCTTAGTGGGAGGCATCTTAAAATACTACAAAATCGTCGTTTCCATCGGGAAGGGTTAGCATGGGAGCATTGCAAGGCATGTCCTTGAGAGTACAAAAGGATTCCTCTTGCTTCGAACCCCATTTGAATGGTTTCCCTTTATGGGTGAAAGAGGTAAGAGGCAAAGAGATCTTGGAAAAATTCCGAATGAAACGCCGATAATATCCGTCCAAACCGAGGAAGGATCGAATTTCCGTGGGAGTCATTGGGGTTTTCCAATTCTTAACGGCCTCAATTTTAGCGGGATCAACATGAATACCTTTGTCGTTTACGATATGTCCCAAAAATTGAACTTCCTCGAGCCAAAATTCACATTGGAGAATTTGGCATAGAGTCGTTCGTTTCTAAGGAGTTCGAGAATGGAACGCAAATGATGTTCATGTTCGGCTTTGGATTTAGAAAAGATAAGGATGTCATCAATAAATACAATAACGAATTTATTAATGAATGGTTTACAAACGCGGTTCATGAGGTCCATAAATACCGTGGGTGAATTTGTTAACCCGAAGGACATAACCAAAAATTCGAAATGTCCATATCGAGTACGGAAAGCGGTCTTAGAAATGTCTTCTTCGCGAACACGCAATTAATGGTAACCCGATCGAAGATCGATTTTGGAGAAACAAGTTGCGCCTTGAAGTTGGTCGAATAAGTCGTCGATACATGACAATGGATAACGATTTTTAATAGTAAGCTTGTTAAGTTCTCGATAATCGATGCACACACGAAACGAACCATCCTTCTTTTTCACGAAGAGAACGGGAGCGCCCCAATGAGAAGAGCTTGGACGAATGAAGCCTTTATCGGAAAGTTCTTCGAGTTGGTTTGATTATTCTTGCATTTCCGACGGGGCTAGACGATAAGGAGCCTTGGCCACGGGCATCGCGCCAGGCACAAGATCGATTCGGAATTCAATTGGACGAACGGGAGGAAGACCGGTGACATCATCGGGAAAGATATAGAGGAAATAACGAACAATGGAAATATCTTGGATTTTCCTTTCCTTTTTGTCTTTTGTCACCGAGAAAGCTAAAAATGGAATGTACTTTTGGCGTAAGTACTTTTGCGATTGAGCACACGACATGAGATTAAGCCTTCGAGGCGTTGCGTTGCCGAAGACCTTATGAATTTTATCGTTTACAAGCGGAATACGAATGAATTTATCGAAACAAACGACTTCGGCACGGTGCAAAGACAACCAATCCATGCTACTATGACATCGAAACTTCCCATTTGCATCGGGATGAGATCGATGTAGAATTTATGCTTGGAAAGGATGAGAGAACAATCGCGGATGACGGAATTGATGGTAATAGAATTTCCATTGGCGACTTCAACAGAGAACGGTCGGGAAAGCTTAGTTCGAGGCATAGCAAGTTTTGACTCAAATTTCAAAAAAATAAAACTTCTATCGGCACCAGTATCAAATAAAATAGAAGCGAAATGATAGTTCACCAAAAACATACCGTTCATGACATCGTTCGCCACTTGAGCTTGATTTGCATTCATCATAAAAGCTCGCCCTTGGTTGCCATGGTTCACTTGTGGTGCTTGTTGGGGAGGTGGAGGTGGTTCTTAGATTTCTTGGATGGGTTGATTGATTGGTGCATTGAGTTGGGGAAGTTGGGGTTGGTAAGTTTGGACTTGGTAGGCTTGGGTTTGGTAGTAGGGTACGGTTATGGTTTGGGCTTGGTTGGCAAAGGTTAGGCGTGGGAAATTGTTGCGGAAATGGTTAGGGTCACCACAATTAAAGCAAGCTCGGGGTTGTTGAGGTTGGTTTGGTGGGTAAGGTGCATATCGGGTTTGGGAATTTTGGGGAAAGGTTCTTGGTTGGTTAGTTTGGTTAGGTTGGGTCCGTTGGGTGGATCGGTATGTGGTGTGGAGATGGCCAAGTTGGTTACAAATGGTACAATGGCGACAAGGCATGTTTGGTGGGTGGTGAAGTTGGCAAGTGTTACATAGCGGGGCGCTACCAACATTGTGACAAACAGCAAATTTTTGCCTTTTTTCAGACACCCATCGCGACTTGGCACAAATTTTCGGCACGAAAATTCTTTAAACATGGGAATGATGTGACACTCGTCAATTTCAGGTTAACTCCGTAAATCCGAACTCCGTTAATTCAAACATAAGGTCACACGAACTGTAACGCATATCTCATTACATTTAAATTAGGGTTTAAATGACGCTTGACAATCATTACACAAGTAATCTTTCGGAATTTCACCGAAACACACGAGTCGACTCAAACCGTTGGTGAACAAACAATAAATATAATAAACAAGTATTTGATAATTTTGTGTTATGTTTATGTGTTATTTGGTGCTTACATGTATAACATTAATTTATGGAGAAAATAAGCTAGTTATGCTAGAACTATACAAAATAGAAGTTGAGGGTGCTAGTTGTAACTTGCAATTTATTTAATCACTATATAAACAACCTTAACAATAAAATCTAACCATTTCCCTCCCTCCCTCTCTCCCTTGCGATGGTAGCCACCCACATACCCCTCCCCTCTCCTTGTTCGACCAAAACACACAACACACACATATACAATCATCCTTGCAAGCTTATTGAAAAATCTAAGGTGCTAACTAGGTAATCAACACCCTCTCTAGCCTATTCTATTGATTTAATTGCATCCTTGAACATGTTAATCAAAACCCTAGATCTTAAAATTGATTTATTGATATGCTAGAGTTGTATGCATGATTTCTAGTTTCATAGGTTAATAATATGTTGAGTTTTGATGAAAACTGATGCTGGACAGATTCTTGAATTCGTGTTTAAACGACTGTAACTCAATGTGAATATTGTATTTAGAAGTTATTATTGATTCTATGAAGTATTAGATCGAGTCTAGTTTCTAAAGAGTCTGACTTTGTAATTTTTGGACGAGTAAAAGTTAGATTTTATTTTTTACAAATCTGTTGTGCAAGTCTGATTTGGGAAGACTGCTGGTAGGCTGTTTTGTAATTATTATATCTCATAAACGACAAGACCAATTTAGTTGATTCCACTTCTGAAGTTAATAATTTTAGTTAGGAATCTAACCCAATTGGCCTTGCATTAATTGGATTTTCCATGTAACAGGAATAACAAATAACATTCTGTTGCGCATGATAATGACTGTTGTGTGTCTAATGAGTTGTTTTGATCATTGTGAGAAAACCATATGTGATAAAAATATAATAATAATATTTTTAGAAACCTAACTCACGTGTTCTTTTGTGATGATTTTTGGTGAATTATTTGATATATTATAATTTATTAAATTGAGTAATCTTATCGAGTAAAAATCTGCCCGGATAAATTTGTCACGCCCCAACCTACGCCGAAAATGCCGGGGCGCGAACTGATTGTCACAGCTCTCAAGGTTACTATCATGCACAATATAAGTCTCAATATCTATTTAATAATTTTAAATAATTCAAGTACAAAATACAACTTATTAAACAAACAACAATTACAAATTAAATTCTTGATCGTATCATTTCTAACTTAAATTCTTCACTAACTCTTCACCAACCTGCATTAAATTTTTACGATAACCTGCATATGCGTTTAAAATAGAATTTTGTCAACAAAACATGTTGAGTGAGTAACACACCAGTTTAATTGTACATATAGTATATATAACAAAATACGTAGCTGCAACAAGTCATATGAGAATAACAAAATAACCAAATGAGCAAGTATAACTGAGATGTCGAGAAGCACAAAGGCTAACGACTGGCGTATGATCATACTAGACTGAGATTATGTTGGACCTCTCCGAATGCGGAAGCATACAAAGAAAATAAACACACAAACAAGTAAGGTGTAAGTTGTTAACACATAAGACAATAGTTGCAGTTTTGTGTATAAGTATATATAAGAAAGTATATTTACGCATATGTCCCCAAAACGTGAGAAAACGAGTAAAATAGGGGAATGTGGTACTCACCTTAGCAATTAAGCAAGAGATGAACAAACATGGTAAGAACGGTAGTAATTAAGAGTCACACTCTACGGAAGTTACCAACGAGAAATCCTAAGTAACAATAGTTGCGGAATAAGTATGAATTGAATAAGGAGTCTAAAACTAAATAGAGGATTGGGATTTGATGATCGAGTGTAATCTTACAAAAGCTATTATTTTATTAATTTATTATAAATTTTATTATCAAAGTTTCATAATATGATTTAATTATGTAGAATGCTTAAAATACTTAAATAAATATTTATAATATTTTTTAGATGGATTGCATAAAAGAATTTGTTATAAATTAGTTATTTCAACTTAAAAATACTTTTAATACATATTTTTATTATTAGCAAAGACTTATGTTAAATAAATGTTGTAAATAATAAACAATAATTAATATTTATATAAAACATGATTTTTCTATAACACATAAACTTTATTTTTTTTAACATGTGAATAAAGAGATGAATTTTAAATATACATTAAAATTCTTTTTAAATATTAAAACCTTTAATAAACTATTACATATACATATTATATAGTTATAATCTATACATATATAATGACGAAAATTTAATGAAAAAAAAACGTAAACTTTAGTATGCCGGTTTAATAAAATCACGCTTTATTTATTGTTAATATTAATAAATAATCATTTAATCCTTTTAAAAAATTGACAAAAATAATTTACCCAAAAACTGGGTTGGCCAAGGCTCGAACCTGCGTCCCTGGCCGGCTCAGCACATCAAAGCACACCACGAACCAACTGAGCCAACCTACTGATTTGTTATAAACTGGAACCAATTAAGTATAACCAGACACAACGAAAACCATATGAACCTATGAACCCTAGAAATCAAATCGTTAAATCCGTTTATTGTTTACCAAATAAATCATAGGGTTAATGAACTATTGAAAATGGCAATCAAAACCATGTGTTCAATTACCTTAGATGATGATCATAGGTGTGCTAATTTGCTTAGACAGGCGACGGCCATAGGGGTTCTAGTACAACGATCCAGAAACTATGATAGACTAATTAAATATAAGGCTTTGCTTCGCGATGGAATAAGGATTATGTATGCAGATTTAATTGGAATTTGCTGAACGATATATTACGTTTTGAGAAACGGGTTAGGACGGTGTATTATAATTAGGCATTACGCATCACTTTTGATTGTGTTAACATAATTAAGATTGTCGGTAAGAGCGGTTAAGGAAAGGAGATTAATATACCCAGATCAATTCCATAATAGACGCGAGAATTAAGGTGCAAGCTACAGAACGGGTCATGGGTTAGGGTTTGGTTACGGGTTTGGGATTATCAAGATTATAAAAGTATTTTTAGAAACCTAACTCACGTGTGCTTATTTGATGATTTTTGGTGAATTATTTGATATGTTATGATTTATTAAATAGAGTAATCTTATCGAGTAAAAATCTGCCTGGATAAATTAGCTGCTGAACTATTTGAATTAACATGAAAGGTGTATTGTTGATCGATGTTTGCTATGTTTTGACTTAATTTCCCTTGTGGGGGATAGTTGCTAGTAATGTATAATGGTAACACTTAACACTTAATACTTGTTCACACATGTAATTAATTATCAACGTGTTTGTCGAGTCTTGCTTATTTCACAAACGAAACACATCTCATGCATAATTTTTATGAGTCGAGTCTAGGGACTCACTCGTAGCTCAAATACTTAGAAAATCTTGTTTTGTTTTTAGACCACTAGTGAGGATTTTCTGTGACGCACACCTTTCTCGGATCTTTTTGTTATCTTTGCAAACTGTGAGTTTCACGGCCCCTTTTACTCTTTTTAAACACTTTTATTAGGGGGAGATAACATACTCCAACGATGTAGATTTTGTTACTTTTATATATCACTTGTAAGGCTAAGTGGCAAACAAACCAACTAAAGTCCTTTTGAACATCGAACCGGTTAATATTTGGATAATAGCGAGTCACCTTTGAGTACTACTACTGGGTTTGACAAACCCCACCCAACTCTAAGCTCGACTGTAGGTCGAGTGGGCGTAATATTGGCTAACACATTACCATGGTCGCGGTTGACATGGTGGCAAGACAATTGTTAAACAGTCAGCTTCGGTGTCAAACACTTAGTAATACATGCTTGATAGGTTAGCTACCTATTGATATATAATTGACTTAACACTATCTGGTAATGCTAAAACGCAAACGCTTTACTTGTATAAACCTGTGAACTCACCAACCTTTTTGTTGACACTTTTATTATGTTTATCTCAGGTAGCCGAGGCGGTCGAGCGGTATAGGACATGCATTCGCTGAACACCATTGCTTTAAAAACTTCTTTTAATTTTATCTTGATAACTTGGGTTTTTAAGTCGTCCTGTGTGGCGCAACTTTTTTGCTTTACAATTTACGCTTCCGCATTTAATTTAAGACTTGATGTCTTGTTGGTTTTGAAAACTTTAAATATGGTGTTTGATTATAACTAATGATTCCGATCCTGTTAGTTCACACCCTCTGACGGTAAAACTCCGTTAGTGGATTTTTGAGGGTGTGACAGATTGGTATCAGAGCCATTGGTTATAGCGAACTAGAAATGCATTCATACTATACTACAACCGCAACGACCCATTAGTTATAATTTTACGCACTGCATATATAAATATATATTATATATTTAGTTATTCGTTTTCTTTATCTCTTTACCTCATTCACTCATACGCGCGTAACCCATACACGACTTATCCTGTTGGGATGTCAACGCCATCATCATCATCATCCGACCCGGTGTCCCACTCCCCCAGAAAGGAACCACAGCTACCTGACTCATCACCACCTCGAGTAGTCCTAGCACTAGCAGCCCCCGCACCGAAAAGGCACCGCCCATCTGGAGACGTGTACGAGGAAAACGAAAACTGGAGTTGGTATCCGAGTTTGATCGAGCTCTTGGTTTATCGCGAGCAAGTTCCACTACTACCTCTCCCGGGCTGTCCTATGTCCTTTAACACACTACCACCCATAACCCAACCAATGGAGCGTGCTTTCGCAGCTCTCGCCTCCTGTTTGGAGCGCGAAGTTGACATTATGCACTCGATGAGAGTGAATGTTACTGGATTGATAGGGGATGGAGCTGAGGCTAGGGAGAGAATTTCCTACCTGACTGAAGCCATGAAGGAAGTTCAGGATGCTCATGTTCAGTTAATGAAGCTAGTGACCAAGATGCAATCAGAGATGATAGACTTGCAGTAAGAAGTTTGGAATGCAAGAGGCCTTGCAGCAGTAGCTCTAGCTTGTTGCGACACACTAGAGGCGCAAATTGCTCCGAACGCAGCAGAACCTGAGGAAGATCCTAAAGAGGATCCTGAGAAAGACCCAGAGGTAGGGTCGGAGGTCCAGCAGTCTGTACCTTCAAGAATTACCTGGATTGTAAACCCAATTCGTTCAACGGCACTGAGGGAGCCATAGGTTTCCTGCGTTGGGCCGTGGGAGGATTGGGTTTACACATCTCAAAAGTTGATTCTGCCTTCTCAGCCCAACGCAGGTGTGACAACTCGCAATATCCATACAATTTGTTAGTGATAATTAAACATTATTATCGATCCCAAGCTCCTTAAAATGTATGCATGGTTATTATTTCATTTAAAGTCTAGTAAAGTTCATGCATTCATATCATATACCTTAGGTAATTATACTTTAAGTACTTATAGGAATTACTACGTCACACGTACGAGTACCCGACACACACAAATGTTGGTGATACTATCCTTTAAATATGAATATAATACTTTTATATGGAGAATGATACACTATATTATTATATATATGTGTGATTAAAAATAAGGACTCTGAACCGTGTCCAAAGCATAACGGCAGTCTAAACCATTTACGAAACATAACGATACATTATAATTCGGTGAACGAACTCATGTATACGAATATAATATACAACTAGATACGAGTGTGAGCCTAAACTGAAAAACAATAAGTCTACAAATAATTTTATTTAACATACGTGACATAGTAAACACAAGACTTACTCTAATTATGCTAGATTTTAACTAAGAAATAAAGACACGTATATAGTTGATTTAATCTAACCAAATAAGCCTAGCTACATCTTGCGCATGTAGAATCTGTCATGTGACTTTGACCATTTTACACAATATATGTCCAACACACATTCCTATATTTGCATGAAATAATGATGGAGTTTAAAATGATGCATCTGATTGTGTAAAGGATATTAAAGTCATACCATATCCAAATAATTCACTAAAAAGGAATAAAACACTAGTCAAAGATTACAAAGCACATTCAACCCTCTTTCATTTTACCAAAAACTTTGTTGACCCTTCACCTTTTCACTGTTACGATATGCACACACACAAAACATACCCACATCCCTAAACTTACACAAATTGGTGAAGGGTAGTAGGATGCATGCATGCATGCAAACATACACCTAGGTAAAAGATATATCCCAAAGAATCTTACACCAAATATAAATATAAACAAATCAGAATAAAAGAAAGCATTCCAAGACTATTCCATATCCACCCATCACACCAACCATCCATTTCCTTTTCTCTCTATATGTATCTCGATTGTTATGCACACATGGTCATTACATGTAGATATATACATATGCAATATATATATATACATGTTATATATACATATTATATATATATATATATATATATCCATAAGGTAGGGGTTATAAAACTAGACCTATGACTTGAAGGTAACCCACATCACAAACATACAACTCTTTTTCTTTTTCCCAATTGCTTTCTCTTGACCCAAAACCTCACCCCCACTCCCTCATTTCGGTTTTAGCTCCACCATAACCGATCCATCTCATCCCTACCTACCTACACTCGTTTTAGAATCAATCACACTCACGCAACCTGCTCTCGATTCTAGTAAACTGAAAACCACCCTCAATAACCTTCTGAATCCCATTTTAAATATTAAAAAAGTTCTTCCATTGCCTAACTAAGTTCAAGGAAAGGGTGTTTGAGTACAAGAGGAAAAACCAAGGAGTAAGAAGATTTTACAAGTACTAGAGGTTGATTTGGGGTACTCAAGTCAAAGATGTTATTTTTGAGTTTGCCACCTATAGACACATGTAAGCCGAATACAAACAAGAATTCTTGCACGTTACTCACTGACGCTAAGGTGAGTTTCACGGCCCCTTTTCTCTTTTACTGTTTTACAAACTAGGGGGAGAAACATACTAAACTTATTTGATAACTTTGCATGGACTTAGTAAATTTGCATAAACTTATTTAGTAACTTTTCATAAACTTGTTTGGTTACGTTTCATAAATTTATTTAGTAACTTTTCATAAACTTATATGATTACGTTTCATAAACTTATTTAGTTACTTTGCATAAACATATTTGATAACTTTAAATAGACTTATTTCATAACGTTGCATAAACTTATTTGACAACTTTACATAAAATTATTTAATACGATAATTAGTAAACAAGACATAGAATCTTTATATGAGCATGAGTTACACAAGGCCTTTAAGATCTTCGGATCAATACATTCTATAATCATTAACTATGGGTTTAGCCGAGGAATATGTGGGTAGTACTATCGGGATTGATCCCCCGCTCATGGTTAGTCGCTCTAACCGACGTGTTAATGGGAACATATATTCTATAATTCACACCGTGATAGCACGGTTACCGAGCATACATATGGATTTGGGTTTGATTATAGGCTCATTGTCATATATTAATTCGTATTCTTAGCTAGTCTACGGAGGATTATCAATCTTGTTTAGGTTATCGTATATATCATATTGCATTGCATTGCATATACTCACTTACATATTTAAAAGGGCTTTTAAGTTCGTAAGCGTAAACTTTTTGGACATCGTTTTCATCGGGAAAACTCACTCATAACAAACAATGTTTTCAACTTCGTAAATAAGTCTTTATGTACATTTTAATCACGAAAACATAAATAACTTTAATCTACGTTTTATTTACGTAAACATGAACAAGTCTTAAAGCACGTTTTTGTCATGAAAACATAAGCTTTTGATAAATGTTTTAAATCAAGAAACCATATATTTGAGAAATCATAACTTGTTTTATACATTTTAAACATTTGAAACTCAATATTTTCAAAACAACGAGTTTAATCATGCATTTAAAACCTATGAACTCACCAACATTATGTTGACTTTTAAGTATGTTTTTCAGGTTATTAAATTAAGGAAGATATTTGTGGACATTTACAAGCATCGCATCGCATGTAGGATCACCACATTAATCAATAGCTGTGATTATTCATGAACGTCGCGCGCCCTCGAATCTGTTTTGGCAGGGTGTGACAGATTGGTATCAGAGCCATTGGTTATAGTGAACTAGAGTGTCTAGTCTATAACTAAATGACTCATTAAAAACATTTTCATTGCATTTGCATTTAGATAACATACATAATATTTTACTTTATGGGTATTAATGTCACAAACTTATGCATGAGATGCGTTTCGTGTTTCGTTTGTGAAATAACTAAGACTCGACAAACACGTTGGTGATTAGTTACATGTGTGAACAAGTATTAAGTGTTCCCATTATACATTACTAGCAACTATCCCCCACAAGGGAAATTAAGTCAAAACATAGCAAACATCGATCAACAATACACCTTTCATTTCAAATAGTTCAGCAGCTAATTTATCCAGGCAGATTTTTACTCGATAAGATTACTCTATTTAATAAATCATAACATATCAAATAATTCACCAAAAATCATCAAATAAGCACACGTGAGTTAGGTTTCTAAAAATACTTTTATTATAGTTTTATGGCATATGGTTTTCTAACAATGATCAAAACAACTCAGTAGACACACAACAGTCATTATCATGCGCAACAGAATGTTATTTGTTATTGCCGTTACATGGAAAATCCAATTAATGCAAGGCAAATTGGGTTAGATTACTAACTCAAATTATTGACTTCCAGAAGTGGAATCAACTCAATTGGTCTTGTCGTTTATGAGATATAATAATTACAAAATAGCCTACCAGCAGTCTTCCCGAATCAGACTTGCATAACAGATTTGTAAAATAATAAAAACTAACGTTTACTCGTCCAAAAATTACAAACTCAGACTCTTTAGAAACTTGACTCGAACTACTACATAATAAAATCAATAATCACTTCCAAATACAATATTCACATCGAGTTACAGTCGTTTAAACACGAATTCAAGAATCTGTCCAGCATAAG
This sequence comes from Bidens hawaiensis, assembly GCF_021521415.1. Taxonomy (NCBI): domain Eukaryota; kingdom Viridiplantae; phylum Streptophyta; class Magnoliopsida; order Asterales; family Asteraceae; genus Bidens; species Bidens hawaiensis. The sequence goes on from NW_027491701.1 coordinate 850,004, forward strand.
TTTTCATCAAAACTCAACATATTATTAACCTATGAAACTAGAAATCATGCATACAACCCTAGCATATCAATAATCATCAATTTTAAGATCTAGGGTTTTGATTAACATGTTCAAGGATGCAATTAAATCAATAGTATAGGCTAGAGAGGGTGTTAATTACCTAGTTAGCACCTTAGATTCTTCAATAAGCTTGCAAGGATGATTGTACATGTGTGTGTGTTGTGTGTTTTGGTCGAACAAGGAGAGGGGAGGGGTGTGTGGGTGGCTGCCGTCTCAAGGGAGAGAGGGAGGGAGGGAAAGGGTTAGAGTTTATTGTTAAGGTTGTGTATATAGTGATTAAATAAATTGCAAGTTACAACTATCACCCTCAACTTCTATTTTGTATAGTTCTAGCATAACTAGCTTATTTTCTCCATGAATTAATGTTATACGTGTAAGCACCAAATAACACATAAACGTAACACAAAATTATCAAATACTTGTTTATAATATTTATCGTTTGTTCACCAACGGTTTGAGTCGACTCGTGTGTGTTTCGGTGAAATTCCAAAAGATTACTTGTGTAATGATTGTCAAGCGTCATTTAAACCCTAATTTAAATGTAATGAGATATGCGTTACAGTTCGTGTGATCTCATGTTTAAATTAACGGAGTTAACCTGAAATTGACGAGTGTCACAAACATAAGGTTTTCGGTTTTGGGGAAGGGTTTGGGTTTTTTGTTGTGGTTGAGGTTGGGTGACGACATAGTTTCGGTAGTTGGTTTTGGGTTTCTTTTTGTTGTTGTTGTTGTTGTGACGGGATGAGTTGAAGTAGTTGATGGCTTGTGGTGCGGGTTCAACCTTGGCTTGGGGAGCGGGCCCGGCTTTGGCTTTCTCGGTCGTTTTCTTAATGATGAGGGTACCTGCTTTCACGTGATTTTCTGGCAGCGCGCCGGCCAAAGTTGTAAGACCCCGTTACCGGTGCCTCACTTTAACGTTGGATTTACTTATAAACACAGTTCTAAATATCAGAGTTAATAAAAAACATTCGCGGAATATTAAAAACTTCAAACCAATATATTACATACCATCAATTCTTGTCTGAACGAGCATTCAAATCATTTAAACATAAGACATCGTCTTTTAAGATAACATAACATAACATTTCTTGAGATGCCAGTTTTGTCAAGTCCATGCCATGTGCTTCCCCTCAAGCGAGCTGCCTCATTCTACTCACCTGCGTGCAACTAAAAGTCAGCTACGCTGAGTGAGTTCTAGTAAAACATACAACATACAATCGGTTCACATACTTGCACACATGCCCGAAGGGATGTACTTTATTCATACTTACCTTTCATACATACTCCATACTTTCATACTTTCGTTTATATATATATATATATATATATATATATATATATATATATATATATATATATATATATATATACTTACTTACTTACTCTTCATATATAAATATCCACCTACTTAAAGAGCCTTCCGCCCTATAATCTCACAGATATTATAAGGGTCTGGTCCCTAACATCACAGATATTATAAAGGGTCTGGTCCCCAACATCACAGATATTATAAAGGGTCTGGTCCCCAACATCACAGATATTATAAAGGGTCTGGTCCCCAACATCACAGATATTATAAAGGTTCTGGTCCCAAACATCACAGATATTATAAAGGGTTTGGTCCCCAACATCACAGATATTATAAAGGGTCTGTTCCCAACATCACAGATATTATAAAGGGTCTGTTCCCAACATCACAGATATTATTAGGGTCTGGTCCCTTTGTTTCGTACTACTATAACATACCTGTCCTTTACATACTTTCCTTGACAATACGTGCAATCTCCGAAGAGCGTTCACGTACCAGCAACATATCATACTTAATCATTCATACACCATTTATACATCATATATATTCATACATCATATATATCAATCATATCATTAACTACCACCTGAAGGTCCATGCAATATCCGAAGATCGTTCATGCACCGTCAAGCAATCATCATACATAATTCATACAGGGCATACACTTACCACTTAAGGTAAGTGTATTAACTATCACATCGAGTATGCACACAGCCCCGAAAACATAACAAGGAAGTGGGGCTAGAAACTCACCTGTATCCTGTTGCGTTCACCGTAAATCGTAATTCCTTTCTTTAATTGTGCTCTGCTGACTGTATAAGATTTACAAGTATCAATACTCGTTTGATCTAGTCTAGTGGCCTAGCATTAGCTCACTTTTACTTAGCACTTTTACAGTTTTCCTTTATTTTAACATTCTAGCGTGTTATCTCATAGGTTCTTACATTACATTCATCCACGCGTATGCATATACATGTTGCCATGTACCTGGGTTACAATATAAGCGAACTTGGTTATAAGGCGAACTTATACATTTTAGCGAACTTAAAGACCAGGAGAACTTAGATATAGCGAAGTTCACAATTGGCGAACTTAGCGTGCTGCGAACTTAGATATGTAAGCGAACTTACCAAAGAGCGAACTTAGCAGCGAACTTATACAGCGAAGTTAACCACAGGCAAACTTGCATGTAGCGAAGTTATCTACGGGCAAACTTAACTTGGCGAAGTTGCCCGGCAGCTGCCACTGTTCGATCTTAACCCCCAAAATCATCTCCGTTTCATCGTGAAATTCTTGTATATGATATTAACCAAACCCGCGATCATTCCCAAGGTCATTTTCCGTAAGACTCGGCCCGGATAAACATAAAGTTTGGACCTTTAAGCTAAAACGTTCAAAACTAGATTTAGGACTTTCTTTATCAAGTCGTTCATAACCGCAGGTTAGTTAAGTTCATTTTTTAACATCAAGTTTGCAACTTTATCACATAATAAGGTCCGATTTACTATCCTACAAAGTTTCATGCAAAACCGACTTCGTTTACTCATTCTTTTCACAAACCGAACACTACTCGTTTTACCCGAAACGAACCAACTAACCCGTTTATTATCAAGTTCATTAATTTATCAATAATCATGACCCGATCTATCATCCTACCAATTTTCATGTAAATCCGTTCATGAAAAGTAAGCCTTTTTAGCAAAAACGTACCTTTGTGGTTTTTGTTTGAAATCACTCGAGAGACTCAAAACCATATCAAACGAACTACGATTCGAGTGATTCAAGCGGCCACAGAACCGTCTTGTCCCAATCTACAAACCCATCAGTTCAACTTTGCCGGAAACGGCCGCTACAGTTGCCGGAATAGTGGAACAGTGGCCGGAAATCTTCATTTTGAGCTGCTACGGTGTTTCTAATAAAAACCGCACTTCCCGACCTCTGATCGAAGATCTAATCGGTGGGAATCTTCATTTATATACCTTGAACACTCAGTTAAAATTTGAGACCGATCCGACGGCTAGGTCTCCAGGAATCTTTGTATCTTTGTGGGTGGTTTTCTCAAAAACGAGAATTGGGTTAAGTGTGTGTTTTGATGGTGTAGGTTATGGTGTAGAGATGTATGCAAATGGAAAGGATGAGGGTTTTAAAGGGTATTTATACTCCCTTAAGCCCATGGACCTTAGGCCCATCTTTCCTTTTTGGTCCATAATTAATTATATCTAATTAGCCTACTTATCCTTCCATCTTTATTATTTTACTATTTTTCTATTAACTCAAGTAAACTTTTCCATCTTAAATAAATAATATATTAATTATTTATTCTTAAGAAATTTCAGGATGTTACAAAAGTGATGGCATCCTCGAGGGTCACGGGTTTGCTACTCATAACAGAGTCCCAAATTTGCATGGGTAGACCCCCCAATATATTTTTCAAGATCACGCTCGGTCGGGGTAATCAAGTGCGGGACAAGGATGCTCAACTCGTGAAATCGGAGCGAGTAGGCGACATTATCACCACTATCTTGTTTTATGTTCCAAAATTCTTCCTCAAGCTTTTGGAGCTCGTGTTTGGGACAAAATTTCTTCATCATAAGCGCCTTGAGATCAGCCCATGGAAGAGCCATAGCCACATCCGAACCTTGGAGGTGCATAACACTACCCCCACCATGTTAGAGCGGTTTTCTTAAACATGCTTGAAGTGAAATTTGTCTTTTTCGCTTCGGGGCATTCGCTATGTCGGAACACACTCTCGATCTATTCGAACCATTGCAACAAAGTAGTCGCGCAATTGGTTCCAAAGAACTCGGACGGGTTGGCACTAGTAAATTGCTTAAGTAGGTAAGATGCGGGTTTGGGTTCAACGGGTGCAACAACGGGTGCGGGTTGGGCAGCTTGGATTTGGGTTATAAGTTCGGGAATCACAGCGGCCATTTGTTTGACGACGAGAGCGGCCATACGTCGGGTAGAGTTCTTGCGCGGTTGGCGCCTTAGCGTAGGCATGCTAAAATTTATAAAGAAAATTGGGTAAGTTTTGGGTAAAAAGAAATGAATATATGAGTGTGTAAAATAAAATAAGATATCATTTTTTTTATTGTGAATCTTAGAGTTAGTATGGATTGTATATAAATAACAAAACCGTAAACAAAACGTAAATGATTTTGAGATGGTTAAAGCTTGAAAAATTTGAGATTTTAAGATTTATAGAGTCGGAAAATCGCGCATGAACCACCATGACTTGATATTCCAACACTAAAAAAAAGTTTATAAAACATCATGTTGGATTTTAAACATGTGCACAAACCACCGCGACTTTTTCATGTTTTAGACTCAAATAACAATAATAACACAATAAATCGAGGTACAACGTCATGTCAAAACACTAGTCCAGGAACCATCGTAGTTCTATTGTTTTAACACCGAAAATTTGGATGGCGACCGGAACGCTCGCATTCGACTACTTATTGTGGCCTAGAAAACGAGCACTATAACTCAACCATCCCAGGTAAGTAAATCACCTTCGATCCTTGTAATCTTTTTGTCAAATGGTCATTTTATAATGTCTCGTTTTCTATGATGTCTACAAACCCGATATAAACGCAACCTTTAAGGGATTTGAAACAACGGGATCCAAGTTAATTTTGTGATCCATAAAATACAATAAAAAACTACTTTTGCGTTTTAAGGTAAGGATACATTGGAAATACTATGAAAGTGTGTGTATGTGAACATTTAGGATATTGGTGAATTTTAAACAAGTTTATAAATAAACATGCGATATGAACAGTAAAATAGAGTAAACACGTATGAACACACGTATAGGACCCTAAGCATAACAATTCTAGGTCGTTATGTCTAACCGCATATCCTAATTGTCATGGCTCTGATACCAATCTATCACACTCCGACCAAAGGCGGCAGAACATGCCGAGGTGTAACGATTGCCCATAAGCGCATGACACTAATTAAAGCGACAATATTTAACAAACTCATTTCATTTCACATCATCGAAAATGTCACATAACAATATTCAAGAGATAGTCAATACAAAATATAACAAAATATAGCAATTCAAATATTGTTCATTTTTGCTAATAACTTAAAGGTCTTGACATTCATTTTCTCCACAAGCATCAAATCAACCAAGATGTAAACCTGTAACATTTCATAAAATAAAGTTTGTCAACACAAATGTTGGTGAGCAATTCATAAGTTTGAGCAACAGTAGTATATAGTAAAAAAAACCACAAACTAGTATACGAAACAATAAATAAGAGCTAAACTTGGATAAAATAGTTATCGCTAACAAGTTAGCGACACCCAACTATAAGGGGATGCCAAATAGTTTAGGATTTTATAGTTATCGTTAATTGCATTACGTTAACGACACCTTGCCATGAGGGGTTGCCAAATGGTCTATGATTTATAGTTTCACCATCCAAAAGCGATAAACACATAGGCAAATAAGCATAGAACACCAGATCGAGCAATTATTCAAGTAAAGTATACAACAACGTTTGTGATTTAAGACCCAAGTATAAAACATTTAGTTTAGACAAGATGAAATGTCACCCCCAAAACAAAAGATAGAAAACGGGGTATGAAGTTACTCACGTTCAAGTAATAAACTTGAAAGATTGATTATTTGGAGATTTTCCGGAACGACGAGTTAACGTATGAAGCCTAAATAAAAGAAAGTCTTGGATTTAGAAAGGTTGTCTTGAAGATCTTTAAATAAAATAATTGTTGCAAAAAGTAAACAATTAAAGTTCAAGGTTTATAATGTAACTATTTAAGAATTTATAATAATAACCCTTTAAAAATGTAAGTTTGCTCGAAACCGGGTTAAAGTATCTAACCTTAATATTTACTTAACCTATGTTAAATAATAAGGTGAGAAAATGCTAAATGCAAGTTCCTTTGGGACAAAGATACTAAAACGGGTCTTTAACGAGTGTTCGGGTCTTGATAATTGGTCAAACCCAAAGTCAACTTTCCAAAATAATGAATGTTATGAGATAACTCAATAAAACTTTATAAGACTTAACCAAGTATGTAGATCTATTGTTTTAGAACTAACAACGTACGTTAAGCGAGTGTTCGGTTTTGTCGGTCCAAACTATTTTATGAGATCAAGTTGGATCCAACATTTCCAAGTACTTAAGAAAATAATTAAAAACATTTTGTAAACTATTTTTAGAGAAATATACAAGTCTTGATAGCTAAAAACACACTTATGTGTCTTAAGCGAGTAAAAATCGGATTGATTCGTTTTCCATCTCACAATATGTTCCTTGATTGTTTCCACATGCCCAAATATCATAGATCTTGTATAATAATTTATAAATGAAAAATATTTAAGTTTACAACTAAAAAGTTAACAACAAGTCTTTTAAGCAAAAGTTTCGGTTTGGTTCGGTTTCCATCTCCCAACGAGTACATAGATGGATTCCACATGCTTAATATCAAAGAACTTGTAAAAATGATTTTTGAAACTCGAATCTAACATTAAACATGTTTAAACAACTATTTCAACAAAACTAGTAAGCAAAAGTTCGGTTCACGGTTTGGACCATTTACGGTTAAACCAAGGTTAGTCTCTACAAACCCCCACCATGGAACTTCATAAATATGACAAAAAAAAAAACTAAAAAGAGTATAAGTTAGTCATGGTTAGTATGTGCAAACAAGTTATATGTGTGTATATATATCAAGAACACGAAGTCCTCCATGAAGCCTTGCCTTACGAGGTCCGAAACTTAACCAACCGGAGTCGGAGAAGTAACTACCAAAGGTAACAAGGGGTGTGTATTATATATATGTTGTACCACCATATTTAAGTAATAAGAATTAGTTAGAACAATGTTAATTTTTAGTTTGACCTTAAGTAGTCAAAATAGCAAAATGTTGAAGATGAATACTTGAATTTGAGAGAGATTTTGAAGAAGATGAACAAACAAAGTGATGTATGGAGCCTTGCTTTTATAATGGTAAGAGTATGGTTCATAAAAATAGGGTAAAGATGCATGTGATGGTTGAAATGGTCAAACAAATTTTTGGTAAATGACAATAATAGTCCCCAAAGTTTGGTTTAAGTCATTTTTAAGAAGTTTTAAGGACTAAAAAGGATGTTTTCAAAACCCAATAAGTGTAAAACAATATTGTAACATAAAATCCATCATTTTGATTATATCATAAGCTTTGGTTTACAAAATGGGTCGGTTTACATGATAAACGAATACAAAAACGAATACAAACGAGACCCAAAATTAACGAATGTCACAGTTCCAATACCCGGTTATATCCGAACCAGATCATACCCTACCCGGGTACATAGGGTTGAGTTTTTCTCCTCAGTACCCTACCCGAATCCTACCCGATTTCTCTCAATACCCGATCATACCCGAAACCGGTTCCATACCTGAACCCGGGTATTAGAAAAAACCCGATTTATGCACCTCTACCTGTGTATCACACATGCTTTATGCTAGTTATTACTAATTAGTATAAAAGAGGAGTTTGGTGCCACAAAGTGGACTCTTTATGTTTTTGTATATGTATTAATGATTTTGAAAGATGGTATAAACATAGTGTTGGTTGGGTGGTTATGTTGGTAAAGGAGAATGTGTGTGTCGGTTTGTTGCCCAAGTTCGAATCCCTAATGCCACAAAATCATTGTTTCATGTTTTTAATTGTGTTATTTATGTCTTTTTATGGTAGAATGGTTTATCTTTCAATATTAACTTTGTAGTGGACCGAATAGTTGTGTTGTTAAGTGAAACCGACCGAGTTTGCATACAATCACCGTATTTTGTTTTAGCATTGGTACAGTAACGAAAACTGACAGGATACCAATTTTGTTTTATTTTTGTTTTTGTTTTTTTTAGTTTCGGTATCGTAACAAACGTGATGAAGACTTGCCAAAGTTGTATAGACTCATCGTCTCAACGCTCGGGTTTTATCAAAGCCCGAGCTTTACTGACCGACGTCACCTCATTGGTCCACCTCAGTTTTTAAATTGTTTTTGTTTTAGTTCTGATGTCATAACACGCATGACCAAAACTGACTGAATTCGTGTCGACTTATCGCCTCAAAGCCGAGACCAATAATGTTTGGGTTTTACAACGCCTGAGTTTTACTTGCGCCGGGTAAAATACTAGTTATATATAACAATTGACAAGTTTGGTGCCACTAAGTGGCGATTGAGCCACTTGGTGGCATTGTATTGGTCGTTACAATTTTGTTTTTTTATTTTTAATTCCTATACCGTCAAGAACATCACGGAAACCAACCGAATTTGCATAGACTCACAACCTCAATGTCCAAGACCAACAACGCTCCGGAATTTACCCACGCCGGAGTTTACCAACCAACGCTACCCCATTAATTCACCTCGATTTATATATTTTGTCCCGTTTTTTAGCTCCGGTACTATAACGAAAGTAAACGAAACCGACCGAACTCGTTTCGAGTTACCACCTCGATGTCCGGAACCGATAGCGCTTGGGTTTTACCACTACTCATGTTTCCAGACCAAATAAACGTCAAATAGTTTATCTGTTTACATGTTAATCTTTCTATATGTTATTTTCATGATTTCTTTTTGGGTTTTAACGCTCAGGTTTTATCAACAATGTCTATACTGTAACGGGTGTAACCAATAATGTCCAAATTCACGTCGACTCACCGCCTCAATGACAATGATTGGGTTTATCGCTGTTCGTGTCTTACCGACATGTCCCGACACAACGAGCTGGGTAAAACACTAGTTGTTAGATAAATAGAATTCAAATATTTTATTTTCCTTCTGTCTTTAACAACAATAATAATAACAATAAAAAATAATTATTGTTCTATCAAATACGAATAATAATTATTACATTACTAAAAACATGGATTGAAGATCTTTCTAAGATAGATTAAGTACAAAGAAACTTCATGTTTTATTGTTCAATTTCAAGACGAAGTGACAATGTTCACTTCATTCCACCCACCAATGTTTTCTTCTTCGTTCAATCGAATAATTGCAAGTACTTGTGTATAATTTTATACACAATTTAGACTTGCAATCCTTCAAGATGATATATGAAAATAGATGAACATTTTGATACTAACGCGCCATCGGTGCATCGGAATGACATTGTTCTTGTATCAACGATTAAAAATAAAGAATGACAATTCTTTCAAACAATACGTTTTAAGTATGGAGTTCTCGCATCGATACCCAAAGTGCCCAAAACGTGTTAAAAGCAAACATTTCTTATCACCCCAGTATCTATATTGCGTACAGGACAAAGTGGGATCTGCTCAAGATATCGCAATCAAATACCGATATGGTTACTTGGTTAGTCACTCGGTTGTTAACTAATTAGAATGACAAAGCATTGGCAAAATCTTTTAACATACCAAAAAATTTGAACTGTAAGTAATATGGCCATGAGAATAAATATGAGATAAGGCCCAAACGAACTATCAAATTATTCTAGTAAAATCTGTATCAACATCAGATGAGAAGGAAAAATGAATGCCTCTTCTCGTTCTCGATCTCCTACACCTATATACCATATAACTATGCTAGAGACCAGATTCATAATATACATACGACATCACAAACAACAAATTCTTCGATTAACCGGTAAAAAGGTAAATGATAAAAGCCTTACATTAAAAGTAGGCCTACTCCCATGTGTCTTCATGGAGTGATTTCAATCATTCTAGTTTGCTGCAGATAAAAGGGCACTTTGCGGTCCATTCCCATCTTCGAGCAAGTTCCCAAACACAGGCTGCCATGAAAATTTATAGAAAAATAAACATAAGTTCTACGTTGTAGTTCAGTATGAGCTCAAACTTACTATTTCATATTCTGGTAATATGATATAAATGATCTTAAAAAAAAGTAACTGAAATTCCCACCGCATGTTTAGCATAGCAATTTAACTTAGCCTAAAATTAAAGTATCCGATAAAAATATTTCCACACTTGTAGAGCACTGTACCTGTTCATTATTAAATTTCCCAAGGTAAAATGGCTCCTTCTCTCGTACCCCACCATTGGTTGAAATGATCCTTTCGAGGTCCTGACATAAAGATAACAACTAATCATGTTTACTAATCATAATACTAGGTTAGATAGTGTATCGACTGAGGTCAAAAGCAACAAAAAAACTAAAATTTACACAAAACTAAATTAGATTACAGTTAATATAACGGGATGATACCAGCCTTCACATAAATATATATCAAGTGGAAACTGTTTTACCTTCCCTGTCAAGATCTCAAACTCAAGCAACTCCTCGACAACCTTTTCAAGAACAACTCGGTTACTCCAAAGAATCGATCTTGCTTTTTCATAAGCTAAATCATATATCTGCACATAGCAGCACACCACGTGTTAACTTTCAAGCCTAACGTTACTTATTCATTCATAAACAAAAGCTGACCTTTTCTACTTTAGCTGCCATCTCAAACTCAAAATTGTCCCCCATGCTTAAAGCAGTCACCTTAGCATGTTCAGAAAGCATAATATAAATTAAAGAAAGAAAAATAAATATAGGTGCAAATCCCTGATATTTTAAAACATGTAAATACTTACCGCAGTGCCATGGTGATAAATGACTTGACTGTCATCAGGTCCCCACCCATACTGAATCACCATCCTTGTAGCTATCTGTTTTCATCAAGCATATTGTCAGGCTACTTATTTACAGACAGAAATCAGATATATGCATACCTATGATGAATAAAATAATAAATACCTCTTGTGCTTGCTTCAACTCAAAAGAAGAAAGAATATTTTCTTCTCCAAACGGAAGTAACATTTGGGATGCAACATATGACCCGAAGCAGAATACAAGCTTCTTTTCAAGGTATGATCTTGAATCAACATTTCCAATCCTGGAGCCTTCTGTTTTAGCCTTTGTGATCTTTGTACACCCGATTCCCTGCAACCAAACAAGAATTTACTAAGAATACAAATGCTGAGATAACTGCAAAAACCTAAAAATAAAATACATATTAAATACCTGCCAAGATAAAGGCTCTAACCATAAGTTATCAACCACGTCATAGTTTGGTAAAAGAGTCGCCATAAGTCCACGTCCCGCAATCCACACGGCATGTGGAAACTTAGTCTCTCTCGTCCACTGTTATTAATATTTAATATTAATAATATATAAACTAAATATCAATCTTAATTAAAAGCAGTAGCAATATACTTACATCAAGAGGAACGTTTAGATATTCAATCCCATTGGTTATCTGGCCATATGGTTCCATCAAATCAACCACATTTTGCAAATCCTCTCTGGTCAAAGTCAAACCGAGATGGTCAACCAGCATTTTGCCCATTGCCTTCGCAAGTGCTGTCTTCCTCAACCATGAGGGAATACTATTGCTGAATGTCTGTGCAATAAATGGTTTTTAAGTATACAATTTATTAAACTTAATTGACAAATAAACATACAGACAAAGATATAAATATTCCACACCGCAATCGCACTAGTATATCCCAAAAGTTCATCCTTGTCAAGAACCTTGGTCCTGAAAGCACTGCCTTCTAAAGCCACAGGAACAAATTTGAGTTCTACAGGGCGTAAAAGAGCCGTTTTTTCAGCCACCTGAAACAAATAAGACAGTAAGTAAAAAAAACTAAAAGAGTAATAGTATAATTAATGGAAATGTGATATGGTACCTTTTGCCAATCAACAAAATCACTTAGGTCGGGATCCATAGTTTCTTTTGCAGCATTTTGAAGTATTCTCTCTCTTTCAGCTTGTGTCGGTAGCTGAAGATGGAATATTCTGTCCATCCTACCTGGACGTTGTAAAGCCTCGTCAATTTTTTTAAGCTTCGAGTTGTAGCCATCAACACGACCCCATCCTGTTTTTCAAACCTGCATAAAAGATTGATGACATGAACATATGTAATAAAGTGTGACAGCATTCATGTATATCAATTAATAGAAGAGAAGCATGAGTTACCCATCAAGTTCCACAAGAAGTTGATTAATAAAAGCCTCATGATCCTGTTTTTTAGTATGTATAAATTTCCCTCGTTTACCAGCAAACTGATCAAAATCTTCCACAAATATGATCACAGGCGCCTAAACATAAGAATCAAATAGGCTCATATTCTTCAGTGATCGTTGTAAAATAAAAACATAAGAATCTACATGAAAATACGATGGCAGTGAGTATAACCAGATCTCGAGCTGTTTGGAACAATTCTCTAACATTGGATGCACTCTGGCCCACCCATAAACCCGCCTCTAACTGTTGAGCCTTAACCTCAACAAGTGGAACCTTGGCCTCTGCAGCTATAGCCATGGCTAGTGCAGTCTTACCAGTTCCTCTCTCACCTACGATTAGAACTCCCTGCAATTAACTAGAATTAATATCATACAAATACAAGTTTATCTATAGTATATGTTATGATGGTTTTGAAAAACAACATACCCGAGGGGCACGAGCACCGATTTCTTGGAATGCGCGAGGATTTTGTAAAAACGCAATAACTTCATTAATTTCTTCTCTCATGAACTCAACGCTGGCAAAATCTTTCAAACGGATAGGTGGATTTTTCACTCTCTAAAGATAGATAAATTATGTTAATCCAACAAAAAATATAATTAGTATAGCTTTCATGTGTTTTTGAGTTCAAATATAAACCTTCATCTTATCAAACGCATGTGTGATAGGATCAACACCTTCCTTCTTCTTAGCTTTTGCCCCCTGCAACATAGCCCGGAAGATGTATTTCTGCATAGCAACAATAACATTATAAAGCAATTAATGAACATGTGTTAAATGCAAAGAAGCTTCTAGAAGAAGGAGTCATACCAGCCTTTTAAACTTTCTCACGTTTGGATTTTTTCGTCTCACATTCAATCCAGGAAGCTTAGGAGTTCTTTTTTTCAGAAAATTAAATATGTGGGATAAAATGTACCAATATATTATAGCCCTAACTCCAAACATAAAATACCAATTGAATTCCTCATCCTCCTTTTGGGAATTGATAGTCTCTTCTGCCGCTGACTTCCAATTTAAATATTGCTTCATGACCGGACTCCTACTCAATTTTATCCTCACCTGTAAACAAAGTTCACGACAACATAACATATATAAATAAATTTAATTAAAATGAAATAATCATTATGATATTTACCTGGGAAGGAATTATAAGTTCTAGAACCGGACAAACGGTTAGCACCAGAATGTCTCGGTTTATATTTTTGATCCAGTTAAAGACCCAATCAACAACAGCCACATCTCTAGCATTCCATAATCCAACTAGCAACTGCCGGGAAAGGCGAACTGGCAAAAGGAACTGTTGTTTGACATCTAACTCTGAGAATGGGATCCACATTAACTGAACAAAAGTTGGAACATTTGAAGCAAGCATCTTTAAATACAACCCATCAACTCCTCCAAAATCTTCAAACATCCTATCAAATTCCTGTAATAAACATTTTTTTAATATCTGTTTGGTGTAAATTTTGGCTTATTACTTATAGATGCATATATTAGTCTTCGAATAACCTTCAAATCAACATAATACTCTTTGTCATCACCCTTGAGTGTAATAAACATTGCAGCCCAATCATGTCTGATTCTTGCATTTTCTAGAAGCTTTCGGGACACAGCATAAGGAACAGCTATAGATTCCATTTCCCACCTATTTCTTCCTTCATTAAACCAAGTTTTTGACAATACTCTATCACGGTCCAAAAGAATTTTTTCCTACAAAGACCAATAAAATTGATTAAATATTGATGGTAAAATATTTCTAAACTATATTATTATGTGTCAATTATTTTTAACTGGAAATATTTTTACCTGTCTCTCGGCAACATACTTTTTACCAAACTCAACGTCCTCTAACAATTTTTCTTTAAGATCTTTTTTTGTGTCTTCACGCCATTTTTTCCATCCATGAAATAAATATGAGCGGGCAGCCTTTGGAACCACAACCTCTTTTTCTCCAAACGTCCATTTACTTTCAACTTCCGGGTAACCCTTCAAGATTTCACCAACTGGGCTGTTTAAAATAACATATTTTTCATAACCAAACTTTTTCATATTTTTCCTAATATTAGCTTCTAGATTCTTCTGCATTTCTCTTGATTCTGCAAACGCTTGCTTCACGCGTTGACTGAATTCAATGGACTTTTGATCAAATGAAAATTCAATATCATCATTTTCTACCACATTTGGAAGAACCATTTGCTCCCATAATTGTTTTTGTGCAGTTTGCAGCTGTTCTTTAATTTCAGATTTAGAAAGCTTGATTACAGAGCTTTGAGGCATCCTGCAAATACATTGTACGCAAAATCTTAAGCACCAAAAACATATCTTCTATCTTCTATATTCTTCTAAATAAAAATGACGAGGACACGAGTCAGCTTCACACGCCACCGAAAAGTTGATTTTCCAGCCTCTCTCTCCTATTAAATATTGGATGTCACGTGTCGACTTTTGGTGAAGTCTCGGTTTTAATTTCTTGCTTCTCTATCCTATTATATACTAATGATTTTCTTTAATTTGGCAAATAATATGATTCCACCATAAGCCCCATTCTTTATGTTTTTTTCTCAAAATGTCTTTAAGAAATATATGATATCTTATTTAGTATAAATATTTTTAAAAATCATTGATTTAACTAATACACAGGTGTCTAGCCTAGCATGTATATATATACACACAAACACATACACACCCCGGCACATATCGTATATGGATGAAAATAAGTAAACAAATGCATTACGTACATTCAGAAACTAGACAAGACATATTCAAAAATGAAGGTTAACCGTCATTAAAATACCAATTACAAAACGCTTACCTGTTATTCACCTTCTGCTTCATTTCCTTAACAAAATTCTCAACAAGCACCGAGCTTTCCCGCTCTATGAAACAAAGCTCCCGAACACCAATACTCAAAGCCATAGTCTCCTTAATCTCCATTTGATCCTCAACCTCGTCAACTTCATCCGAAACGACCATAAACTCCTTCTCTTTGTTACTAATGACTTCATCCAACTCCACCACCGTCCGGTCCTTACCCTTCTTCTCCAAAACCCTATCTCTCTGCTTCTTAAACCTCACCACGGAATCAAGAACCTCAATATACTTCTGATCCAAAACCGCTTTCTTTTCCCTCAACACACTCAACTGTTCATAAAGCTTACTCATAATCTCATCCTGTAACTCCTTCTTAACCGATTTCACATCTTTCAATACCGAATTCACATCCTTCAAGTCCCTGGTATTATCCGCCCGAACTTCCTCGATAACCCTAACTAACTTGGAAACAGTCTCTAACAATGAAGAAATACTAAGTGACCCGGGGCAGATTATGGATAATCTGGGGGTTAAGTAATGTTTCCCACGAAGATGAGGTCTGGCAGAGAAGGTTGTTCTTCAGGTAACCTGCAAAACAGACACCGTAAGCTCGTCACTGTGAAGGGGGGGTTCCTCCTTGTGACCACCCTCCGGCGTGAGAATCAGACTAGATTGCTCTGAATATAAGTGTATATTAAGAGATTGCTAGATAAGAATGAGATATCAGATGATGTCCTTACCATTCCAAGGTGTTGGAGTATTTATAGCCGAAGGTAGGTTCTTTAGAAGGTACAGCCGGCTGAATAGTATTCCTGTTCTACCAACAGTGGACTATGCACAGGCCATGCTGGTTGGTGGATAGGTTACGGCCAACAGTAACAAGGTCGGCTGTATACTGTTCCTTTACTGCCGGCTATGCACTATTCCACCAACTGTAGGCTGCGCACGTCCCATAGTAAGGGTTGGTGAGTAGGCAGCGGCTAATAGTGACAAACAGTACTAGAGGGTGCTCCTCCTCGTACTGTTGTCGGTGAGTTGTCACCCTGTGATTGGTTCATGGGCTGTTCTGGTCAAATCGTCTGTTATGCCCATACCTTAGTAGGTATAGTACGAAAGATCTTCCAGAAGCATATGGACTGGCTCATTTAGGCGGGAGTATTCCCGCCTTGCTCATTCCTTCATGTGACTACTGAAGTAGCTAATGCCTTGTGCGTGTAGCCTTGCTGTTAGTGCGGGTAGCCTTCCCTGATGGCTTGTATCCGCAGCTGCGGGAACAGGCGGGGTACTTCACCATTG
Organism: Bidens hawaiensis; assembly: GCF_021521415.1. Taxonomy (NCBI): domain Eukaryota; kingdom Viridiplantae; phylum Streptophyta; class Magnoliopsida; order Asterales; family Asteraceae; genus Bidens; species Bidens hawaiensis. The sequence goes on from NW_027491701.1 coordinate 866,503, forward strand.
GGAGGCTTTCCCTGCGGGTACAGCTGGCGTACTGCGCGTAAGGTTCTCTGAGCATGGTGGGTCCTGCTGGAGCAGTTGGTCGTTGCGCAGACGTCCCTGTTCGAGGTGAGTCTTGCGGGTCCAACTGGGCTCTGCTGGGACCTACCTCTTCAAGTCCCCCCAGTCCAATGTTCTTCTCATGAATTATTAATAAGTGAGGTGAACTTTTGGACTTAGCAAGGGGTTTTGAAAAGGGTTTAGTTTTTAGGTTTTCCGTGGTGATTCTTCCCGCGGTTTTCCTGATGTCACGCAGAAATTCCCGACATTTCTGCTTGATCTTTGGGTGTGAAGCGGGTAGGTTTGTAACCTCCTCGCAAGTCAGGAGCGTTGAGTCCCACTTGTGTGGATTCTCCATGGGGTTTTGGTAGTTTTCAACATATTGATCAATTATGCTAAAACCACCAATTCCATCTTGGAGTTTCAAACAATATAGTTCTCGACGTTCCCGTCATGCGGGGATGTTATTCCGGTTTCCGCAAGCATGGCCCAGAAGATCCTTCTTGGTTTCAATTCCCTGCATAGTGCTAAGTATGTGAAGGGTTTTGCCTTGACACTGTACCCGCACTCGTCTTACGGTTACTTTACTTCCAAGGTATTCCTGGCGTCAATTCCCTGCAGGTGCTAAGTATGTGAAGGGTTTTGCCTTGACACTGTACCCGCACCCGTCTTATGGTTACTTTGTTGCCAAGGTAAGGGGTATTTTCCCGCCTACTTTTGAATCTTTTTTTAATTTTTTGAAATTCGAAGAGTTGGTGAAAGGATAAGAACAGTCCAAACCTCTGAAACGTCGTGCGACGGTTTCTTCTGACTGTGTCAGGACGTGCAGGAAGTTATTGTGACAATCGTCAATTTCAGGTTAACTCCGTTAACTCAACTCCGTCAATTCAAACTTTAAGATCATTGAATCTATAACGCACACATCATTACATTTAAACTAGGGTTTAAATGACGCTTAACACTTACTACATGTGTAGTCTTTCGGGATTTGCACCGAAACGCAAACGAGTTGACGCAAACGATTGATAAATAAACGAAAAACGTCAAAACAATAATTATGTGATAATTATGTGTTAGACTTATGTGTTATGTGATAACATGATTATAAACGTTAACTCAAGACGAAAACAAGCTAGTTAGGCTAGAAAAACAACACTTGAAAGTAGAGGGACTAGAGTGCAACTTGTATATCTATAAATATAACCTTAACACTTAACCCTAACTTATTATTATAAACCTACAAGCTCCGATCGGCCCCTCCCTTGCTCCCTCTTGGCTGCCGTCCACAAGCACACACACATACAAGCCCTAATCAAGTGTTTAATCCAAGAACTAGGTGCTAGGAAGGTATAATTGATCATCCTTTACCTTCTTGTTGTTTAATTTTGATGTTTAATGGGTTAATTAAGAACCCTAGGCAGCCGATTTTTATATGTATGTATGAGTTAACATGATGGTTGTTGAATTCATGATGATTGATAACTAGTATTGATGTTGTTGCTTGATTGATTGTTGTCTTTGATTTGAGTTAAAACACAAACCCTAATCTTGTATGTATGGTGTAATTGATATGCATGGATAGTGGTTGTAGTGTCTAGCATGTTATATGATTGATTTATGGTCCATAGATAGTTAAATTGTTGAGTTTTGATGTGAACAGATTCTGGACAGAATGTGTATACGATGTTTAAGTGACTGTAACGAAGTGTAAACTTGAAAATTGGTTGAGATTGTGGGTACTGCAGTAAACTAGGTTGAGTCTAGTTTCTATAAAGTATAAGTTTGTAATTTTTGGACAAGTAGAAGTTTACTTTTATGATTTTACAAAAACGTTGTGCAAAGCTGAGCTGTTAGACCTGCTGTTAGGTTATGTTGTAAATGTTATATCTCATGAACTACGAGACCAATTGGGTTGGTTCCACTTCTGGAAGTTGACTCATTGAGTTAGGAACCAAACCCAAGTGGTCTTGCATTTATTGGATTTTTCGTTTAACGGGAATTGCAAATAACATTCTGTTGCGCATGAATCTGACTGATATGAGTTTACTGTAGTGTTTTGATCATTATGAGAAATCTATATGGAATAAAAATAAGATAAAATATGTTCTGGAAACCTAAGACATGTATGTTTCAGTGGTGATTTTTGGTGAATTAATTGAGATGATATGATCGGTGAAATAGTACAATCTTTCAAGTAGAAATTCTGTCACAGTGAAACTAGCTGCTGAGTTGTGTATAAATGCATGAAATATGATATTTCTTATATAATTGTTATGTTTTGACCAAAATACCCTTGCGGGGAATAGTTGCAAATTGATTGCCATGATTTGACCAAATTGCCCTTATGGGGAATAATGGCTAGTAATTGTTATTTGTTGACCAAAATGCCCTTACGGGGATAATTGCTAGTAAAGTATGTTATTAATACATGACACAAAAGTAATTGTTCACTCACGTATCGTATCACAATTGTACTTGTTTAAGTCACACACGATTCACAAACGAAACACGAAACATGTTACGTGCATAGGTATTATGTGCCGAGTCTAGAGACTCGTTAAACATACCGATACTTAGAAAATCTCTTTGTTATTTAGAACGCTAGAGAGTTTCTACGACGCGCATCACTTGGTGATCTAATTCGGGATATTCTTCGCAAACAGTGAGTTCACTTACCCCACTCTTAAACTGTTTTCAAACGTTTTTCACTTGGGGGAGATAACATACTCCGATAAAAGCATTTTTGAGATAAACGCATATTTAAGATTTTGTTATAAATTATATATCACTTGTAAAGACTAAGCGGCAAACGTAACATTTGAAGTCCCACACATCGAACCGGTTAATATTTAGAATAGCGAGTCACTGTTGAGTAGTACTACTGGGTTTGACAAACCCCACCCGACGCTAAGCTCAACTGGAGGTTGAGTGGGTGTAATTTTGGCTAACACTTACCATGGTCTGGATTGACCTGGTGACGGGCACTTGATAAACAGTCAGCTTCGGTGTCGAACCACTTAGTAATACTTGTTGTATAGATTAGCTACCTATCGATATATAATTTGATATAACATTATCTGGTAACGCAAAACGCCGTAACGTGGTTACGCAAAACGCAAAACGCCGTAACGTGGTTACGCAAAACGCTTAAACGCCGTAACGTGGTTACGCAAAACACTTAACGTAAACGCTGAATGCAAACGCTAAACGATTTATCTTATATAACTTGTGAACTCACCAACCTTGTGTTGACACTTTTAGTATGTTATTCTCATGTAGCCGAGGCGGGCGCGCGGTTTAGGAGCATGCATTAAATGAAAACACTTTTATTCTGCAAACTTATTTTTAACAGTTATCTTTGGTTTTAAGTCGTCCTGCGTGACGCAACTTTTGAATTAAGGTTTTTTTTTACGCTTCCGCACTTATTTGCATTTAAACGTTTTTATGGTTTGATTATAACTGATGATTCCGATTCTGCCAGTTCACACCCTCTGACAGTAAAACTCCGTGAGTGGATTTTGAGGGTGTGACAGTTATGGTGACGTGACAGTACCTGGTCATTCCAGAAGCTTTTTCAGGCACGTGGGCGCGATTTTTCGGGCGCGTGGCCGCGAAATTAATGGTACGGGTCCTTTCAACAGCTGTTGCCAGCTTGCTTTTTGCCACGTGTCATAGTTTCATTGCACCTTCGATTTCTCTCTCTTCCGCATTAATTGCGATTAGTATATAAAGGGGGAGAGGGTCCTTTGCAATTCACACTTTCACTTCTCTCTTCATCTTCAGAACGATTTCCGGCGAATACTCATCTTCTCAGTCGAGCATTCCCTTGAAATCGTTTTCTTCTTTCATATCTGCAAGATGTCGTCTCGTGATCTCGAATCTACAGCCGATGACAAGAGTACTGCTGGCGAGTGCCAGTGTGCTCTGCCTGTCGATCTGTATCAGTACGTCGTCAGGAAGTTCATGCTCGAGTCTCTCGAGCCTGAGTTTCCTGAACCCCATCAGACGGTGTACGATACCCCCAGAGGCAAGATCGGGGTATATGCTGCATTCTTTGTTTATGGGAATCTTAGGTTCCCATTGACAAAGTTTGTGTACCGTGTCCTGGAGAGGCACGGTGTGCACCTGACCGAGGTGCACCCGATGGCGGTTGCCAAGATTCGGCACTTCGAGTGGGTGTGCCGGATTCTGGGCATTGAGCCCTATGTTGACCGCCTGATGACCTTCTACTCCTGGAGGTGCATCCAGGGGTGGTATACGTTGATAACCCGGATTAAGGGTTTGAAGATTTGCGCAACCGAGCGCAGTCTTCGCTCGTGGAAGCGGGAGTTCTTCTACTTATCCGCTCGCGCCATCCCCCTTGCCATGAAGTTCAAAAATGGGCAAGCACTTCCCAGCCTTCACGCCTCCAACTACGAGGAGGCGGAATGGTTTACGAAGATATCCCGAGTCCAATCTCCGGTTTACCGGTTTGCGGAGTCCGGGATAGTAATGCTCGGGATGAGCCGGGTGTGGAAGGATGCGGATGCGCGAAAGATCCCGATTGTCCTCGAATACGGTTCGAACTCTGTTCCTTACGGTATGCTTTGTTTCTTTTTGTTAATTTAGAATCTCTTCTAACTTCTTTCCTGTTTATTTCAGAGGGGAACGACTTGCAGTCGCTCTTATACCCGCGGGAAGCTGACGGTCCCGCTCGGATGGGTACTCGCGCTCTAGACGAGAACGAGTTGCCCATCCTAGAACAAACGGCGGATCGGTTCGTGGAGGTCTACCCGCTAGGCCACGAGATCCTGAGCGCCAGGCGGCCAGGTAAGGCGCTATTCGACCCTCGACCCCTCAATGTTGAAACCTCTGCTGGAATTCCTTTAATCTTATGTTCTGATGAGGAATCCGCAGATGGTCCTCCGTTGGTGCGGAAGAAGAAGGCTGCCGGCGGGAAGGGGAAGGAGAAGGTGGCCTCCACTGCCGATCCGGTGCCTCGGTCTGACTCCGAGGCCGAGAGTGAAGAGGTGGCGGGGAACCCCGGTGGTGAGAAGACCACCGCTCCGGAGGATGTGACGACTGTCACCTCCGGAGAGCCCCGGATGACGACGGTGATCGGCGCAAAGAGGCCGGCTCCATCGGGTTCATCCCCGCCTGTCCGTACTTTCAGGCTCAAGAAAACCCGTGAGTACAAACTTCCTTAATCTTTAACTTCATAGCTTATTATCATTAACACTTGTCTTCTTTGTGCAGGCGTGGATGTTGACGCATTCCAGGGTGGAGCGCAGAGTACCCCTCCGCCAATGACGGTAGGCTTGGTCAGCCTACCTGAGGCGACGACCCAGGCGCCTGCGCCTGCTTCCGCTGGTTCAGTTGCTCACTCCTTTGAGCCGACTGTTCCAGCTGTGATGACGTTACCGCCGGCTGTGAGTGCTATTTTTACCGCATCCTTCACCGAGCCGGCGGTTACTATTGCTGCGGATTCTGCAGCGGCGACCGCGGCGGCTGTTACCATGCCGCCTACGTCATCGGCCACGACGGCCGATCCTTCAGGTATGCCCGGGGCTTATCGCCAACCTCTGCCTCCTTCCCATCTGCCTGACCTCTTGGATGGATTTCCGTTGGGTTCAGGTGATGGGTTTGGTGGCTATCGGCCTGTTATTGACCCTACAGGTGCGTAGGGTTCTTTTGGCCTATTTTATATATTTTTATCATCTTTTCCTAACTGCCTTATGTTTTTTTTCAGTGTCAGATTCCAATGAAGTGTATGTTCCACGATGAAACATCCGCCGAGGAACAACCCTTCGCACCCCTGTGGAGTGCGTGGAGTGGGCTCGTCACGCTGCTCCCAGTGGTGCGTTGGGGAAAGCCATGGCTAGCTACCAGGAGGGTAGGCTAACCAATGAGCTTCGGGTTCTCCTGGCCCGGATGCAGCCGCGCGTCGAGCTGCTTTGTCGTGAAAACGACAAGTTAAAAGCAGCTCGCATTAAAGAAGTAGCTCAGGCGCGGGCTGTCCGGGAGGAGAACCAAAGGCTTACCGCAGTGGCTGCGGAAAAGGAGAAGGCCTTCAAGGCCCTCGAGGTTGAAGTTCAGGCCCGGCTCGAGGCCCGTTCCAAGGCTGCCCAAGCTGTTAATGAACAGCTTTGGCTGGCTAAGGAAACTGCGAGGAACGCAACCGAGAGGGCCACCAAGGCTGAAGCTGTTGCTGAGCCTCTACGCGTGGAGAATGAGGAGCTTAAAGCCAAATTAGAGGCTCTCCAGCAGGCTCATGATGCCTTGGCGATGGAAGACGCCAAAAAGCTCCAGGAGATCTTGGACCAGAGGGGGGTGCTTGACCATACTGAGCGGAAGCTAAAGGGCGTCGAAGAGGCTGCTGCAAAGGAAGTGTTGCTTGCCAACCTTAATAAAAGTGAAGCCGAACGCGCCTGTACCCAAGCTCAAGCCGCCCTCCAAGAAGCTCTGGTTGCCAAGGAATGGCTTCTTCGAGAAGCGTTGTCTCAGGTAAGCTTTCCATGTCCTTACGCTTTTCTTTGTAAATAGAAAAGGTTCTTATACTTGTATTTTTTCTTTGTAGGTTGTGCATCGGGTCTTCTCAGAGACGTCTTATGACGATGCTATGAGCGCAGCCCTCAACGCTTCTCATGAGGATGGGGAAAAGGCCGGCTTCCTGCTTTGGTCTAGGGTTCGTTGAGAAAGGCATCCTGCCTTCCAACTTCCCTTTGTATAATGTTGATACTGAAGCTGTTTACGACCAAGCAGTGAATCAGTATGCCGCCTTCCCGCATCCGGTGGTGGAGAAGGTGAACGAAGTCGCTGCTGCTGATGATGGGCTAGCTATCCTTAAAGCTTTCCTTGAACCACCACGCTCTACTGATGGAGCGGGTCCAAGTGGAAGTGGTCCTGAAGCTTGATTCTGAAGATCCCTTTCCACCATTAGCGTAGATTTTTGCTTTTGTATAGTTATCTTTGTAATATTTGAATTTGATGGAATAAAGATTGTGTTAGTTCTTTGCCTTGTTTATTTTACGCCTGTTTTGATCTAACTTAGCAACTTCTTTAGTACTTAGATAAGTTAACTTTTTAACGTGGTAAATTATAAGTTTTTTTCGCTTCCTCTTTCATGATTGTGCGGGTATGACCGTCACTTACACTTAGTAGGATGGCTTAACTTTACTTATATCTGACCTGCGTGGAAGTTTTCCTTATCTTTTCCTTTGAAATTTTCTAAGTGTTCAGAATAAGTTAACCTTTGAACGTGGTAGATGATAGGTTGAAGTTTTGCTTCCTTGTTCGTGATTGTGCGGGTAATACCGTCACTTGCACTTACAAGGATGGCTAAACTTTACTTACATCTGGCCTGCGTGTAGGTTTTCCTTAAAACTTGAGATTTTTAGCGTTGTGTTTATGCGGGTTTTGCCGCCTTCCACACGTAACGACTTCTTCCCCCATTTATGCGGTGAATACCGGCACATCAGTGTGGGAAGTTCATAAGTATAAAGGTAAGGCTATCAACACATTGTGAAAGGAGAATCATTTCCATTAGAAGTGGCTCTAGGCCTTTTCTTTACAAGTTTGGAATTGATCTACATATAACATTTGCGTAATTGAGCTCCATTCCATGTTCTTGGGATGGGAGTGCCATCGAGCCTTTCGAGCCGGTATGCGCCCTTTCCCAGGACTTCTTTGATAATGTATGGCCCTTCCCAGACCGGGGCCAGCTTTCCTGGGCGTTCTTGGTTCGAAGCCTCGTTGTTACGCAGTATGTAGTCTCCTACATTGAAGTTGCAGAGTTTTACCCGCGTGTTGTAGTACTTTTGCATTTGTCGCTTGTAGTTCTCTTCACGCACTGCGGCTAAGTCTCTGCGTTCTTCGGTTAGCATAAGGTCCAACCGTCTTTCCGCATCATTGTCTTCTGGCTGAATCAAGACCCTTGGTGAGGGTAAACCAATTTCGACCGGGACCATGGCTTCAGTGCCATAAGTGAGGCTGAACGGGGTTTCTCCCGTACTGGCCTTCTTCAGCGTTCTGTTTGCCCAAAGGACGTGCGGAAGCTCGTCCACCCAGCCGGATCTGTGTTCCAAGAGTCTTTTCTTTATGCCTTCGACGATGCTCTTATTCGCTCTTTCCACCTCACCATTACCTTGCGGGTGTGCCACTGATGTAAAGGTGTGGGTGATTTGAAGTTCTTTCAGCCACTGTTGTAGCTTCTTGTCAGCAAAGTTGGTGCCGTTATCGCTCACCAAATTCTGTGGAAGTCCAAAACGACAAATAATAAATTCCCAAATAAATTTTTTGATATGTTTCGCGGTTGTTTGGGCTAAGGGTTTTGCTTCTATCCACTTGGTGAAGTAGTCGATGGCTACCACTAGGAACTGAACGTTTCCTGCTGCTGTAGGAAATGGGCCTGTCACATCGATGGCCCACTTCTGAAATGGCCATGAAGAGGTGACTGGAACAAGTTCATTCTTCGGGCGGTGCGTGTTGGGTGCGTAGAGCTGGCAAGACCTGCATTTTCTGATGTATGCCAGCGCATCCGTATGCATCCCCGGCCAAAAGTATCCCGCGTTGTTTAGCTTAGCTACAACAGCGCGGGGACCTGCGTGTATTCCACAGATGCCTTCGTGTACTTCCCTTAGGAGGTAGTCAGCATCTTGGTTGTCCACGCATCTCAAGAGTGGGCCAAGAAAGTTACGTCTGTAAAGGATGTCATCGACGAGTTGATAATTCAATGCTTTACAGCGTAGTTTTCTTGCCTCTGCTTTTGACTCTGGTAGTGTACCTGCCGCAAGGTATTTTATTATTGGTGTCATCCACGTTTCCGTGCCGGTTTGGATGACACAAATTTCCTTGTGCGGGACCGAAGGTGTCTCGAGGAGTTCAATGCGGATATCCTTTCCTAAGTGGGTGAAGGCTAATGATGCAAGCTTGCTTAACGCATCCGCAGATTTGTTTTCACTTCGCTTGACGTGTATGACTTTGCAGTCGTTGAAATCGCGCATAAGGGATTTTGCTTGTGCGAGGTACAGGGCCATTGTGTCGTTCACGGCCGTGTACGTCCCGTTGATTTGATTGGCTACTAACATGGAATCCACGTGGGCTTCCAAGTTTTTCACTCCCATTTTACGCGCAATTCTCAGCCCAGCCAAGAATGCCTCATACTCGGCTTCGTTATTCGTACTTGGAAAATCCAGTCGAATAGCGTAAGTGTATTCTTGGCCTGCTGGGTTGGTTAGTTTCAGCCCTGCGCCTGAACCCTCGTTACTGGCTGCTCCATCAGTGTAGAGTCGCCAGACATCATTGATGTCTTGTGCTGGAGAGGGTTGAGCCTCTTCCTGGCACTCTTTTTCCCGCGATGCAGGCACTTCTGCAATAAAGTCGGCCAAAACCTGGCCTTTTATGGCTGGTCTTGGCTTATACTTTATCGCGTACTCCCCCAACTCAATTGCCCATTTGGCTAGGCGTCCCGATAACTCGGGTTTGCCTAGAACGTTTGCAAGTTTGAAGTTGGAGAGAATGGTGATTGGGTGACCCTGGAAATATCGTCTTAACCTGCGTGAAGCGTGTATAAGTGCTAAGACTAATTTTTCGAGGGTAGAGTACCGGGTTTCTACGTCTGTTAGGATACGGCTGACATAATAGATTGGCATCTGGATGCCTTTTCGCTCTACTAGCAGGACTGCCCCGGTTGCTCTATCTGTTGCGGAAAGGTATAGGATTAACTCCTCTCCCGCTCTTGGTGCTGTGAGCGTTGGGAGTTCGATCAAGCGTGACCGAATCTCCTGAAAAGCTGCTTCCGCTTCTGGTGTCCAGCGAAAGTGCGTTTTCTTTAAACAGTTTCTCAACGTTGACACGAAGGGAAACGACTTATCCGCGTGGTTTGCCAAAAAGCGGTTAAGTGCCACTAGTCGTCCATTCAGTGTCTGAGCCTGTTTGATGGTAGTAGGTGATTCCATTTTGATAATGGCTTCGACCTTTTCAGGGTTCGCTCTGAAGCCATCTTTAGTGACGATGACCCCCAAGAACTTCCCTTCTTCCATTCCAAATGCACACTTGCTCGGGTTGAGCTTCATGTTTATCTTCCTGAGCGTGTTGAAAGTTTCTTCGATGTCTTTCAACATCGCTTCTGGGTCAGGGCTTTTGATGACCAAGTCATCCATGTAGACTTCCAAGTTCCTCCCAATTTGGGCATGAAACTGGTTGTCCATCAGGCGTTGGTATGTGGACCCGGCATTCTTAAGTCCGAATGGCATCATTTGATAACAAAATATGCCATCGGGCGTCCGAAAAGCGGTTTTGTCCTGATCATCAACGGCCATGTGGATTTGATGGTACCCCTTATACGCGTCCAGGAAGCATTTAAGGCGGAACGGTGCCAACGAATCCACCTTAAGATCAATTTCAGGTAACGGATAACAATCTTTGGGGCATGCTTTGTTCAAGTCCTTGAAATCTATGCACATGCGCCATTGTTTGTTATTCTTCGGTACCATAACGGGATTTGCAACCCAAGTTTGATATCTACTAACGCGTACGATGCCTGCGTCAAGGAGTTCCTTGACTTGGGTTCTACACGCGTTAGTTTGTTCTGGCCCCATTACTCTGCGCTTTTGTACGATTGGCGTAACAGCCGGATCGCATTTGAGCTTATGCTCTGCCTTACTTCGGGGTACACCAGTCATGTCAGCTGGTGTCCACGCGAAGATGTCAGCGTTTTTCTGTAATAAGCGCTTGAGTAAGGTGCGTGTGGGATCAACAACTGTTGGGCCAATGGAAACGGCCTGGTCAGGATACTTGCCGTTGAAGGCCCATCTTTCTGGCTCGGTGATGGTTGGTTTAGCCATCTTTGGTTTGGGTTTAGATGAGACAGATGCGATGCATACCTGGGGAATGCCGGTGATCATCGCTACACCCTCAGCTGTTGGCCATCCTATCATGCCGTGGACTGAGGACACCACGGCGTTGAATCTTGCCATCCCATCTCTTCCGAAGAGAATGTCGTATGTGTGGTGTGGCTTCCTCGTTACGACAAAATCCACGTCTTCTGTGCGTGAGTGATTCCCGTCCGTAAGAGTGACGGGGAAAGATAGGATGCCCAGGGAGGTGTTTGTGCTGCCATCGAACCCTTCCATCGAGGCGCAAATCGTTTCCAGGCGCTCTTTGTCTTCGTCATCTAGCTTGTCGAAGAACTGCCTGTACATCACCGTTGACGATGCGCCGTTGTCAGCAAGAGTGCGAGAAGTGATGTAGTGCCCCAGCTGGCTTTTGATGACGATAGGGCCTTCTTTGCTGGGTCCTCCTGGCACTCGCGGGAAGCGCACCTCGGCTTCCTTCCACGCGCATGGTTCTGTCGTTCGCCTTTTTCTTCCTCTGATCTTCCCATGAACCATGTTGATGCTGATGTCAACGGGCTTTCGTCCGTTGCCTCGGTACCGGTTGTCGTTCCTTCCTCCCTTCTTGATTGATGCCACCAGGTGTGCCAGTCTTCCATCCTTGACGAATGCTTCAACAATATCCTTCAAGGATGTACACTCTTCCGTACTATGACCTTTTGTCCCGTGGAAGTCACAGGATTTACTCTGATCCGCATTAGGTCGCTGCCGGATCATTGGAGCTTTTGGCCATGGTAGCTTTTCAGTGGCAAATATCTCCGTGACGCTTTTGGTGAGTGGCGTCCACCGGTGTTTTTGGCTTGAAGGGTGTGTGTGATTTCTTCCGCCAACAAGAGGGTGAGAGCTGGATGAGGTGTCAAAGTTTACCCTTGACTGCCAGATACCTAGCTTCCTCTTTTTGTTCTGCCGGGCGATCCGAACATTGTTTTCTCTAGTCCTCTGCGTGTAGAGGTGTGTACTCTGGGGAAGATCCCTTCCCAGTTGCTTCTCCGTCTCAGCAAAGCGCTTGGCCGCCGTCATGATGGCATCCCATGTTGATGGCATGCCATCCTTACCCGTCAATGTGCGGATAAGCTCTGGGTATTCGGCGCCCTGGATGAAAGCGGCGCGAACAAGATCTTCACTTATGTTGCCGAGACTTAGCTTTTTGGAGTTGAAGCGAGTGATGAAGTCTAGCAAAGATTCATCCTCCTCTCTAACGCAGTTGAGGATCGTCCACTGTTCTTCGGTATATTTCCTCTGCTGGCTGAAGTGCTGGCTGAACTTGTTCTGAAAGTCCGCCCAATCATAAATGTGGTGGACCGGTAAACGATCGAACCATGCCCTGGCCGCTCCAACCAGAGTCATCTGGAACATATAACACCACGTGGGTTCCGTCCAGTTACTGACGGTTGCCCCCGCAATGAATCTGTTCAAGTGGTCGTCTGGGTCGGATAGACCATCATAAGTGCCGATGTTGGACATTTGTTTGGCACTTGTCGGGGCGATTGCTTCCGCAATGTCTCTTGCAAACTTAGACTTTCCTGCATTTGCAGCAGTTGGTCTAAAGGTTTTGGAGAAGTCCCGCGGGTTTCTCTCCGCATTTGTTGGTTTAAAGGCTTCCCCAAAATTCCTTGTCGGCTGGAAGTCCGTTTCCTTACGCTTCCCTTTTGCCTTATGGCGAGGGTTTGCGTCGGTATCGGATTCTTCCCGCTCATCGTCTGAGTACTCGTGCTCACTGTTCATATTGAGATGTTGGCGAGTACTGCCGAATTCGTCAGCCTGTTGAACTGAACGCAAGCGTTCATCCAACCCAGCCTGGAACTCTTTTTGACGTGCTTCGGCCCACGCCTTAACTTGATCTAGTGTTTGGCGAGGGACCCTCGTTCGTTTCTCCAACTGGGCATCAGTGAACCCCAGTGGAATATTTACTGCACTTGCCCCGGCTTGGGTAGCCGGGGTAGTGTTCGTAAGATTTGTATAACCGCCGGTGTTCCCAGTTACTGGGGTTGTGGTCACCGGGGTTTCTTGGTCACTTACTGGCCTTGGGACCGGAGTAACGTTAACCATTTCTTCAGAAATTTTGAAAAAACTAAGAATTAGCCCTAGCTTTTATCCCACGGATGGCGCCAATGAAGAAACACTAAGTGACCCGGGGCAGATTATGGATAATCTGGGGGGTTAAGTAATGTTTCCCACGAAGATGAGGTCTGGCAGAGAAGGTTGTTCTTCAGGTGACTTGCAAAACAGACACCGTAAGCTCGTCACTGAGAAGGGGGGGTTCCTCCTTGTGACCACCCTCCGGCGTGAGAATCAGACTAGATTGCTCTGAATATAAGTGTATATTAAGAGATTGCTAGATAAGAATGAGATATCAGATGATGTCCTTACCATTCCAAGGTGTTGGAGTATTTATAGCCGAAGGTAGGTTCTTTAGAAGGTACAGCCGGCTGAATAGTATTCCTGTTCTACCAACAGTGGACTATGCACAGGCCATGCTGGTTGGTGGATAGGTTACGGCCAACAGTAACAAGGTCGGCTGTATACTGTTCCTTTACTGCCGGCTATGCACTGTTCCACCAACTGTAGGCTGCGCACGTCCCATAGTAAGGGTTGGTGAGTAGGCAGCGGCTAATAGTGACAAACAGTACTAGAGGGTGCTCCTCCTCGTACTGTTGTCGGTGAGTTGTCACCCTGTGATTGGTTCATGGGCTGTTCTGGTCAAATCGTCTGTTATGCCCATACCTTAGTAGGTATAGTACGAAAGATCTTCCAGAAGCATATGGACTGGCTCATTTAGGCGGGAGTATTCCCGCCTTGCTCATTCCTTCATGTGACTACTGAAGTAGCTAATGCCTTGTGCGTGTAGCCTTGCTGTTAGTGCGGGTAGCCTTCCCTGATGGCTTGTATCCGCAGCTGCGGGAACAGGCGGGGTACTTCACCATTGGGAGGCTTTCCCTGCGGGTACAGCTGGCGTACTGCGCGTAAGGTTCTCTGAGCATGGTGGGTCCTGCTGGAGCAGTTGGTCGTTGCGCAGACGTCCCTGTTCGAGGTGAGTCTTGCGGGTCCAACTGGGCTCTGCTGGGACCTACCCCTTCAAACAACCTCCTAGTGTAATCCGAATACTCATGATCCTTATACCTAACTCGTTGATTGCTTTTGCCTGTTTTATCTTTCAAAACCTCGGTTATAACCGGTGCAGCAATTGCTGGCTTTTGGTGAAACCCTAGAGTTGGGGATAACCCAATTGCAATCCATAGAAGTGTAATTGCGAGTGGTTTTGAAATTTGTTTGATTAGATGAGGTAACAGTGGCTTATTCTGAGGTTTTTTTACGGAATTAAGGCCGGCAGTGGTACTGGTAGGCAGCTTAAAGGGCAAGCAGGGTTTATTGATATGTGAGGATTTAACCGTGTAAAATGGGCGACGCCGGCGGTGATTAGCAGGTGTTTTAAGTGGAAATGAAGAGAAATTGAAGGTGGATTGGGAGGCAATGTGTGTAGAAATCATGATTAGATTACTAGATTATTATTCAGAAAGGGTTTTTGGTTGGCAATGGCATTGCAGGTACACAGTGTGGAGTGTGTGTGAGTGAGTGAGTGAGATAAGGGAGAAAGCATAGCATAGCCATAGCATTGGTTAGACCGATTGTTTGTTTCGTTAAAATAGAGTTAACCGGGAGAGTTGTCCGTGTTACACACGGGGTAAAAATATTTCAACATCATGTATATTTAGATATCATAATAATTTTTTACTTTGTTATTCGAAAAACCATAAGATGTAGAAAAAATATGTATAAATGGTGTGAATGAGAAACTGTATAAATATACAAATTATTGAATTGATAAAATAATAGTCTTACTAGAAAATGGAGCACAAAATCAGTTATAAATAATTAATTGTAGTCAAAATCGGTTTTTAAATCATCTGAAAGGAAATAGTTGGTTATGATTTTAGAAACATTAATTAGTGAGGTTATGATTCTATAAAACATTAATTAGTGAATTATATGGTAATTCTATAGATGAAAACCGAATGACTTGGAAACCTATGTGAACATGCTAGTTATAGGTCATGTGGATATCTTGTGTTGCTTTAATAGTATAGTAAGATTGCACCGTTAGTCTTAACATCTAATAATTACACACTTCAATAAATTTATTACTTGGTTATGCGTCAGGCGATAGTTTCACATCTGGAGTCGGTTTCTTCCAACCCCATTAACACGTTCGACACCAGTAACTAGCTACGTCTCCAGTGCAACAATGCTTGTTAACTTGTTCAACACCACTTACGCCTCTAGCATCGGAAAACGGTCGTGCGCCAGGCACATGCTATGAGTTCGACGCGGGTTAACGCTTCAAGTGTACGTCGTTGATCATGCATTAGTGACACGAGGCTCCCCTATAAGTTATATATATATATATACATATATATATACTAGTGGGAGAGCCCGCACGTTGCGGCGGGATGCAATAGAAATTCGGTCGATGCGCTTATACATCGAAGGAAAACATTTTATATAAGAAACTGAACTAATGGAGGCAAATCCTAGAATCCGTAGATGTGATTAGGGAATTGAAGATGATGTCTTAAAGTAGGCTTCAATTGAAACGAATCTGGGATTCAATGGCGGGTAGATGGAAAGGGTAAAGTATTCATCTGTTGCATTCAAATGAAAGATTCAATGACTCAAGCAACGAATGTGGTAATGACAAAGCAACGAATGAAATTGAAGGTAACATTCAGTCCAACATTAAATATACAAGCGTCTCATGAGAGAGAAAGTGGGAGGTTTTTGATAATATTTATGGAAACAAAAGCAAAGTCCAATTGGTGAAGTACCCTATTTTGTCGGAGAGAATCGTTTGTACCCATTGCTTTGAACCCAATCATAAAGATATTGACTCACTAACAACCCTTGTATCCATTCATACTAGGAAGATGTGATCAATAGATATTCAAGACGAGTTTTCTTGTCTAGGTCTCAATGAGCTTGGACTTCAATAAGGGGCGAGGCATATCTCGCATCTACGCTTCCAACACCAAATCATTGTTGATTTGTTGGGATACCTTAAATAGCACGATTTGAACCCATTGACACGCATCCACCAATGACGGTGTTCCCAGCCCTACCCGTTAAACCCCAATTGATAAAATAATAAGATAATAATTTTTTTGAAATCTTAGTGTACACATATGGGTTCCAACAAAATTATATATTAATAATTACTAAAGGATTCCAAATTCTAAGATTATGTAGTAAAAATTGAATCTATAGTCACTTGTTTTTTGTTGAACATAAAATCTATATTGAGTTTATCTTTAAATCTTCTCATTGCACTTAAGAGTTGGGACATTGTCATCTCGTATTGCAATAAAAAGTTGTGCAGAGTTGTTGCCCAGGGGGACTACAAATTTTTTCCTTAACCGTACTTTAATAAAATTTTTTTGACCGGGTTCGCATTTAGCGGGGCCTGATTACGCGTTTCACGCGTAGCAAGATTTGGTAACGCATTTTGCTCGTAGAAGCACTCAATTACGCGTCTGCGTGTCTCAGACCCGGTTTAGAGTTATGCGTGTACCGGCACCGCGTTACCTAACGCGTACTCGCACCGGGTTAACCTATTTGTAGTGATAAATCCATGATTTTTATTAGGGGAGGCAAAAATAGGTACGTCAAAACACATCGGTTTAAAATGGGTTGAGTCAAAATAATCTAAACTTGTTTGCTTAATGATAGTGTAAAATATTCAAACTTAATTTAATAATACAATGATTATGTTATCTTTTGACTAGATCAAATACATACAGTTAATGAGTAATTTCAATATTTAATTAAATAAAACAAATAAAAGACAATTATAAACCAAAATTTACAAATAAAAAAACACATTAGAAATCACTTGACTAATCTAACAACAAAATATATTATTTATTTATTCAATGTAACAGATTTGATGAATAAGAAATATAAAATATTTAATTATAAGGTGATTTAAAATTTAAATAAAACTAAAGAGTACAATTTGTAAATGTGCTAAACTTGAAGGATTAATAATAAATTTGCTTATAATTTACTGATTTGATTTGACTCACGTGCCCATCTCCCCACTCCAATTTCTATCTCTTTTAACAAATCCCTAAACACCATGAATTCCAAGTTAAATTGCAAGTATTTTAACTTTGAAAACTATTGCTGTGGACTTGTGGGTTTCAAAAATTTTTGAGGCGTGGCGTAATATAATTTCAGGAGTAACGTAATACATAATACGTAAAGAAAAAAAACCAGTTGACCGGAAAAGTTGATGGGTAGTGCTACCCCTCCCATTCAATTAAGTCCGCCCCGGTTGTTGCCCCGTGCAATGCTTCTTTTCAAGTGGCCGATTCCAAAGCTATTGAATCTTTGTATTAATAAAAATTATTAATTTATCGATATTAAATATCTCGCTAAATTAATAAAACATCTAGGCCCCAACATTATTAATTTATAGAAGTTTTACTGCATTTAAGCTCACTTATTCGCAATGTCGCAAACAACTTGCCGTTTGTTTTGCAACGAAGGTTATTAAAAGTCAAGGCTAATCACATTTTAGGGTTAGTTTATCTCATAGACAACCAATTTTCTTTGTCAGTTGTATGTTGTGCTATCCAATGTTAAAATTAGAGATGGTATAAAAGTACTATTTTTTTATAAAAATGGTAAACTTTCAAATAAAACTATAAACGTTGTATATAAATAACTTCATCATATAATTCTTTTTTTTTCTTCAGTAATTCATAATTTATATATACATCTTTATTCATTATATAATTCCTTTTTTTCTTTTTTAATTTATTTGACTTTATATACACATCTTTACTCTCTCTCTATCTCTCTCTCTCTCACAAACACACGTACGCTTTGTTCCCGAGATGAGTTATGGATTCCTTTCCTTTCTTTTCACTTTTACTTTCTTTCCCCTTTTTTATTTCCTTTCCTTTCCATCCAATTCTTTTCAATTTGAAAAGAAAACAAACTCATCCAATTTACACTTCATTTATCTTGTTTTTCCTTTCTTTCCTTTCCTTTACGTCTTGTTCTTGAGTTTTTTAACCAATGAAGAAAAGGAAAGGAGAGGGAAGGATAAGGAAGGGAAGAGAAGGATACTTTTTTTTAATTAGGTGTGTTCTTGAGTTGAATGAAAAATAAAGGAAAGGAAAGGATAATTATGTCATCCTTAGTAATCAGCCCATTTTTTGGAGGATAACTTATTGGGAAAATACATTAATTTAATCCCTCCTAACCCCTCATATTCCTTTCCTTTTCATCCTAAAAAAACTCAAGAACACACATTTTGTAACTATCCTTAGTTTTCCTTTTATTCCTCTCCTTTAAAAAAACTCAAGAACAACGCGTTAATGAAACTCGGGAACACATATTTCCTTGTTTCTTTTCCTTTCCTTCCTTTAATGAAACTAGGGAACAAAACACCCCACTTCTGTCTCTTCATTTCCTTTCTTTTTTTTCGTTTAATGAGACTCGGGAACATAGCGGTAGAGCGGTAACACGGCTTTAAACCGCAATATCGCTTTGAAGCCCTATTTTTTGTGTGACGATCACAAACGAGTATTTTAATTTATAAAGATTTTGGAGGGGCAAAATGACAATCCTACCCTCATAATAAAACAAACCCAACACACAACCTAAAGCTCTCTCGAGGCGGCTTCACTTGTTTGAAACCGGAACCCTAATAACCAACCACCAATCTCCGATGGCGGGAACGTCAGTAATCCCAGCGAACAGGTCCCGGCGGAACACGATGGTGGACGACGAGAAGCTGGTGTTCGAGACGTCACAAGGCGTGGAGCCAATCATGACATTCGACCAGATGGGAATCAAGGACGACTTACTCCGTGGAATCTACCAGCACGGCTTCGAGAAACCTTCCACAATCCAACAGAGAGCCGTAAGCCCAATCATTGAAGGCCGTGACGTCATCGCTCAGGCTCAGTCCGGTACAGGTAAAACCTCCATGATTGCGCTTACTGTTTGCCAGATTGTTGACACCTCGTCCAGAGAGTGAGTATGTTTTTATTATGTAATTAATTTGAAATGAAACCCTAGGTTTGGGGTTTAGGGTTAGGTTTGTAGCTATTATTTCAGTTAATGTATTAATTTTATGTTGTTTAAAGGACTGACTAATATTAGGGAAAATCAACAATCTAATCAATTGACCAGGCAATCATTTTACAAGTTTATAGCATATCGCCAGATGTCCAATTCTCGCCCACGTGGAGAGATAAAAATTAAAATTCTCGCCCCAAAAAAAAAAAAACTAAAAAAAGGAAATAATAATATTTTGTTATATTCTCGCTGAGTCAATAAGATAATATGGCAAATTCTTGCCCTAGAGAGAAAGTATGTGCCACGTCGGAGAGAGAATTTGAAAAACAAAAATTAAAATAGAAAAGTCATGTTGTTCCTACAATGTTTTCTCTAGACCAGTGTTGTAGAATTTGCTAGGCGCTAGTTGGGCACTGGGGTATCGACTAGCAAATAATTGTGATTGAGGGAATTAGGGATTAATTGTATTGGAATATTATATGTAATTTATCAAACTTATACGCACAGACAAAAGTTCTCAAAATGTTATATATGATTCTTCAAAATTATAATTGGATTGGATTAATAAGTATAATTTTTAAAATAATTTATATAAAGATTGACCAATTTGAGTGATTTTGACCGATTACCAACTTTAGGGGCCGATTAGTTGAGATCTAATCTGCAGTTCAGCGATTAGCGAATAATCAGTGTCCAGTGATGAATTGGCGCCTAGAATCGATTAGTGAGTTATCATCTAAGATTTATTTATTTATCATTTGCTTACTTTTACGCTCTGCTTGCGGTGCGCGCATATAATGTATATATGTGTGAACCCTCGGGTGGGCAAAAGTAAAATTGCACTATTTTGACGTTATTTTACTAATCTCGTGAAAATAACGTTAAAAGTGGCGGAAGGTTAATCAGGCATCATGTGGTGGCGTTGATAGCCGAAAGACAAGGGCACATGCACCAATCAGCCGGTGTCCCGATGATTGAGTGCTATGTGCCTTATGTCCAAGGCTTGATGCAAAACTACTATCGAGCCGGGGGTCTCACCGGAAGCAGCCTCTCTATCCCTATGGGATAGAGGTAAGGCTGTCTACATCTTACCCTCCTCAGACCCTACCATAGCATTGCTATTGGTGGGATATACTGAGTACGATGATGATGATGATGATTGCTTACTTTTAGTTTTGGATGGCATGATGGTATTACTTATTAGCAGTCTATTGGGAATTGGAAATGTGATTTCTTGGCACTTTTGTTTTCATAGTTGTATTGTTGTGTTTATCAATATTTTATTTACAGGGTTCAAGCTTTGATTTTGTCACCTACAAGAGAGCTTGCAGCTCAAACAGAGAAGCAAATACTGGCTATTGGTGATTTCATCAGCATACAAGCTCACGCGTGTATTGGTGGAAAAAGCGTCGGGGAGGACATTAGAAAGTTAGAAAATGGAGTTCATGTTGTTTCTGGAACCCCTGGTAGAGTCTGTGACATGATCAAGAGAAGAACATTGAGAACTAGAGCTATTAAATTACTAATTCTTGTGAGTTTTTTTATTCTTCTTTAACTTCTAAAACGAGTGCTGATACTTGTACCTTTAAATTAGGCCACTTTCTGTTATAATGTAGTCTTTAAATTTAATGTATGCTTTCTTGAATTTCAACAGGATGAATCTGATGAAATGTTGAGTCGAGGCTTTAAGGATCAAATTTATGATGTTTATCGATACCTTCCACCAGAGCTTCAGGTGATCAGCATTTCTTTCTCTTTCTAGAACTATTCAGGTTTAAAGGAATTAATGGAAGCTATTGCATGGCATGAATATACCATTACAGCATTGCTTATGCTATATGTGATATTTAGGGGGCTCTTGGTTCGAAAGGAGGAATGGGAATGGGAGGGGAAGACAAAGGGAATGTGGAATGAAACATGCATTCTTTAGTATTACATTTGTCATTTATGTTGCATGGTCGAATAAGCAAATGCTATACGTGTGTGTGTATATATATGTAAAATGTCTAAGGTTGGTTTTTTGTGAGAACAACCCCTTCTGGTGAAATCAAGCCTTGAAAGTTGTTTACATCTTCAAGTTTTCTTGTTTTTTTCTCTTGCAATCTGTGGATTTTAACAAACAGAAGGGTCATGGAGGTTGGGTTTGTAACGAAAAAAATCTACTTTAAAGGTGATGTGGACCTTCACACCAAAGATTTCGAGTTTTTGACATCACAGAGAAGTCAGGTGGATGAATAGCTTTTTTTTTCCAAAAAGTTTCTAATTATAGAAAAACAATGGTTGAAAAAAAATTTAAAAAAATATCTGTGACAGTGTTCTCACCAAAATAGATTGTTCTCACATGATCTTAACTCTCTCTCTCTCTCTACACACACACACACAAACACTATTTGTAACTGCCAAATAATTATCGTTTTTAACTATATATATACGTGTGTGTGTGTTGTTGGAATTAATCGTGTTGTTTGCAACTTTACACGTGAAATAACTGTCAACCGGGTCAGATTTAAGAATGGGTTTGTAAGGGTTGCGATGTTCGAATTGGGTCAAGACTGTTGTTAATTTAGCTTGTTAATTAAGTCAGGGGCTGTTTAGTCTTAAATTAGTTAGTTAAGTTAATTGGGTCTTGATTGTTTTGAGTTTATCTAAACGGGCCATGGATAACCATAGGGCTGTTAGGTTCATCCTATGAATAAATCCTAGTAATTAGGAAGTTTAGTCTATTTAGGCTCCTTTTAGGTGAGTTATTTAAATGGTTGATCCCAGTAGCACCTTTTACAAAACCATCAACCCTTAAATAATCCACCTAGATGGCTAGACTAAACCTAATTAGACTAAACTTTCTGGTAACTAGAGTTTATTCAAACACTAATAAGCCTCACATTTCTATGTTTCTTCTTGACAAAGTTAGGTAAACTCAAACATTTACATAAATAAAAAGAGCTCAATTAATTTAACTACTTAGTTAAGGTTAAAAAGCCATTGACTTAATTAATATGCAAAATCACAAAAACAATCTTGATCCAGTTCTGGCTTCACAGCCCTTTGCTCATCCATTCTTGAATCTTGTCTGTTTGACAGTTGGTTCATAGGTGAACAACCTGCTTAAATTACAAATTTACAACACCACACATACATATATATAGTTAAAAGTTTTAATTACTTTGACAATTACAAATATCAATCAATCAATCAATCAATCATACCCAGTAAAATCCCACCGACAGCAAAGCTATAAGTAGGGTCTGGGGAGGGTGGGATGTAGGCACACCGTACCTCTATCCAAAGGAATAAAGAGGTGGTTTCCAGAGAGACCCTCGGCTCTAAGTACATGTGTATGAAGCAAAATAAAGGAAATCAAAGTTTAACAGCTATATAAAAACTACTACTAATTATAATAATATTAATAATAATATTAATAATAAGATCACAGTTTAACAGCTATATAAAAGCTAATAATAATTATAATAATAATAATATATGTAAGGGAAATACCATTATGGTATGTGACCTAAATAAGTTAAGTCTAAGCCCTAAGGTATTCAATTCTCTCTAAAAATCCTTAACTTTAATTCTACTTCTCCACGAATTCCTATCCTCAACCATGTCCTCGGAGAGGTTTAGGTCTATCAAATCATGCCTAATCCTCTCATCCCAAGTCAATTTCGGTCGTCCTCTACCCCTCCTCCCCTCTATAGAAATGTTGTCTACGGATCTAACAGGATTCGTCGTCAGTCTTCTCTTTACATGTCCAAACCATCTCAATTTCCACTCTCTTATCTTGTCTGCTATGTTCGCCACCCCTAATCTCTCGCGAAACACAACGTTTCTTATTCGGTCTAGCCTTGTGTGCCCACACATCCAACGTAGCATTCTCATTTCTGCTACCTCCATCTTCCGCACTTGTGCCTTCTTGATGGCCCAACAATCTGTTCCATATAGCATTGCAGGTCTAACTGCCACCCTATAGAATTTTCCCTTTAGTTTAGTCGGGAAACTCTTGTCGCACAATATACCTGTGGCTGCTTTCCATCTACACCATCCTACCTGAACTCGGTGGGTCACATCAATGTCTAATTCCCCATCGCTCTGTACAAAAGAACCTAAATACTTGAACTTCGTTACCTGCGGGACCACCTGCCCTTCAATTGTGATCTGTGCGTCTTCATTGTCGTTTATCCCACCAAAATCACAGTGGAGGTACTCCGTCTTAGATCGGCTAATCTTTAAACCTTTTGTCTCTAAGGTTGTTCGCCACTCCTCAAGCCTCATGTTTAGATCTTGTTTTTTCTCAGCAAGTAACACAATATCGTCTGCGAACATCATGCACCACGGGAGAGTCCCCTGAATCGACTTTGACAGCTCATCCAAGACTACTGCAAAGAGAAACGGGCTCAACGCTGACCCCTGGTGAAGACCTACCTCTACAGGAAAGAAATCAGTATCCCCCACTGGCGCACGGACACTTGTTTCACTCCTGGTATACATATCCATAATTATCTCTATGTATTTCCTGGGCACTCTTCTACCCTCCAAGCATTCCCAGAGCATCTGTCGTGGCACACTGTCGTAGGCCTTTTCTAGGTCAATAAACACCATATGTAGATCACGCTTCTTCTCCCTATACAAATATGCACGCTTCTTCTCCCTGACAATTACAAATATGATAACTAAAAATACACCAACATCCATGTATAATGTGCGTATGTATTTATCCATAGAGAGTTAATATTATGTGAGAACCATCTATTTTGGTGGGAACACTATCATGTGTGTATAGGGGTTGGTTATTGTAAGCAAATGAAATTATGGTGAAAATATAGAAGTGACATGTTGCATGGAGTGGATGAGAGAGATATTGTTGGGATATATGTGACTCTAATTCCATCCTATTATTATTACAAAAACCATTTTTTGCCCGATCCAACCCTTATGTATCTTGATGTTTTTCTTATGTGTTTACTATCACTATATATCATATGGCATACAAGTAAACCTGTGCGCGCGCACACACACACATATATTTATTTATTTATATAACATATATTTATGAATATTTGTATATACACGTTTGTGTAATGTTCTATTATAGAAGTTATATATGCATTTGGTGAAACCGTGTGAGACAGAATGAAGGGAGAGAAAGAGGGATATGAGTGGGTAATGGTTTTATTGCATAACAGCAATCCGACCATTATACATCATCATTCTTATCTCCTGACCCTGAATACTAACATGATAAGGATATGGTATTTTACTTTTTGGTAGGCTTTCCAGTTAGGTTCAAAGTGAGAAAACGAATAAATAGAAGAGAGCCGTATGCATCATTGTTGCAGGTTTGTTTGGTGTCTGCTACCCTTCCTAATGAAATATTGGAGATGACTGGCAAATTCATGACCGATCCTGTTAGAATCCTTGTAAAACGTGATGAATTGACTCTTGAGGTACAGTATATATTGCTTTGATAAGTATTATTCTGATTTCTGTCTGCCAAGATATTATTTTGTTTTAATTTGTCTTGTTTACTATGGCAGGGAATAAAGCAGTTCTTTGTTGCGGTTGAAAGAGAAAATTGGAAGTTTGATACTCTCTGTGATCTATATGATACTCTTACAATCACCCAGGCTGTAATCTTCTGTAACACAAAGCGAAAGGTAATTAATTGTTTGGTTTATTTCTCTTATTTTTGTTTTAAATAGTATGCACTTTTTGTTCTCAATGTCATCTGCGATTCAAACTTAACTTTGTCTCACTTTGTACCGTGCATAGGTGGATTGGTTAACCGAGAAGATGCGTGAAAACAACTTTACTGTGTCAGCAATGCATGGAGACATGCCTCAAAAGGAACGAGATGCAATAATGGAAGAGTTTCGATCTGGTGTTACTCGTGTCTTGATTACCACAGATGTATGGGCCAGGGGATTGGATGTTCAACAGGCAAGTCAACACCCTTTCGTTATTATCTCATTTCAAGAGAGAGATTTGTTTAAATTTTATTTTCATATCATCTAATATGTTCTTTAATGCTTTGTTTCAGGTTTCTCTGGTAATTAATTATGACCTCCCAAATAACTGAGAGCTTTACATTCATCGTATTGGTCGATCTGGACGTTTTGGACGAAAGGTAAATAAGAACACACGCCCACACACAAACACACACACTTCTATTTGTTAAAATAATTTGTAGGACTTTTAAGCTTTAATGTTGTTTTGAAATGCTTCGTTGCAGGGTGTAGCTATGAATTTTGTGAAAATCGATGATATAAAAATTCTAAGAGACATAGAGCAGTATTACAGTACCCAGATTGATGAAATGCCCATGAATGTTGCCGACTTGATATAAATATCAAAAAACTTAGTGTCTAATGGTGGCGTGTTTGGTGGTTTGTGATGCTGCAATTTTTAACCTTTGAATGTTATTGTGAGCTTTGCTTGAGGATGAATTTACATTACTTGTTGGTCATATTGTAAGCTACATTATTTTGATTTTATTTTGTGAATATGAATTATTTCATTTACATTGACAGGAAAAATCCATGTTGCATGTTTGGTATATTTTTTTATAATGTATGCCATGTTACATTCTCTTATATAAATTTTGAAGTAAATTATATGATGGTGATTGTGGTAAGCTGAAAGTTAAACTTTTATCTCAAGAAATTTCATATATGAAGTGTTTTTTACTTTTTAGACCTTTTGATACTTGTGATAGAAGTAAAAAGTTCTGTTTACCCATTACCATAAAGAAAGAAAACAGTAATAGCAATTCACCCAAAAAAAACAAAGTATTGTGTGATTGTAGTATTATGGTGGCCGGAAATGGTGGACAGAGCTTGGGTAATCAACTTTAAATCATTTTTTAAATTAATAACATATATAATATTATTGTAAAATAAGAACCTTTATAATTTAAAACTCAAGAAGCTTCATAAACCTTTACAATATTCAAAGGGATATTGGTTTTTAATACTCTCAACTTTCCCTTATTGGTAGATAACACTCTCAACTTTCGATTTGTCACCCATCACTCCCAACTTTCATCCTATTTTTCTGTACCACTCCCCGTCTAAATGAACACTAACCTCGTTAATGTTTTGAACTAAAAATGTCATTCAAATTAGTTGAGGGGGTAAAACAGAAATTTTATTTTAACACACAACCTCCATTTCCGGTGACCTAGTTTTTCCGGCGAATTTGAGTTTTTCGGCTATCTCGTCTTTCAGAAAATGGAGATGGTTCAGAGGTGTAAAAAGGTGATGGAGATTATGAAGATTGTGCACCGGTGGAGATATGATGAAGATGGTGCTCGCCGGAAACCTGCAACTCGATTTTCCGGCATGCAGGCGATCCCGGAAGGTGGCTGGTTGAGACACTGGTGGTGGCGGGCGGCGGGGGTTGCGGTTTTGGGGCGGTGGGCGGTCAAATGATGGATATGGTGTTCGCCGGAAACCTGCAACTTGCCGGAAAACTCAAATTCATATGTGAAGCTCGGTGAAATGATTGATATGGTGTTCTGATAGACGAGATAGCCGGAAAACTCAATTTCGCCAGAAAAACGAGGTCGCCGGAAAAACGAGGTCGCCGGAAATGGAGGTTGTGTATTAAAAATAAAATTTCTGTTTTACCCCCTCAAATAATTTGAATGACATTTTTAGTCCAAAATATTAACGAGGTTAGTGTTCATTTAGATGGGGAGTGGTACAGGAAAATATGGTGAAAGTTGGGAGTGGTGGGTGACAAATCAAAAGTTAGAAGTGTTATCTACCAATGATGGAAAGTTGAGAGTATTAAAAACCAATATCCCTATTCAAAACCAATAATCTTTTTATATCTCTAAAATTTAAAACTCAATAACCTTTACAAAATGCAATAACTTTTTTAAAACTCAATAACCTTTTTAAAATTTAAAACCCAATAATAACCTGCACATTTGCCCACTTTAACCCAATACCCAGTTTTAACAATTAAAAGCCGATTCAACTTAGTCTTTAGATAATCAGATAATTTTGTTTGTTGATTTATTGATTACTGATTATTCATATATTTGTTTTACCTTAATAGTGGAATGCTTGAATAATCACTTGAGCCTACTCTAGATTGCTCTTTGCTAGTGTTAGGACTTAGGACAGCTCACGAGTTGGAAAGTATATTTTGATGCTTTCCAACTTTAGCTCATTATTATATAATAAAAACTTCATGTTTGGCCTCTTACTGGTATAGACTTAGGGGTTTTTATGGTCCGGGTTTACGCGATTTTTGGGTCAAATCATGAACCAAACTGTTAGTAACGGTTTTCATATATTCTTGTAAACCAAAACCAAACCGTTGAACTTTTTAAACCGAACTGAACCAAACTGTTAGTTACGGTTTGGTTTCACTGTTTGGACATGTTGGGCTATGAATAATATGTAAAATTTAACATTATATTTAAGTTTCGTCCATAGTGATGTTTAAACACAAGCTGTCTGGAAACATGAAATGTATGTTATATAGAGGTTAATAGTTTAATTATAAAACATCCAAAGTGAGATCCATTGCAACTTGTTACTACAGTAGTGCGGTTAGGATTTGGGCCTCAACTCATTAATTTTTCAATTAGTATTTAGCTAATCATTAATACGAATATTATACACTTACACTACCCGTTTATATTTAACAAAAATAATGATACTATATAACATAAATATTTATAAAAGTAAGTATAATTAATGGTACGGTCCGATCCGGTTTTATACAGTTGATTTTTGACACAAATCGTAAACCAAACCATTCGCTACGGTTTGAAATTATTGAAGCCGACTGGCCAAAACTTTAGAAAAAAAAACCAACCGTGAAACCGAATCGATGACCGGTTTAGGCGGTTTCATGGTTTCGAACCGATGACTAGTTTAGACGGTTTCACCGTTTCGAACCGAACTGTGAACACCCCAAGGTATAATATATTTTGATGCTTTTCTCCTTTAGCCCATTATTACATAATAATTTCATGTTTGGCCCCTGATGTGTTGATTATGGGCATGATACAACAATGTAAACTTTATGTGATTTTTGAATATACCTCGCAGCGTGTTTTTTATCTACGTTTCGAACCAAGTTGATACCAAACAAATGTCCGTCAAGAAGCGTGAGGGAATCCGCTAGTTTATCATTGTATTAATAATGGTATTTATATGTGTGAGTGTCTAGTTCTTTACTAGTCATACTACTTGTAATTGGCATCCGAAATCTTAGGTACAACACTCGTAATTGTATTGCTTTTCAATCTAAAAGAAAGCCAAGTTAAGTTTTAAGTTTTTGAATATTGTTGACACCAAATGCCGTGATCTTCGCGTATAAAAATCAACAATATATATAATATATGAATTAATATAAAATCTCTAACAGTTTGTATGAATGGATATTTCTAAAATATAGGAAACCCTAATTACTTTAGCCCCAAGTAAAAGTAATCCTAATTAACCCCTCCTATAAATACCCACTCAATCACTTCTTTCTCTCCATCACACACACACACACAACCCTTTACACATTCGATATTCATACATACAGTAGTCGGTTATTAATTTTGAGGGCACGATGCATACCAACGCTAATGGTTATGAATGCAAGACATGCGGGAAGAGGTTTACTACTTATCAAGCACTCGGCGGCCACCAAGGAATCCACCGAAAGGTTGTTGATCAGATCAATGTTGCCACCGTGTTAAGTCTGGGTGTTGTTGCTATGAAGTCGGTGCACCGATGCAAGGTGTGCAACAAGGAGTTTGAGACCGGCCCTGCATTGGGCGGTCACATGACACGGCACAGGCTGGGAAAAGATGTGGAGAGTGGTGCATTGATGGTGCGGTTGGAGGCGGATGGAGACGGTGAAGGGCGGCGTGAGTCGAGAAGCGAGTTGATCTTGGCGGCAAAAGAGTGGAGAATTTGTATTTGATTTTTATGCATGTGAGAATTAGTTAATAAGTGATTGATGTGAATTTCGTAAAACTTTTGATAGGATGATCAGTTAGTTGACTCTTGAGTTCTATATAATGCAGATATATATGTTGGTTTGCAATTTGGTATCATGTTTTGTTTGTGTTCAAGAACATATATATACACACACTAAAACCCTTCAGTCTGTACGTGTTTGTTTGTTTTTTTATTTTTCAAGAACCATCATTAATCGCCT
This sequence comes from Bidens hawaiensis, assembly GCF_021521415.1. Taxonomy (NCBI): domain Eukaryota; kingdom Viridiplantae; phylum Streptophyta; class Magnoliopsida; order Asterales; family Asteraceae; genus Bidens; species Bidens hawaiensis. The sequence goes on from NW_027491701.1 coordinate 895,665, forward strand.
TATCTGGATATCAATTGGTTTAATGGTTTCCATAATTAAAAAAGCAAATTTAATTTAAAATAATTTAGAAAAAAGCCCCAGATAACACTGCTGAAGTCGGTTAGGAAAACCTTTCTCAGTAGCAAAACAAAGGACAATTTTATAGAAGATAATGAAAGACAAAAAGAAGATATGTTTAGGTAGCTAGAATTGGGCTACTTCTCCTAAAGAGACGGCAAGTTCAGGCCTTACTCCGTTGAGGGATTGAAACATATTTCTTCTAGAAAATAATGATTGATTGTTGTTTTGTAAACTTATTTAGTTGTATATTATATCATCATTTGATGATATGCATACAGTTTGGAATATTGCTGTTTTGCATGTGAGCATTGTTGATTTGCAACTTTACGTGTGTTGGGTGTAGGAATGAGATCTGTAATTGATATAAAGAAAAGTAATATATATATATATATATACCAGAACCAAATATGAATGAAAGTGTAAAACAAAGATTTTATCGGTTCAGTACCGATCATTAAAAATACCGAAACTCAATGATTTCAAAAACCAAAAACATTGAAAACAAACACCGGCACTAATGGTTACCGGTACTATATGTTCATCGCTAACACTATCTCGGTGTTCAAGAATAGAAGTAATACACACTAAAACTCTTTGGTAGTCCATCTTTTGTGTACGTCCGTACGTGTTCAACAACAATTAATGTCGCCTTATCATTACCTCCTAATTAATCGCGACTCCTATAGTGTATCTAGATTGTATCAGTTTGGTTTAATCAAAGTTGCGAGATTCTGTTTTGATTTTGCATTAATATTTCAAACGAATTATTCAAAATGTGATAGTAGCTAATAGTTTCCATAATTAACATATTTACCAAATTTTAAAATAAAAAAAAACAAGTCTAAAATAATATATATTTTAAGTTCTTTGTGTCAAATGAATTTCCCGTCTAAACGGCAGGATTAAAGTTAAGTCTCTAAGAGATCTGACTAGTAGATATATCCGATTTCTCCTTTTAGTGTTATAATCGGAAAATGGAGACGTTTTCTTGCATGCGTATTCAAAAAGACCAACGAACCATGTATCTTTCAAGGTATTTCCTTACCTAATAAAGGTCCTACAGTTTTGTATCATGGATAAAGTTAAAATACAAAATACAACAAAAATAAGAAGGGTGAGAAGATATATAATCAATTGATTTTAAATTTAGATGGTGAAGATTAATTTAACAATATAAATTGATAAGAAGTGCATGAAGTTAATAACCCACTTATGATAAATTGTTCTCTCCACATGCAAGATACATGTCAATTCCTCTATCTTCTTAAAACGTCTGTAACTTTTTCGTACGACATTTTTAACAAATATTTTTTTTATCATAATAACAAACGTTTTTTTTATCTTTAATATGAATATCATATTGTTATATAAAAATTTAAAAAAAGTTATTGTTTTTTTTATATTGTGTTATTTGATTGTCAATTGTGTTTTTTAATTGAGTTTTTCTATGCATTGTGTTATAAATTTTTGTCATTGTGTTTTTCAACTGGTACTCGTATTAAAGATAAAAATTAAAGCAAAGATTATATCAGTGTGTCTTTTTGTTCTTTACATTGTTTGCACAACATTTGTATTTCTACTTATCATTGTGTTCTAGTAATTATGCTTGACATTCACTCAAGTTAAGAAAAATAGTATTATGTTCATTGTGTATTACGTTCAAGTCATTGTGTAATATGTAGATTCTATCGTGTTTTACGTTTCAAGTCATTGTGTTATATGTATTTACCATTGTGTCATACGTTTGATGCCATTGTATTATATGCATTCATTATT